>NC_090333.1:13417337-13728378 GCF_035084215.1 Heptranchias perlo | reverse complement strand
TTATGGGGAGCGGGCAGGAAATTGGACATGAAGCTGAGTTCGGATCGGTCAATGCCCTGTGGGTGGCGGAGAGGGCCCAGGGGCTATGTGGCCGGGTCCTGCTCCGACTTCTTGTGTTCTTTAGATTTGTGGTTGGGATCAGATCAGCCATGATCTTATTGAATGGCGGAGCAGGCTCGAGGGGCCGATTGGCCTACTCCTGCTCCAATTTCTTATGTTCTTATGTTCTTAATAACTCCAATTTTAATTCAGCGATATCAGAATTAAACACATGGCAAAACAGATAGTAAACACAGGACAAAAAACTATTAAACACAAGACAAAGAGATAAGATCATCAATATAGGACCCACTTACTGAAACTCATTAAATTACATTGTCTTTCGTTTCGTTCTTTCTTCAGGCACACCTTTCCAAAACTGTAAAACTACTGGAAATAACTGCTTTCACAGCTAAACAAAATCTTTGTTACATTACATAAAAGAGGAAAACACATAACAAACATTAGAAAGGGCTAGCCTGCAATAGTGAAAAGAAAGCACTCACAATGAGGACAGACTTTTTTAAAGAGACAGTACACTGAAAACAAAAGATCACATTCTTCTAGCTTATGATCCTCTCCTGTTCTCCTTCTTGATTCCATCATAGAACCCCTTTCTATACCAACTCAAAGTCTCAAGCTCACAGTCTGTGTCCTCACCCAAGCCTGGTGTGGTGAAGGTCCCTCCATCTTTCTTTTTGTTCTTCTTTCTTCCTCATCTTTCAACCTACTCTTCTGAATTTTAACTCCCTCTCTCAACCTCCCTAACTCCTGTGGCTGAAATGACAAGACTCCCTTTAATTTCCAATCCTCTTTAATTTTCTCCTCCCTTACCAGTTTCTTTAACTTAGTCTCTACCTCACACAAAATCTGACAGATTTTAACTAATACTGTACAAGTTCCTATGTTCTCCTCATCCTCCTGCACAATTTTACCCTCAGTTACTTAACTTTGAATCTATTTTGTCGCCTTTTGACATGAGTCCTCTTCTGGACTAGTCAAAAACGATACTATATCTCTTATCCATAATTTCTCAAACTTCCTATCTCGAGCTCTCTCAACATTGGTTGAGCTAGCCATTCTTCCGACACTAAAGTGTTAATGAACCGTCACTATACTACTGGTAGGTCGTAGTGTCCTACACTCCCCGAAGGTTCCTTTCCTTAACTGACTAGGTGATATCGGTCCATGTCAGTCCTAGGATCTCACTTACACCAAATATGCCAATGGCTATTGTGTCAGTCTCCTGTCTGGCTCTCGCCAATTTGCAGTCAATTTTGACTCTCTATTCAATGTTCAAGACTGACACCATAATGGTTAATAGCCATATGACTTTATTTAGCACAAGGAAGAATCAATACATTACAGTATTTAAGCAGTAGTTTACAAAGCACAATTGAGAATTATATTACCCAATTTCCTTTGGGTAGAGTCCGCGACTTCGTTCCACGTTCCCGCATGCACGTACTCTCGTTCTCGTTCTCGTTTACCTGCTGGGTACCTTGTTTCCTGTCCTCTACAACAAGCATGAGTTTTGGGCTCTTCTTTATAGAATGATGTCTGATGATTGACAGGCATTAACCCATTCAGGTTACTTTCCCTTGTCTCTTAATTACTCAGTGGGCCAATGGGGGCCTGCCAATATTGGGCCCTGAGCTGGTGATGTTTACATACCCAAGGGTTACCTCCTTCTAAGTTGGAGACCTTTAATCTCTCTTTGTTTAATTTGTTGCAGACCCTACAGTTGATAAATCACTCTATAGGCTCCGAAAGTGACAAGACATACCGAGTTTCAGCATTCCAGGGTGTCTGAAGCAGTGGGGGATTACCCATATGTTCTTCCCTTATTTTGTAACAAGATTCTAATGGCTTTTATTGCCTGTAGTTGCAGTAAGTTAATTTAAAAGCATTCCATGCTATAGTACAGTAACTTCAACTAATGTTTTAACTAATTAACTCTTTTTGAGCCTAGTTCCCCTAAATACCTTTTAAAACCTAAAACCTATATTTTTTTTTACAATCGTACTACATCATAGAAGATGTGAGAATTCTATACTCAAAGGACTAAAGAAAGAAAGTTACATTGTAATTAAAAAAACACAAACTGAACAAATAGACAAACCAGATTACGGTTCTGAATATTATTTTTTTAAAAAAGTGAAATATAGTGGAAATTGGTGGCTCTGTGGGTTAACCTTTCACCTCTGTGACCTGGCTGCAAATGTAGCCCAGACTGATGGGATGAAAGCTTCCTTTGTCAGCTGACTGTCTCAATCCAGTTGGTCGTAGGCAAGGGCCTACTGCACAAAACTGCTTCCAGTTCAGCACTAATTGGCAACATCACTCAGAGAGGCCAGAGGATGGCTGATAGGAAATGGAAAAATTGAGTCACTGATTCAGTAGGGTGTACTCTTCTGAGATTGTAGCTAAGGCATGTTGCTGGGACATAGTAGAGCGAACTTTACTCTGCGCCTAGCTGTGCTATACCTGATCTGGGAGCACTTGATGCTGACAGTGGATGTTTAAACAGTAAGAGTTCCATTCCACAGGAATATCTCTCACCTTGATCAGCACAAAAGAAAATAAACAAATTGACAGGAAATTAATTCAACGTCTCTTATTGGAAGCTGTGTTCTTTTTGGTTCTCATCTCTTACAGTGGGAAACAGTGAGATTTATTTTATTGTGCAGTCCAACTGTGAGTATTAACCATCTTATATTTTGCACTTCACTGCTCCTGGCAGGAACGAACATGGGGAAAATTCTGCACCCCTGCTATTTGCTTGGTGTCGTTTGGGTAGCTTTTGCATGAATTTGTGCAAATTGCACAATCCCAATTAAAATCAAGGTAAACCTGCCAGTAACAGAAAAATGCCGCACATTCCTCGTAACTTAACTCACTAAATTAAATATAACTAAAAGAAACAATCTGAGGGAGATTTAAAATCTGTTACAGTTTCCCTGTCTCTTCTCCTTCTGCGATGTTTCTCATTCTATTTTTCCTTTTGCATCATTCCTCCACTTCTTTCATTATCGCACTCTGTGTCCATCTATTAACACTCCAGGCTGTATTTTTCCTGCCTTTTCCTCCTAATCCTGTCTCAGCATTCCCTGTCTACCACCTGCAGATGGCGTTCTCTTTTCCATGATGCACTCTCAGTCTCTTCGCGAGACATCTCTGCAGTTTCCCTGTGCTAGCAGTAGGCGTCACCATCATCCCTCTGTTTACCTCCTTTTTCCAACTTCTGGTCTGCAGTGTGTTCGAAGTCAATATTTGTGTGAACCAGACTGCTTTTATACCTCTACATCTCCATAGCTTTCCGGTCCTGTGTGAATAACAAGACGATGCTTCAAATTGGATGCCACAAAGTGAACTGCTCCACCACAATTGTAAACAATTTTACAACACCAAGTTATAGTCCAACAATTTTATTTTAAAATCCACAAGCTTTCGGAGGCTTCCTCCTTCCTCAGGTGAATGTGGAATGCTCCACCACAGGTCAAGGTCAGTCAGTCCTCACAGATGTGGAGATGCCGGTGATGGACTGGGGTTGACAATTGTAAACAATTTTACAACACCAAGTTATAGTCCAGCAATTTTATTTTAAATTCACAAGCTTTCGGAGGCTTCCCCCTTCGTCAGGTGAACGATGTGAAAATGAAATCCTCGAAATGAAATCGCATTTATAATTCACAGAACAATGCTTGGTGATTACAGACAGTTTTTTCAACTGCCCGTTGCCAAGGCAATCAGTGTGCAGACAGACAGGTGTTACCTGCCAGGTCTCACAGAATATACAAATCACCAAAAAAAAAACAACAAACAAAAAAAAAACAGAGATAGAGAGGTAGAAACATAGAAAAGACAGCAACTGACCCGTTATATTAAAAACAGATAACATTTGTTCGCTGGTGGGGTAACGTGTAGCGTGACATGAACCCAAGATCCCGGTTGAGGCCGTCCTCATGGGTGCGGAACTTGGCTATCAATTTCTGCTCGACGATTTTGCGTTGTCGTGTGTCTCGAAAGCCGCCTTGGAGAACGCTTACCCGAAGGTCGGTGGATGAATGTCCATGACTGCTGAAGTGTTCCCCGACTGGGAGGGAACCCTCCTGTTTGGCGATTGTTGCGCGGTGTCCGTTCATCCGTTGTCGCAGCGTCTGCATGGTCTCGCCAATGTACCATTCTCTGGGGCATCCTTTCCTGCAACGTATGAGGTAGACAACGTTGGCCGAGTCACAGGAGTATGAACCATGCACCTGGTGGGTGGTGTCCTCTCGTGTGATGGTGGTATCTGTGTCGATGATCTGGCATGTCTTGCAGAGGTTACCGTGGCAGGGTTGTGTGGTGTCGTGGACGCTGTTCTCTTGAAAGCTAGGTAATTTGCTGCGAACGATGGTCTGTTTGAGGTTGGGTGGCTGTTTAAAGGCGAGTAGTGGAGGTGTGGGGATGGCCATAGCGAGGTGTTTGTCCTCATTGATGACATGTTGAAGGCTGCGGAGAACATGGCGTAGTTTCTCCGCTCCGGGGAAGTACTGGACGACAAAGGGTACTCTGTTGGTTGCATCCCGTGTTAGTCTCCTGAGGAGGTCTATGCGATTTTTTGCTCACAGATGCAGGCATTCCAACTAGGGAGCAATGCAATGGGCTGTGTGCAGTCTGAAAGGGTGGTGGTTTCTGTTGGTATAAATTAACTGGGAATAATAACTAGCTATTAAAAATACTGTATTTATCTGTTATTTGGCACAAAAAAAAGCACTGCAGTTGCAGCGTTTCCATTTTTAAGCTGCTTTGTTTCTTAACAGTAAACAGGAAAAGGCGGATGTTAACCAGATAAAAACCCAGGCCAATTAGGGAACAAAAATCTGGAAAATTCCTCTCCAACCGCCTTAGGCAATCAAAACAAGTCGAGGAGATCACTCTAGCCCTGATTAATGTTATACAGTGCCTACCTTTTAAACAAGGTGATCTCCGCCCCAGCCAGAAACATGTCCAGCTCTCACTTAAAGGAATTTAGCGATTCTACATTCACCGCACGAGTCAGAGCCTGTTCCCAGAGAATAGTGGTCCTGTGGAAAAGAATCACCTCCTGACATCTAATCTCGATCTGGCCTTACATAACTTGAGATTGTGACCCCGGTCCTCCCTAATCTATTTAGTTGAAACAAACTGTTTACACAAACACAATCTATTCCCTTCATCATCTTATAAACTTCGATCAAATCACCCCTAAGTCTACGCTTCTCTAAAGTGTAAAGTCCCAACTCTTTGAGCCTATCTTTGTAACTAAGATGCTTTCAACTGGGAATTAATCTTGTGGCCCTCCTCTGCGCCCTTTCCAAAGGCTCAATATCACCCACCAGGAGAGCAAAACTGGACACGGTATTCTAACTGAGGTCTGACCAAGATCGTGTATAAGGACAAAATAATATGATTTGTCTTATAGTGAATTAACCTATAAATACACCCTAGCACCCTATTCGTTCCAGCTATTGCTTCATGGCATTGGTCATGAGCCTTTAGGTGTCAGCCGTAGTTCAGTTGGTAGCACTCTCACATCTGAGTCATAGAAAAATAGAAAATAGGAGCAAGAGTAGGCCATTCGGCCCTTTGGGCCTGCTCCGCCATTCAAAATGATCATGGCTGATCGTCTAACTCAGTACCCTGTTCCTGCTTTTTCCCCATATCCCTTGATCCCTTTAGCATTAAGAAATATATCTATTTCCTTCTTGAATACATCTAATGACTTGGCCTCCACTGCCTTCTGTGGTAGAGAATTCCACAGGTTCACCACCCTCTGAATGAAGAAATTTCTCCTCATCTCGGTTCTAAATGGAATACCCCGTATCCTGAGACTGTGACCCCTGGTTCTGGACTCCCCAGCCATCGGGAACATCCTCCCTGCACCTAGTCTGTCTAGTCCTGTTAGAATTTTATATGTTTCGATGAGATCAAAAACATATACAAAACATATAGTCAGAAGGTCGTGGGTTCAAGTCCCAGAGAATTGAGTATAAAATCTAGACTGATACTCCCAGTGTAGTACTGAGGGAGTGCTGCACTGTCCGAGGTGCCGTCTTTCGGATGAGATGTTAAACTGAGGATCTATCTGCCCTCTCAGGTGGACGTAAAAGATTCCATGGCACTATTTAGAAGAACATCAGAAATTGGAGCAGGAGTAGGTCATAAGGCCCCTCGAGCCTGCGCCGCCATTAAATACGATTATGGCTGATCTTCAATCTCAGACTTTCCTGTCTGATTCCCTTAGAGTCCAAAAATCTATTGATCTCAGCCTTGAATACACTCAACGACTGAGCATCCACAGCCGTCTGGGATAGAAAGTTTCAAAGATTCACAACCCTCTGAAGAAATTTCTTCTCATCTCAGTCCTAAATGGCCAACCCCTTATCCTGAGACTATGCCCCCTAGTTCTAGACTCTCTAGCCAGGGGAAACAGCCTCTCAGCATCTACCCTGTCAAGCCCTCTCAGAATCTTATATGTTTCAACGAGATCACCTCTCATTCTTCCAAAGAAGAGCAGGGAAGTTCTCCCCAATGTCCTGGCCAATATTTATCCCTTAAACCAACATCACTAAAAACAGATTATCTGATCATTATCACATTGCTGTTTGTGGAAGCTTACTGGCAATTTGGCTGCCATGTTTCATACATTACAATACTTCATTACAACACTACAGCAGTGACTATACTTCAAAAGTACTTCATTGGCTGTAAAGCGCTTTGGGACGTCCTGCGGTTGTGAAAGACGCTGTATAAATGCAAGTCTTTCTTTCTTTAGAGATCTATGCATTAGAACACCCAGATCTCTTTCTTTTCCTACCGGCTTCAGTACTTTTCCCTGAAGGGTGTAAATATGTTCATCATTCACCCTGCCCACATGCAGAACACTACACCTTTCTAAGTTAAACATAATTTGCCAGTCATGAGCCCAATCCCCCAGCGCATCTAGATCTGTCTGTCGTAGTCGACCATCTTCGACAGTCCATTCTCTTGCACATAACTTGGTATCATATGCAAACTTGCAGATCGATCCCTCAACACCTACATCTAGATCATTAATAAAAATAGTAAACAGCAACGGTCCCAACACTGATTCCCGAGGGACACCGCTGATGAGCAGTCTCCAAGCAGAACCAAACCTATCTAAAACCACTTTCTGCCTATGGGCTTCCAGGCAGTTCTCAATCCAGTGCAGTAGATTGCTACTAATACATTTATGGGTCCCTTGATGGCTCAAATCAAATGATCTAGTGAGTAGCTAAGCCATACAGACCAGGAGAGTCCCAGGTTTGAACCCTGAGTGAAGGTAGCTGATCTTGGTTTGGATAGCAGGAGGACCACTTCAGCTGGCCTCAACACCCACTTCAGTTAGGGAGGGAAAATTCCCTAGGGTTCCAGTCCAGTGACAGCTGCTGACAAGTGTGTGTATATAGACATCTGCTGAGGGCCATGCATGACATACAAGCTTGTAGATGTGCAGGTTCATACTGGAACGAGGCACGAGATGGCTGCTGGCAACCGTGCAACTGTATCCCAGCAAGATTCAGCGTCTGGAGGAAAGGAGGGGAGAAAAGTGACAATGTAGCCATGTTTAATGGATTGTTAGTTCAGTTGTCAGACCAGGTTTTTTTTTAGCAGTTCTGGGAACTGGGCCTGTCTGAAAACTTCCTGATATGTCAACAACTGACTTTGAATCCACCTATGTCTGGTGCCCATGGTACACATGGATGTCTGGTTTAAGCTCTAACGACTCTTCTGGTGCTTCACCTCTCATAATGTTGTAGAGGACTGAGAATTCTAGTCAGCCCGACAACAAGCTTTATATTTTTGTTGGCTTTACTTGCAGGTGGGAGGGCTCAGGCAACATGATTCCTACATCTAAAAGTTAAGTACTGTCATGAGATTCTTACATTTCAGTTATTATTAATGCTTTGAATGCAATGAATCATATTTCATTTTAATATGTTAATATATTGTCTGTGGCAAGTACAAGATAATGTTGGAGTCCATTGTTCGGTGTAGCTTTCAATTGTACTGTGTACTTAAGCAAGAGATGAGTTTTCTCTGTAGCCTGCCAAATACGCACACAATGGGCCATAAATCGCTCGGAGCGGAGAGGCAACGGTCACTGCTGTCCCTGCGAAATATAGTAATGAAATTACTTATGGTGGGCTCTGTGGCGTTGAATTGCTTGAATTTGAACTTTAAAAAAATTGTGCGCCATCAACCCAGCCTCTGAGCAGCGTGAGTTGCTGCGAGTGGAAAAGTCTGTGAGAGGAGAAGTCCCGCCCACAGATCCAGCCTGCATTGCTCAAACAGGCAAGCAGACTTCATTTATTGAAAGTTAGTATTCTGAATGTAACCGTAAATAAAAAATTACATTTTTTTAATAAAACGCCAAAGAAATAATTGAATTAAATAAAAGAGACAGAAGGGAATTTTTTTTTTACTGACCAAAAACTTCTAAACTAAGGAGTAATATGACAGTCCACATTTATAAAAGTTAATTTTTAGTTATTTGAAACTTAATTTAGAACACAATGGGCCAGAAATTACTCGGAGTGGTGAGGAAATGTTCACTGCCGTTTCTGCAAAATAATTTAACAAAATTACTTACTGCGGGCTAAGTTTAAAACTTGGTTTTGACCTGGTATTTTTAGGCGTAGCTGTTTGGTGGCGTAATTAGTTAGTTTCCAGCTGGCAGATGAGCAAGTTGGCACTTTTTCAAAGATTTCTCTGATTGCAGCGTGCGAGGTCTCTTTAATTTGAAGCTCTCATATCGCTGGTGAACCACGAGGAGCAAGTTCCGGATTTCCGCATTTCACTGCCCATGTGCGAATGCTCCTTTAATTCGCCACTAACGACGGAGAGCGCTGTTGAGCTCCTCCGATTTTTCTGCGGCGATTTGTGCCCCATTATTCCATTGGTGGATATGTGCTTTGTAGGACATTTGAAAGTTGCTGATAATGCTAATATTTTCTTGAGAAACATTTGCTACCTTTTCCAATCAGCTTTGCTACTTCTTGGCTCAGCATTGAGGCAGGTCGAGGAAAATTCAAGCCCCACTTGTCTGTGTTTGACGCACAACAGCTATGAAGCTGAAATAAATACAAGCGTAGTGAAAAATGAGGTTATTGTAAAATTAAAATTGTGAACCTTGGTCATCTATTATAGATTACTCTTTTAAATAGTAATTGCATGATGTAAAATAATGTGATGTCAAGAGTAAAATTGTTACATGAAAGGATAAAAAGCCCGTAATTAACATGTCTTTATTGAATGGATAAACATAGGATTTAATATGCATAAGAGGAGACATCTTAAAATATGGCAAAATCTTTTACTATGCATTAACAAAGAATACTTGTATATAATCTAAATATGTCAATTTGGACCCTTGAGAATAAAACACACTTCCACTAAGAAAATAGTCAAACATCATTATAATTAACACTATTATTACAAACCTCCTATTGGAAAGACTTCAGCCCAGAAATTACTATGTGCCATATTATAGTGCAGCCAGAGATAGGTAATCATCACCTCATCTGTCTGGGCTGGATCTGAACCCAAGTCCCTGAAGTAACTGGAGAGTGTATTTAACACACTACAGCAGATTGGTGTGTGATAAGCAAATGCAGTTTAGCCTGCCTGCGCTCGCATTTTCCATTCAAAATGAGGCTCAGAAGAAATATAATTTATGAATTTGCGTTCCCAGATTTGCATGGTATTTCTTTGTTTGTCATGCTAAAAGAAGTATCTTACTTATTTTAGACAAATTGATACCTTTGCTAAAATAACTATGCAATCAAAGTACGTAAACGTATTAAGCATTTGTGCACTAATAGAGCAGTCACTTCTAGGCTTCTGTCATTACAAATCTTGTTATAACAATTTCTGATCCCAGCTGAGCTGAAAGACATGAGCTTAAACTTCAAAATGATGGCTCTAGTTCATTATATACTTATGAAACTGTCTAATTGAGAGTCAAATTCCTGACAAAAACTGCTCACGAACAAGCAAGTTATGTAAAATCAAACTATTTGCTCCTACAATGAAAAATTCCTCAAAATGCTAATGCTTTGCATCGGACTGCACCAACTGGAGAAGAAAAACATATTGGGCAGGTGAACAAGAGGCTACCACAGTTTTGCACAATTAAGCCTCCATGGCACGATTTTGAAGAAGAGCAAGGGAGTTCTCCCTGGTGTCCTGGCCAATATTTATCCCTCAACCAACATCATTAAAACAGATTATCTGGTCATTTATCTCATTGCTGTTTATGGGACCTTGCTTTGCACAAATTGGCTGCTGCGTTTTCTACGTTACAACAGCGACTATACTTCAAAAATACTTAATTGGCTGTAAAGTGCTTTGGGATGTCCTGAGGTCATGAAAGGTGCTGTCTAAATGCAAGTTCTTTCTTTTGCTTTTAGGCCTGATTGGTTGTGTCAATCCAAAATAACGATGAATGATAGATAGAGGAGATAATATGGTAAAGTCGCAGGGAATCTTCACACGTTAGGCTGATGCCCCTCCATTGTTAGCTTCTGGTAAGAAGTATCAGAAAATTTGGTTGAAAAGAAGAACAACAATTCAATCAGCTGTTAGATGTGGAGTATTATGGAAGAAAACCTGAAATGCTGTAAGAAATCAATGACTTTACTTTCAACTATGGTTTTTCCTGCCAAATATATAATTTGACAACATTGAAGTCACCAACTGTGATGGAATTGGAATAGACTGCTAATGGACATTCCTAGGGGCCAAAAGAAAACATTGGTGAATAAAGATTTTGCTGGGGGCAGGGACATCAAAGGTGGAGGTGAGGGGGTGATTGAGCAAATTGACTGGTGTAGAAGTTTTGTAGTGAATGGAAGTTGGGAGTTTGAAAGTGCGTTTGTCAGTAACTTGGGGGAGGGTCTTTTCCAGGGCCAGCACAGAAAGAAGTGGGGTTGGAAAGGGGTAGTGGGATGTGAGTGGTGAGGGATACATGGAAGTGGTCACAGATGGCCTTGTCAATGATTGAGACCGTGGGAGTGGAGAAGCCACATGACATGGCAAGTGTGAGGGGGTGGCCGTGAAATTGGGTAGGAGAGTTTGTATAGAGGGAAAGATTTGGGGAAAGCAGTGAATTCAGAGGAGAGAAGGCAAGGGGAGCGGAAATTGAGATTGAAATCATCGAGGTTGATGAGTCGCTCAGTACAGAGTCTGGGGGAGGAAAGGAGAGATGATATCTCGGAGAATCTCAGGGTGGTGCTTGGGGTGGTGGAGCGGTGGACAATGATGATTTAAAAGAAGAGGTGAAAGGGGTGGAGCAAGATGAGGAGCTTGAAAGAGGAGAAGGTACCAGAAGACCAGGAGGAGAGATCAAGGTGTGGCCTGGTGATAAGGGCCACCACTTTGGCAGTTTGTGCAGGGCTGGTGGTGTAAAGTATAGCCAGACAAGTAATGTGAGGGAAAAAACCTTCTTTTCCGTGACTATTATGATTTAGCCAGCTTGCAGGGCAGCCTATGTACCATAATTGGACTGGAGCTAGGAAATCCTTTTCTTCTGCCTCAGAGCTTAGTCTCTCTCTCTTTGCTGCAGGTGTTAAGCATATGTGTTTTGTTAGTAGGTCTTTGTTGCAAAGCTCTATAACAATTAGTTTGCCCTCCACTAAGTTGAGATCTTCCACTCCATAAAACAGAAGGGTTTAGTTAATTTACCTTGGAAAGTCTGTTGTAATGAGCTTAATTATGTGTATTGTTCATAACATGCCGTGTGATCTGCCGCACTGATTGATCCTTGTCTCAATAAAGTGCTCTGTTCTATACAACTGATCAGAATTTAGAAATCAAAAAAGGATTAGTGACTGGCCTGAGAGAGTTATAATTTGAGGATTGAAGGACCTTGTTACAGTTCTAGAATAGAATACTTCTAAATTAAATGGCTTTGCTGATGAATAATCCTGTGCTTAGTTATTCAAAATGCTGGAATTCTCCCAATGGAAACAGGATAATAATACCTGTACTTTTCCATTTTAAGTTAGCGATCTATGTGCAAGATACTATCAGTTTCAACGAGACTCAATGCCTTTCCATTGGGGTCATGCACAGACTTTGGAGAGCAGAACTCCACTCCATGCCCAACAAAATTTGTCCCAATCTCAACAACCTCATCAAAGAACACTGTCCCATTCATACAATCCCCAGTCTAGATGTTTTCCCTGTGCTTTCAAATTATTACAAAAAAAGAATCGACGTGATATTGAAAACGATTAACGTAATGCATTATAAAACAAGAACCATTCAGAATTTCCAATCAAATCTGAATAGCCTTTTTGGTGGTTTCGTAGGATCATAGAATCATAGAAAGTTACGGCACAGAAGGAGGCAATTTGGCCCATCGTGCCCTTGCTGGCCGAAAAAGAGCTATCCCGCTTAATCCCACTTTCCAGCACTTGGTGCGTAGCCCTGTAGGTTACAGCACTACAAGTGCACATCCAAGTACTTTTTAATGAGTTGAGGGTTTCTGCCTCTACCACCCTTTCAGGCAGTGAGTTCCAGACCCCCACCACCCTCTGGGTGAAAAAATTTCTCCTCGGCCTCCCTCTAATCATTCTACCAATTACTTTAAATCTATGCCCCCTGGTCACTGACCCCTCTGCTAAGGTGTGGAGATGCCGGTGATGGACTGGGGTGGATAAACGTAAGGAGTCTTAAAACACCAGGTTATAGTCCAACAGTTTTATTTGAAATCACAAGCTTTCGGAGGCTTCCTCCTTCGTCAGGTGAGTGTGGGATTCCATAAAAGTACAGCATATATAGTCAGAGAACAATGCCTGGTGATCACAGATAATCTTTCCAACTGCCCGTTATCAAAGCAATGAAAGGACTTGAATGGTGTTCAGACAGGGAAACATTACATACAAGACTACCGAATACACAAACGGTCACAACACAGAGAGAGAGAGAGAGAGAGACACACACCCGAAAGGCAGAGAAAGAGAGAGAATGACCAGTTGTATTAAAAACAGATAACTTTGTTTTCTGCTGGTGGGGTTACATGTAGCGTGACATGAACCCAAGATCCCGGTCGAGGCCGTCCTCATGGGTGCGGAACTTGGCTATCAATTTCTGCTCGACGATTTTGCGTTGTCGTGTGTCTCGAAGGCCGCCTTGGAGAACGCTTACCCGAAGATCGGAGGCTGAATGTCCTTGACTGCTGAAGTGTTCCCCGGCTGGGAGGGAACCCTCCTGTCTGGCGATTGTTGTGCGGTGTCCGTTCATCCGTTGTCGCAGTGTCTGCATGGTCTCGCTGTCCGGGGCATCCTTTCCTGCAAATATGAGGTAGACAACGTTGGCCGAGTCGCAGGAGTATGAACCATGTACCTGGTGGGTGGTGTCCTCTCGTGTGATGGTGGTATCTGTGTCGATGATCTGGCATGTCTTGCAGAGGTTGCTGTGGGAGGGTTGTGTGGTGTCGTGGACGCTGTTCTCCTGAAAGCTGGGTAATTTGCTGCGAACGATGGTCTGTTTGAGGTTAGGTGGCTGTTTGAAGGCGAGTAGTGGAGGCATGGGGATAGCCTTAGCAAGGTGTTCGTCGTCATCGATGACATGTTGAAGGCTGCAAACAACATGGCGTAGTTTCTCCGCTCCGGGGAAGTACTGGACGACGAAGGGTACTCTGTTGGTTGTGTCAATTGTTTGTCTTCTGAGGAGGTCTATGCGATTTTTCGCTGTGGCCCGTCGGAACTGTCGATCGACGAGTCGAGCGTCATATCCCGTTCTTACGAGGGCGTCTTTCAGCGTCTGTAGATGTCCATCGCGTTCCTCCTCGTCTGAGCAAATCCTGTGTATTCGCAGGGCCTGTCCATAGGGGATGGCCTCTTTGACGTGGTTAGGGTGGAAGCTGGGAAAGTGGAGCATCGTGAGGTTGTCCGTGGGCTTGCGGTAGAGTGAGGTGCTGAGGTGCCCGTCTTTGATGGAGATTCGTGTGTCCAAGAATGAAACTGATTCTGAGGAGTAGTCCATGGTGAGTTTGATGGTGGGATGGAACTTGTTGATGTCATCATGTAGTCTCTTCAGCCGATCGAATCTTTTTTCATAGCTAATATTCTCCAGCCCTGGCACATCCTCGTTAATCTTCTCTGCTCTTAAGCATAGTCTGTACTTAAGCATAGGAGGCATGATTAAGGAATTTGCGGATGACACAAAGATAGGCCAGGTGATTGATAGTGAAGTGGAAAGCTGTAGACTGCAGGAAGATATCAATGGACTGGTCAGATGGGCAGAAAAGTGGCAAATGGAGTTCAATTCGGAGAAGTGTGAGGTAATGCATTTGGGGAGAGCAAACAAGGCAAGGGAATATACAATAAAAGGGAGGATACTGAGAGGTGTAGAGGAAGTGAGGGACCTTGGAGTGCATGTCCACAGATCCCTGAAGATAGCAGAATAGGTAGATAAGATGGTTAAGAAGGCATATAGAATGCTTTCTTTTATTAGCCGAGGCATTGAATATAAAAGCAGGGATGTTATGCTGGAACTGTATAAAACATTAGTTATGCCACAGTTTGAGTACTGCGCACAGTTCTGGTCACCACATTATAGGAAGGATGTAATTGCACTAGAGAGGGTGCAGAGGAGATTTACAAGGATGTTGCCAGGACTGGAGAATTTTAGCTATGATGACAGATTGGATAGGCTGGGGTTGTTTTCCTTGGAACAGAGGAGGCTGAGAGGTGATTTGATTGAGGTGTATAAAATTGTGAGGGGCCGAGATAGAGCGGATAGGAAGGGCCTTAGCAGAGGGGTCAATAACCAAGGGACATAGATTTAAAGTGATCGGTAGGAGGATTAGAGCAGAAATGAGGAAAAATGTTTTCACCCAGAGGGTGGTGGGGATCTGGAACTCACTGCCTGAGAGGGTGGTAGAGGAGAAACCCTCAACTCATTTAAAAAAATACCTGGATGTGCACCTGAAAAGCTGTGACCTACAGGGCTACGGACCAAATGCGGGAAAGTGGGATTAGGCTGGGTGGCTGAATTAGGCCGAATGGCCTCTTTCTGTGCCGTAAGTTTTCTGAAAGGATAGGCGGCTCACCACCACCTTCTCAAGGACAATTAGGGATGGGCAATAAATGCTGACCTTGCCAGCGATGCCCACATCCCATGAACGAATAAAAAAAACACCCGTCTCTCGTGCAATCATATCTTTCCTGTAATGTGGGGACCAGAACTGTACACAATATCCAAGCTGTGTCCTAACCAATGTTATATACGGTTCTAGCATTACCTCCCTCTTCTTATATTCTATGCCTCGGCTAATAAAGGAAAGCATCCCGTATGCCTTTTTAACCACCTTATCTACCTGTCCTGTTGCCTTCAGGGATCTGTGGGCATGCATTCCAACGTCCCTTTGTTCCTCTGCACCTCTCAGTCGCCTCCCATTTATTGTGTTCTCCCTTGCCTTGTTTGCCCTCCCCAAATACATTACCTCACACTTCTGTGGATTGAATTCCACTTGTCACTTTTCTGCCCGCCTGACCTGTCCATTGATATCTTCCTGCAGTCTGCAGCTTTCTTCCTCACTATCAACCACACGGCCAATTTTTGTATCATCTGTGAAATTCTTGATCAAGCCTCTCCCATTCAAGTCCAAATCATTAATATGTACCACAAAAAGCAAGCGACCAAGTACCGAATCTTCCGGAACCCCACTGGTATCACAAGATCAGGAAGATATTCCAGTAAATGCATCAATTAATCTGTTCAAACCATCTACGGGAAGAGGAGTCAGGGCCAGAAGAGGCCCAAAAAGATGTCCTTTTTCTTTTTTTGACTTTACTTGTGGGGCCAGGAGGAGCAGGGGTGCACAAGAGTGAACCTCTTTATCCACGTCAAAGCAAATGACTGCCCTGGATTTCATTAAAGGATCAATTTTAGACAATCAATCACATAATTCAAAAGCAAAATACTGCGGATGCTGGAAATCTGAAAAAAAACAGAAAATGCTGAAAATACTCAGCAGGTCAGGCAACATCTATGGAGAGGTCATCGAACTGAAACGTTAAGTCTGTTTTTCTCTCTCCACAGATGCTGCTGAGTATTTCCAGCATTTCCTGTTTTTAAATCAGGCACAAACTTGCACAGGACCTGAACTCTAATCAATGGATGTGTACAATTGCAATTTCATTAGCAATTTTAAATTCAGTCGCAATAAAGGCATTGCGGAGGTAGTAGTGATATTGGATAGGATAAAAATAGATAAAGACGAGTTAGTTAAAAGATTGGCAGTACGCAAAGTAGAAAAGTTACCCTGTCCAGATGGGATGCACCTGAGGTTACTGAGGGAAGTAAGGGTGGAAGTTACGGAGACTCTGGGCACAATCTTCCAATCCTCCTTCGATATGGGGACGGTGCCGGAGGACTGGAGGATTGCAAATGTTACACCCCTGTTCAAAAAAGAGGAGAGTGATAAACCTGGCAATTACAGGCCAGTCAGTCTGTCGATGGTGGGGAAACTTTTAGAGACAATAATGAGGGACAAAATTAATTGGCACTTGGAAAAGTATGGGCTAATAGATGAAAGTCAGCCACAGATTTTATTAAATGTAAATCATGTTTGACTAATTTAATTGAGTCATTTGATGAAATAATGGAAAGGGTTGATAAGGGTAGTGCTGTTGATGTTGTGTATATGGACTTTCAAAAAGCTTTTGATAAAGTACCACATAATAAACTTGTTATCAAAATTAAAGCCGATGGGATTAAAGGGACAGTGCCTGCATGGATGCAAAATTGGTTAGGGGACAGAAAGCAGAGAGTAGTGCTGAGCGTTTGTTATTCAGACTGAAAAGAAATATACAGTAGTGTACCCCAGGGGTCGGTATTAGGACCACTGGTCTTTTTGATATATATTAATCACATGGACTTGGGTATAGAGGGTATAATTTCAAAGATTGCAGATGACATGAAACTCCGAAATGTAGTAAACAATGTGGAATATAGTAACAGACTTCAGGAGGACGTAGACAGACTGGTGAATTGGGCAGACACAAGGCAGATGAAATTTAACACAGAGAAGTGTGAAGTGATGCATTTTGGTAGGAAAAATGAAGGGAGGCAATAAGTACTAAATGGTACAATATTAAAGGGGGTGCAGGAAGAGAGAGACCCGGGGGTGCACATACAAAAATCTTTGAAGGTTTCAGGAAAAATTTAGAAGGCTGTTAAAAATTTATATGGGATCCTGGACTTTATTTATAGAGGCATAGAGTATAAAAGCAAGGAAGTTATGCTAAACTTTTATAAAACACTGGTTAGGCCTCAGCTGGAGTATTGTGTTCAATTCTGGGCACCACACTTTAGGAAGGATGTGAAGGCCTTAGAGAGGGTGCAGAAGAGATTTTCTAGAATGGTACCTGGGATGATGGGTTTCAGTTATGTGGAGAGACTGGAGAAGCTGTGATTGTTCTCCTTAGAACAGAGAAGGTTAAGGGGAGATTTGATAGAGGTGTTCAAAATCATGAACGGTTTTGATAGTGTAAATAAGGAGAAACTGTTTCCAGTGGCAGAAAGGTCAGTAACCAAAGGACACAGATTTAAGGTGATTGGCAAAAGAACCAGAGGTGACAATGAGCAAAAAGATTTTTTACACAGCGACTTGTTGTGATCTCGAATGCACTGCCTGAAAAGGTGTAGTTGAGTTGTTTTAATGGGAGACTTTAATTTTCATATAGATTGGGAAGAGCAGAGTGGCTCAAGTCAGAAAGGTAGTGAATTCCTAGAGTGCATTCAAGATAGTTTTCTAGAGCAATATGTTCTAGAACCAACAAGAGGGCAGGCCATACTAGATTTAGTATTGAGTAATGAGCCAGACTTAGTTATTAATCTAACAGTAAGGGAACATTTATTTAACAGTCATCATAATATGATTGAATTCAATGTTAGGTTTGAAAAGGAGAAACTTAACACAAGTTACTAAGAATCTCGATTTTGGTAAGACTAATATTAAGGTGATGAAACAAAGACTGATGACAGTAAACTGGTCAAACTGTTATTGGGGTAAAACTACAGATTGGGAGGTGTTCAAAAAGGAATTTAGTTTAATACAGGACCAGTATATACCCCAAAGGGCAAGAGCTCTACTTACCAAATAAAATATCCATGGTCTACAAAAGAGATGAGAGATAACATAAAACTAAAGCAAAGAGCATATAAAAGTGCAAAGAATAGTGTGGATCCAAGAGACTGGGAGAGATCTAAAGAACAGCAAAGCAAGACACAAAAGGTAGTTAGAGCTGCAAAAAGGGAATATGATCGGAAACTTGCGAGAGATATCAAGATTAACACTATGTTTTTACAATTATATTAGAAGAAAAAGGGTAATCAAGAGTAATGTGGGCTCTTGAAAAACAGATGTGGGTAATATTCCAAATGAAAATAAGGAAATGGCAGACTTGTGGAATAATTATTTTGTGTCAGTCTGTACAGCGGAGAAGAGGATAATATACCTGACATTCCAAGGAAATTAATAATGAATCAAGGACTGGAACTCAGTCGAGTTAAGATAAGGAAAAAAATAGAATTAGAAAAAATAATGACAAATTTGACAAATCCCCAGGACCTGATGGTTTCCACCCCAGGGTTTTAAAGGAAGTAGTTGATGAAATTCCAGATGCTTTAGCCATAAATTTCCAAAACTTTTGATTCAGAAATTGTCCCTTTAGATTGGGAAATTGCAAATGTAATTCCATTATTTAAGAAAGGTGAGAGAGAGAAAGCAGGAAATTATAAATCTGTTCGTCTAACATCTGTAGTGGGGAAGTTATTGGAATCTATAATTAAGGACAGTGTGACTGAAAACTTAGAGAAATTTGATCTGATTAGAGAGAACCAACATGGATTTGTAAAGGGTAGGTCATGTCTAATGAACCTAATTGAATTTTTTGAGGAAATAACTAAAATAGTAAACAGGGGCATGTCTATGGATGTCGTTTATATGGACTTCCAGAAGGCATTTCATAAGGTTCCACGTAAGAGACTGTTAGCTAAAATTGAAGCTCATGGAATTGATGGCAAATTATTGTCCTGGTTAGGAGATTGGTTAGGTGGTAGAAGACTTAGAGCAGGGATAATGGGTATGTACTCGAATTGGACGGAAGCGAGTAATAGCTTCCCACAAGGGTCTGAGCTGGGGCCTCATCTATTCATTATATTTGTTAATGACTTAGATAACACAATAGAGAGCCATATATTCAAGTTTGCCAATGACACACAGATAATTGGCATAGTAAGTAGTGTAGATGGGAACATAAAATTACAAAGATACATTGATAGATTAAGTGAGTGGATTTGAATGCAGGTAAGTGTGAGATCATCCATTTTGGATAAGAAAAGGATAGATCTGAGTATTTTTTAAATGGTGAAAAGCTAGGAACAGTGGAGGTCCAAAGAGATTTAGGGGTCCATGTGCACAGATCACTAAAATGTTGTGTCAGGTACATCTTAGTAAACTTCTGTACTAGTCCAGCGGACTTATATTGAACTTCAATTTGCCTTATTATCTCGAGTGCTTAATGCTGTTTGAGTTTCAAAATTGGAACTGGGGCAGTTTTTTGGAAATTTGCCCATAATTATTGGTTTAATTGGGTCCCAATGCTGGGGGTCTAACCAGTATCATCATTTACAGAGCAATAAACAATGTTTATGTCGTGCTTTTCGTGCATGATAACATATACCTGTATACGAGGGAGAGATATACACCGAGCAACGAGTGAAGGAATTTAGGAATAAAGGCACGGTGAAAGAGGTAAACTTTTGAGCAGTTTTTCGAAGGCAGACAGAGGGGTAGCTGGGAAAAATGTTTTTGAAAGAGAATTCGAGAGTGTGGGGCGTAATGGCTGAAGGGTCTGCCTTCAATGGTGAAGTGGAGAGGGGTTGTAAAACAAGCAATAATCCAGGGTCAGGGAATGCATGGTGTGGACTGAGAAGAATCATTGAACTGGCAGTATCTCCATCACCAGGGAATATGCCACCAAAAAAACGTTCCAGCTGTCATTCACTTTCCCAAATGTAACCATCTTCAGCCAGAATTGCCAAGTGGATGATCCATCTCGGTCTCCTCCCGATATCCCCACCATCACAGAAGCCAGTCTTCAGCTAATTCAATTCACTCCATGTGATATCAAGAAACGGTTGAGTGCACTGGATACAGCAAAGGTTATGGGCCCCGACAACATCCCGGCTGTAGTGCTGAAGACTTGTGCACCAGAACTAGCTGCGCCTCTCGCCAAGCTGTTCTAGTACAGCTACAACACTGGCATCTACCCGAGAATGTGGAAAATTGTCCACGTATGTCCTGTCCACAAAAAGCAGGACAAATCCAATCCGGCCAATTACCGCCCCATCAGCCTACTCTCAATCATCAGCAAAGTGATGGAAGGTGTCGTCGACAGTGCTATCAAGCGGCACTTACTCACCAATAACCTGCTCACCGATGCTCAGTTTGGGTTCCGCCTGGACCACTCAGCTCCAGACCTCATTACAGCCTTGGTCCAAACATGGAAAAAAGAGCTGAGTTCCAGAGGTGAGGTGAGAGTGGCTGCCCTTGACATCAAGGCAGAATTTGACCGAGTGTGGCACCAGGAGCCCTAGTAAAATTGAAGTCAATGGGAATCAGGTGGAAAACTCTCCAGTGGCTGGAGCCATACCTAGCACAAAGGAAGATGATAGTGGTTGTTGGAGGCCAATCATCTCAGCCCCAGGACATTGCTGCAGGAGTTCCTCAAGGCAGTGTCCTAGGCCCAACCATCTTCAGCTGCTTCATAATTGACCTTCCCTCCATCATAATGGGAATGTTTGCTGATGATTGCACAGTGTTCAGTTCCATTCGCAACCCCTCAGATAATGAAGCAGTCCAAGCCCACATCCAGCAAGACCTGGACAACATCCAGATTTGGGCTCATAATTGGCAAGTAACATTCGTGCCAGACAAGTGCCAGGCAATGACCATCTCCAACAAGAGAGAGTCTAACCACCTCCCCTTGACATTCAACGGCATTACCATCACCGAATCCCCCACCATCAATATCTTGGCCGTCACCATCGACCAGAAAATTAACTGGACCAGCCATATAAATACTGTGGCTACAACAGCAGGTCAGAGGCTGGGTATTCTGCGGCGAGTGACTCACCTCCTGATTCCCAAAAGCCTTTCCACCATCTACAAGGCACAAGTCAGGAGTGTGATAGAATACTCTCCACTTGCTTGGATGAGTGCAGCTCCAACAACACTCAAGAAGCTCAACACCATCCAGGACAAAGCAGCTCGCTTGGTTGAACACCCATCCACCACCCTAAATATTCACTCCCTTCACCACCGGCGCACATTGGCTGCAGTGTGTACCATTCACAGGATGCACTGCAGCAACTCGCCAAGGCTTCTTCAACAGCACCTCCCAAACCCGCGACCTCTACCACTTAGAAGGACAAGGGCAGCAGGTACATGGGAACAATACCACCTGCACGTTCCCCTCCAAGTCAAACACCATCCCTACTTGGATATATATCGCCGTTCCTTCATCGTCGCTGGGTCAAAATCCTGGAACTCCCTTCCGAACAGCACTGTGGGAGAACCTTCACTACACGGACTGCAGTGGTTCAAGAAGGCGGCTCACCACCATCTTCTCAAGGGCAATTAGGGATGGGCAATAAATGCTGGCCTCGACAGCGACGGCCCCATCCCATGAACGAATAAAAAAAAAATGTATTCACCTGTGGGAGGATCCAGGTTATCAGATTGTGCAAATGATGGTGATTTGCAGATAATGTTTTGAAACAATCTGAGGGTCAAACTCAATCAATGGTACCATTGAACAGTAATATTTACAGCTATATCATAAAGAATTTCACTCCTTAACTTTAACCTGGGGAGTTGATGTTTTTAACCAATTTATACAGGTAAAGAAAAGTTAAAATTGCAGCCTGACATTGACTTGTAAGAATCAATGAGCTTTGAGTTCCTCCGGTCACTATGTTCTCTGGGAAAACACATCGAGGGAGAATTTCAACTGCCGGCTGTCTGTTTCTGTCCTGAGAAAAACAAGTGTGCAACAGTTGAAAATTGGGGAAGGGGCTCCACGGCCACCCCATTGACGGCCAAGGCCCACCCGATGCAATATTCAGGTGGGCTTGTAAATGGGCGAGCAGCACGCCCGCCTTTATCAGGCATAAGGCAAGATTCATCTGAATAATAGTGCTGGAGTCTGTGAGACCGAAATCATTCAAGAAAATTTTCTTCCTGCCTCCTGGAGGCAATGTCTCAATTCAGGGCTTTAGTGCGCTCAGTAGTCTCCTGAGTGACACTGTCACTTCTGTGTTAACTTGTACCCAAAACCAGTTCGCTTTGATGCAAGAATGACAGTATACATGCAGTTTGAGAACCTCAAGAAACAAATAATTATTTAGTTGCACAGAAGTCATTGCTTCTCTGATCATAAACGGCAAAGATTAATTGGCAGTCCTAATATCTCCTTATGTGGCTCGGTGTCAAATTTTGTTTGATAATCACTGCTGTGGAGCGCATTGGGGCACTTTATTACGTTAAAGGCACGAGATAAATGCACGTTGTTGTTGTGAGTACTTGTGAGTAAGAGGGAGAAAATCTACTGTGTCACAACTTTAAGCCAAAGTAAGTTTGTTTTGCAGGGCAGGAGCCAGTTGGCTGGGCTTTTTCCCAAGTACCAAAATAGAAAGAAA
Organism: Heptranchias perlo; assembly: GCF_035084215.1. Lineage (NCBI taxonomy): Eukaryota > Metazoa > Chordata > Chondrichthyes > Hexanchiformes > Hexanchidae > Heptranchias > Heptranchias perlo. Next base: position 13,705,575 of record NC_090333.1, on the reverse strand, counting down.
ACCAAAACACGACAACACTTGTCCACATTGTTGCTCCATGCATTGTTGGTATGTAGACTATGTGAGTGTAGGAAGATATGTGTTTGCTGGCATCCTTCTGATTATCAATCTGCCTGGGGTGTTTAAGCCTTGGTAAGCAGGACTTTGACTTTGATGGGACTGAAGTCACAAATTAAGTTGACCCCATTTGACTCAATTTGTTCCTCAAACAAGGTCCTCCCAAGGCCTTTTAGTACAGCAAAGGCTATGGGCCCCGACAGCATCCCGGCTGTACTGCTGAAGACTTGTGCTCCAGAACTAGCTGCGCCTCCAGCCAAACTGTTCCATTACAGCTACAACACTGGCATCTACCCGAAAATATGGAAAATTGCCCAGATATGTCCTGCCAACAACTAGCAGGACAAATCCAATCCGGCCAATTACCGCCCCATCAGCTTACTCTCAATCATCAGCAAAGTGATGGAAGGTGTCGTCGACAATGCTATCAAGCGGCACTTACTCACCAATAACCTGCTCACCAATGCTCAGTTTGGTTTCGGCCAGGACCACTCGGCTCCAGACCTCATCACAGCTTTGGTCCAAACATGGAAAAAAAGAGCTGAATTCCAGAGGTGAGGTGAGAATGGCTGCCCTTGACATCAAGGCAGCATTTGATCGAGTGTGGCACCAAGGAGCCCGAGTAAAATTGAAGCCAATGGGAATCAGGGGGAAAACTCTCCAGTGGCTGGAGTCATATCTAGCACAAAGGAAGATGGTAATGGTTATTGGAAGCCAATCATCTCAGCCCCAGGACATTGCTGCAGGAGTTCCTCAGGGCAGTGTCCTACGCTCAACCATCTTCAGCTGCTTCATCAATGACCTTCCATCCATCACAAGAAATGGGGATGTTCGCTGAAGATTGCACAGTGTTCAGTTCCATTCGCAACCCGTCAGATAATGAAGCAATCCGTTCCCACATGCAGCAAGACCTGGACAACATCCAGGCTTTGGCTGATTAATGGCAAGTAGCATTCGCACCAGACAAGTACCAGGCAATGACCATCTCCAACAAGAGAGTGTCTAACCATCTCCCCTTGACATTCAACGACATTACCATCATCGAATCCTGCACCATGAACATCCTGGGGGTCACATTGACCAGAAACTTAACTGGACCAGCCACATAAATATTGTAGCTACAAGAGCAGGTCAGAGGCTGGGTATTCTGCGGCGAGTGACTCACCTCCTGACTCCCCAAAGACTTTCCACCATCTACAAGGCACAGGTCAGGAGTGTGATGGAATACTCTCTACTTGCCTGGATGAGTGCAGCTCCAACAACACTCAAGAAGCTCGACACCATCCAGGACAAAGCAGCTCGCTTGATTCGCACCCCAACCACCACCCGAAACATTCACTCCCTTCACCACCGACGCATGTAGGCTGCTGTGTGTACCATCCACAGGACACACTGCAGCAACTTGCCAAGGCTTCTTCAACAGCACCTCCCAAACCCGCGACCTCTACCACTTAGAAGGACAAGGGCAGCAGGTACATGGGAACAATACCACCTGCACGTTCCCCTCCAAGTCAAACACCATCCCTACATTGATATATATCGCCGTTCCTTCATCGTCGCTGGGTCAAAATCTTGGAACTCCCTTCCGAACAGCACTGTGGGAGAACCTTCACTACACGGACTGCAGTGGTTCAAGAAGGCGGCTCACCACCATCTTCTCAAGGGCAATTAGGGATGGGCAATAAATGCTGGCCTCGACAGCGACGGCCCCATCCCATGAACGAATAAAAAAAAAATGTATTTACCTGTGGGAGGATCCAGGTTATCAGATTGTGCAAATGATGGTGATTTGCAGATAATGTTGTGAAACAATCTGAGGGTCAAACTCAATCAATGGTACCATTGAACAGTAATATTTACAGCTATATCATAAAGAATTTCACTCCTTAACTTTAACCTGGGGAGTTGATGTTTTTAACCAATTTATACAGGTAAAGAAAAGTTAAAATTGCAGCCTGACATTGACTTGTAAGAATCAATGAGCTTTGAGTTCCTCCGGTCACTATGTGCTCTGGGAAAACACATCGAGGGAGAATTTCAACTGCCGGCTGTCTGTTTCTGTCCTGAGAAAAACAAGTGTGCAACAGTTGAAAATTGGGGAAGGGGCTCCACGGCCACCCCATTGACGGCCAAGGCCCACCCGATGCAATATTCAGGTGGGCTTGTAAATGGGCGAGCAGCACGCCCGCCTTTATCAGGCATAAGGCAAGATTCATCTGAATAATAGTGCTGGAGTCTGTGAGACCGAAATCATTCAAGAAAATTTTCTTCCTGCCTCCTGGAGGCAATGTCTCAATTCAGGGCTTTAGTGCGCTCAGTAGTCTCCTGAGTGACACTGTCACTTCTGTGTTAACTTGTACCCAAAACCAGTTCACTTCGATGCAAGAATGACAGTATACATGCAGTTTGAGAACCTCAAGAAACAAATAATTATCTAGTTGCACAGAAGTCATTGCTTCTCTGATCATAAACGGCAAAGATTAATTGGCAGTCCTAATATCTCGTTATGTGGCTCGGTGTCAAATTTTGTTTGATAATCACTGCTGTGGAGCGCATTGGGGCACTTTATTACGTTAAAGGCACGAGATAAATGCATGTTGTTGTTGTGAGTACTTGTGAGTAAGAGGGAGAAAATCTACTGTGTCACAACTTTAAGCCAAAGTAAGTTTGTTTTGCAGGGCAGGAGCCAGTTGGCTGGGCTTTTTCCCAAGTACCAAAATAGAAAGAAAACCAAAACACGACAACACTTGTCCACATTGTTGCTCCATGCATTGTTGGTATGTAGACTATGTGAGTGTAGGAAGATATGTGTTTGCTGGCATCCTTCTGATTATCAATCTGCCTGGGGTGTTTAAGCCTTGGTAAGCAGGACTTTGACTTTGATGGGACTGAAGTCACAAATTAAGTTGACCCCATTTGACTCAATTTGTTCCTCAAACAAGGTCCTCCCAAGGCCTTTTAGTACAGCAAAGGCTATGGGCCCCGACAGCATCCCGGCTGTACTGCTGAAGACTTGTGCTCCAGAACTAGCTGCGCCTCCAGCCAAACTGTTCCATTACAGCTACAACACTGGCATCTACCCGAAAATATGGAAAATTGCCCAGATATGTCCTGCCAACAACTAGCAGGACAAATCCAATCCGGCCAATTACCGCCCCATCAGCTTACTCTCAATCATCAGCAAAGTGATGGAAGGTGTCGTCGACAATGCTATCAAGCGGCACTTACTCACCAATAACCTGCTTACCAATGCTCAGTTTGGTTTCGGCCAGGACCACTCGGCTCCAGACCTCATCACAGCTTTGGTCCAAACATGGACAAAAGAGCTGAATTCCAGAGGTGAGGTGAGAATGGCTGCCCTTGACATCAAGGCAGCATTTGATCGAGTGTGGCACCAAGGAGCCCGAGTAAAATTGAAGCCAATGGGAATCAGGGGGAAAACTCTCCAGTGGCTGGAGTCATATCTAGCACAAAGGAAGATGGTAATGGTTATTGGAAGCCAATCATCTCAGCCCCAGGACATTGCTGCAGGAGTTCCTCAGGGCAGTGTCCTACGCTCAACCATCTTCAGCTGCTTCATCAATGACCTTCCATCCATCACAAGAAATGGGGATGTTCGCTGAAGATTGCACAGTGTTCAGTTCCATTCGCAACCCGTCAGATAATGAAGCAGTCCGTTCCCACATGCAGCAAGACCTGGACAACATCCAGGCTTTGGCTGATTAATGGCAAGTAGCATTCGCACCAGACAAGTACCAGGCAATGACCATCTCCAACAAGAGAGTGTCTAACCATCTCCCCTTGACATTCAACGACATTACCATCATCGAATCCTGCACCATGAACATCCTGGGGGTCACATTGACCAGAAACTTAACTGGACCAGCCACATAAATATTGTAGCTACAAGAGCAGGTCAGAGGCTGGGTATTCTGCGGCAAATGACTCACCTCCTGACTCCCCAAAGACTTTCCACCATCTACAAGGCACAGGTCAGGAGTGTGATGGAATACTCTCTACTTGCCTGGATGAGTGCAGCTCCAACAACACTCAAGAAGCTCGACACCATCCAGGACAAAGCAGCTCGCTTGATTCGCACCCCAACCACCACCCGAAACATTCACTCCCTTCACCACCGATGCATGTAGGCTGCTGTGTGTACCATCCACAGGACACACTGCAGCAACTTGCCAAGGCTTCTTCAACAGCACCTCCCAAACCCGCGACCTCTACCACTTAGAAGGACAAGGGCAGCAGGTACATGGGAACAATACCACCTGCACGTTCCCCTCCAAGTCAAACACCATCCCTACATTGATATATATCGCCGTTCCTTCATCGTCGCTGGGTCAAAATCTTGGAACTCCCTTCCGAACAGCACTGTGGGAGAACCTTCACTACACGGACTGCAGTGGTTCAAGAAGGCGGCTCACCACCATCTTCTCAAGGGCAATTAGGGATGGGCAATAAATGCTGGCCTCGACAGCGACGGCCCCATCCCATGAACGAATAAAAAAAAAATGTATTCACCTGTGGGAGGATCTAGGTTATCAGATTGTGCAAATGATGGTGATTTGCAGATAATGTTGTGAAACAATCTGAGGGTCAAACTCAATCAATGGTACCATTGAACAGTAATATTTACAGCTATATCATAAAGAATTTCACTCCTTAACTTTAACCTGGGGAGTTGATGTTTTTAACCAATTTATACAGGTGAAGAAAAGTTAAAATTGCAGCCTGACATTGACTTGTAAGAATCAATGAGCTTCGAGTTCCTCCGGTCACTATGTGCTCTGGGAAAACACATCGAGGGAGAATTTCAACTGCCGGCTGTCTGTTTCTGTCCTGAGAAAAACAAGTGTGCAACAGTTGAAAATTGGGGAAGGGGCTCCACGGCCACCCCATTGACGGCCAAGGCCCACCCGATGCAATATTCAGGTGGGCTTGTAAATGGGCGAGCAGCACGCCCGCCTTTATCAGGCATAAGGCAAGATTCATCTGAATAATAGTGCTGGAGTCTGTGAGACCGAAATCATTCAAGAAAATTTTCTTCCTGCCTCCTGGAGGCAATGTCTCAATTCAGGGCTTTAGTGCGCTCAGTAGTCTCCTGAGTGACACTGTCACTTCTGTGTTAACTTGTACCCAAAACCAGTTCGCTTTGATGCAAGAATGACAGTATACATGCAGTTTGAGAACCTCAAGAAACAAATAATTATCTAGTTGCACAGAAGTCATTGCTTCTCTGATCATAAACGGCAAAGATTAATTGGCAGTCCTAATATCTCCTTATGTGGCTCGGTGTCAAATTTTGTTTGATAATCACTGCTGTGGAGCGCATTGGGGCACTTTATTACGTTAAAGGCACGAGATAAATGCACGTTGTTGTTGTGAGTACTTGTGAGTAAGAGGGAGAAAATCTACTGTGTCACAACTTTAAGCCAAAGTAAGTTTGTTTTGCAGGGCAGGAGCCAGTTGGCTGGGCTTTTTCCCAAGTACCAAAATAGAAAGAAAACCAAAACACGACAACACTTGTCCACATTGTTGCTCCATGCATTGTTGGTATGTAGACTATGTGAGTGTAGGAAGATATGTGTTTGCTGGCATCCTTCTGATTATCAATCTGCCTGGGGTGTTTAAGCCTTGGTAAGCAGGACTTTGACTTTGATGGGACTGAAGTCACAAATTAAGTTGACCCCACTTGACTCAATTTGTTCCTCAAACAAGGTCCTCCCAAGGCCTTTTAGTACAGCAAAGGCTATGGGCCCCGACAGCGTCCCGGCTGTACTGCTGAAGACTTGTGCTCCAGAACTAGCTGTGCCTCCAGCCAAACTGTTCCATTACAGCTACAACACTGGCATCTACCCGAAAATATGGAAAATTGCCCAGATATGTCCTGCCAACAACTAGCAGGACAAATCCAATCCGGCCAATTACCGCCCCATCAGCTTACTCTCAATCATCAGCAAAGTGATGGAAGGTGTCGTCGACAATGCTATCAAGCGGCACTTACTCACCAATAACCTGCTCACCAATGCTCAGTTTGGTTTCGGCCAGGACCACTCGGCTCCAGACCTCATTACAGCTTTGCTCCAAACATGGACAAAAGAGCTGAATTCCAGAGGTGAGGTGAGAATGGCTGCCCTTGACATCAAGGCAGCATTTGATCGAGTGTGGCACCAAGGTGCCCGAGTAAAATTGAAGCCAATGGGAATCAGGGGGAAAACTCTCCAGTGGCTGGAGTCATATCTAGCACAAAGGAAGATGGTAATGGTTATTGGAAGCCAATCATCTCAGCCCCAGGACATTGCTGCAGGAGTTCCTCAGGGCAGTGTCCTACGCTCAACCATCTTCAGCTGCTTCATCAATGACCTTCCATCCATCACAAGAAATGGGGATGTTCGCTGAAGATTGCACAGTGTTCAGTTCCATTCGCAACCCGTCAGATAATGAAGCAGTCCGTTCCCACATGCAGCAAGACCTGGACAACATCCAGGCTTTGGCTGATTAATGGCAAGTAGCATTCGCACCAGACAAGTACCAGGCAATGACCATCTCCAACAAGAGAGTGACTAACCATCTCCCCTTGACATTCAACGACATTACCATCATCGAATCCCGCACCATGAACATCCTGGGGTTCACATTGACCAGAAACTTAACTGGACCAGCCACATAAATATTGTAGCTACAAGAGCAGGTCAGAGGCTGGGTATTCTGCGGCGAATGACTCACCTCCTGACTCCCCAAAGACTTTCCACCATCTACAAGGCACAGGTCAGGAGTGTGATGGAATACTCTCTACTTGCCTGGATTAGTGCAGCTCCAACAACACTCAAGAAGCTCGACACCATCCAAAACAAAGCAGCTCGCTTGATTCGCACCCCATCCACCACCCGAAACATTCACTCCCTTCACCACCGACGCATGTAGGCTGCTGTGTGTACCATCCACAGGACACACTGCAGCAACTTGCCAAGGCTTCTTCAACAGCACCTCCCAAACCCGCGACCTCTACCACCTAGAAGGACAAGGGCAGCAGGCACATGGGAACAACACCACCTGCACGTTCCCCTTCAAGTCACACTCCATCCTGACTTGGAAATATATCGCCGTTCCTTCATCGTCGCTGGGTCAAAATCCTGAAACTTCCATCCTAACAGCACTGTGGGAGAACCTTCACCACGTGGACTGCAGTGGTTCAAGAAGGTGGCTCACCACCACCTTCTCAAGGGCAATTCGGGATTGGCAATAAATGCTGGCCTTGCCAGCGATGCCCACATCCCATGAACGAATAAAAAAAAAGTAGGATTTACTCCAGAAATGTACTCATGTTTTCTTGCCAATCTGGTCGTTTCAGATCTGTTTCTGATCCAACTCACTGTCATTTTAAGCTTTGCAAACTCTGAGCATTTGGAACAAGCTGGAAGTTCTGCTCCAATTTCACACCCCTTTCCTTCGTACAAGTACATCCAAATTGAGATTGAAATCACCGAGGTTGATGAGTTGCTCAGTACAGAGGCTGGGGGAGGAAAGAAGAGATGATATCTCAGAGAGAAACTCAGGGTGGTACTTGGGGAGGTGGAGCGGTGGACAATGATGATTTTAAAGGAGTGGTGAAAGGGGTGGAGCAAGATGAGGAGCTTGAAAGAGGAGAAGGTACCAGAAGACCAGGAGGAGAGATCAAGGTGTAACCTGGTGATAAGGGCCACCATCTTAGCAGCTTGTGCAGAGCTGGTGATGTAAAGTACAGCCAGACAAGTAATGTGAGGGAAAAAACCTTCTTTTCCGTGACTATTATGATTTAGCCAGCTTGCAGGGCAGCCTATGTACCATAATTGGACTGGAGCTAGGAAATCCTTTTCTTCTGCCTCAGAGCTCAGTCTCTCTCTCTTTGCTACAGGTGTTAAGCATATGTGTTTTGTTAGTAGGTCTTTGTTGCAAAGCTCTATAGCAATTAGTTTGCCCACCACTAAGTTCAGATCTTCCACTCCATAAAACAGAAGGGTTTAGTTAATCTGTTGCAATGAGCTTAATTATGTGTATTGCTGAGCTTGTTTGTAAGATGATATGTGGTCTGTCGTACTGATTGATCCTTGTCTCAATAAAGTGTTCTGTTCTATCCACTTGATCAGAATTTAGAAACCAAAAAAGTATTCGTGTCTGGCCTGAGAGTTATACTTTGAGACTTGAAGGACCTTGTTACAGTTCGAGAATAGAATACCTTTAAATTAAATGAATGGCTTTGCTGATGAATAATCCTGTGCTTAGTTATTCAAAATGCTGGAATTCTTCCAATGGAAACAGGATAATAATACCTGTAATAATAATTAGCTACCTATGTGCAAGATACTATCAGTTTCAACGAGACTCAATGCCTTTCCATTGGGGTCATGCACAGACTTTGGAGAGCAGAACTCCACTCCATGCCCAACAAAAATTGTCCCAATCTCAACAACCTCATCAAAGAACACTGTCCCATTCATACAATCCCCAGTCTAGATGTTTTCCCTGTGCTTTCAAATTATTACAAAAAATGAATCAACGTGATATTGAAAACGATTAACGTAATGCATTTTCAGCAAGAACCATTCAGAATTTCCAATCAAATCTGAATAGCCTTTTTGGTGGTTTCATAGGATCATAGAATCATAGAAAGTCACGGCACAGAAGGAGGCAATTTGGCCCATCGTGCCCTTGCTGGCTGAAAAAGAGCGATCCGCTTAATCCCACTTTCCAGCACTTGGTGCGTAGCCCTGTAGGTTACAGCACTACAAGTGCACATCCAAGTACTTTTTAATGAGTTGAGGGTTTCTGCGTCCACCACCCTTTCAGGCAGTGAGTTCCAGACCCCCACCACCCTCTCGGTGAAAACATTTCTCCACGGCTCCCCTCTAATCCTTCTACCAATTACTTTGAATCTATGCCCCCTGGTCACTGACCCCTCTGCTGAGGGAAATATGTCCTCTGTATCCACTCTATCTAGTCCTGTCGGAATTTTATATACTTCAATTAAATTTCCCCCAGCCTCCTTTGTTCCAAAGAAAACAACCCGAGCCTATCCAATCTTTTCTCATAGCTAATATTCTCCAGCCCTGGCAACATCCTCGTAAATCTCCTCTGTACTCAGTCTGTACTTAAGCATAGGAGGCATGATTAAGAAATTTGCGGATGACACAAAGATAGGCCTTGTGGTTGATAGTGAGGTGGAAAGCTGTAGACTGCAGGAAGATATGAATGTACTGATCAGATGGACAGAAAAGTGACAAATGGAGTTCAATTCGGAGAAGTGTGAGGTAATGCATTTGGGGAGACCAAGCAAGGCAAGGGAATATACAATAAATGGGAGGATACTGAGAGGTGTAGAGGAAGTGAGGGACCTTGGAGTGCATGTCCACAGATCCCTGAAGATAGCAGGATAGGTAGATAAGATGGTTAAGAAGGCATATAGAATGCTTTCCTTTCTTAGCCAAGGCATTCAATATAAAAGCAGGGATGTTATGCTGGAACTGTATAAAACACTAGTTAGGCCACAGCTTGAGCACTGCGCACGTTTCTGGTCACCACATTATAGGAAGGATGTAATTGCACTAGAGAGGGTGCAGAGGAGATTTACGAGGATGTTGCCAGCATTGGAGAATTTTAGCTATGATGACAGATTGGATAGGCTGGGGTTGTTTTCCTTGGAACAGAGGAGGCTGAGAGGTGCACAAAATTGTGAGGGGTCTAGATAGAGCAGATATGAAGGACCTATTTGCCTTAGCAGAGGAGTCAATAACCAAGGGGCATAGATTTAAAGTGATTGGTAGAAGGATTAGAGCAGAAATGAGGAAAAATGTTTTCACCCAGAGGGTGGTGGGGTCTGGAACTCACTGCCTGAGAGGGTGGTAGAGGAGAAACCCTCAACTCATTTAAAAATTACCTGGATGTGCACCTGGAGAGCCGTTACCGGCAGGGCTACGGACCAAATGCGGCAAAGTGGGATTCGTCTGGGTGGCTCGTTTCTCAGCCCAACGGACACGATGGGCCGAATGGTCTCCTTCTGTGCCGTACATTTTCCAAAAAAAAAGGCTGTTCAGCACCACCTTCTCAAGGGCAATTAGGGAAGGGCAATAAATGGGCCTTGCCAGCGATGCCCACATCCCATGAACGAAGAAAAAAAAACGCTTTCTAGTGCAATTACATCTTTCCTGAAATGTGGTGATCAGAACTGTACACAGTACCCAAGCTGTGGCCTAACCAATGTTTTACACAGTTCTAGCATTACCTCCCTGTTCTTATATTCTATGCCTTGGCTAATAAAGGAAAGCATCCCGTATGACTTTTTAACCACCTTACCTACCTGTTCTGCTACTTTCAGCGAACTATGGACATGCACTCCATGGTCCCTTTGTTCCTCTGCAACTCTCAGTCTCCTCCCATTTATTGTGTACTCCCTTGCCTTGTTTGCCCTCCCCAAATGCATAAGAACATAAGAACATAAGAACGTAAGAAATAGGAGCAGGAGTAGGCCAATCGGCCCCTCGAACCTGCTCCGCCATTCAATAAGATCATGGCTGATCTGATCCTAACCTCAAATCTGAATTCATGTCCAATTTCCTGCCCGCTCCCCGTAACTCCTAATTCCCTTTACTTCTAGGAAACTGTCTATTTCTGTTTTAAATTTATTTAATGATGTAGCTTCCACAGCTTCCTGAGGCAGCAAATTCCACAGACCTACGACACTCTGAGTGAAGAGGTTTCTCCTCATCTCAGTTTTGAAAGAGCAGCCCCTTATTCTAAGATTATGCCCCCTAGTTCTAGTTTCACCCATCTTTGGGAACATCCTTACCGCATCCACCCGATCAAGCCCCTTCACAATCTTATATGTTTCAATAAGATCGCCTCTCATTCTTCTGAACTCCAATGAGCAGAGTCCCAATCTACTCAACCTCTCCTCATATGTCCACCCCCTCATCCCCGGGATTAACTGAGTGAACCTTCTTTGTACTGCCTCGAGAGCAAGTATGTCTTTTCTTAAGTATGGACACCAAAACTGTATGCAGTATTCCAGGTGCGGTCTCACCAATACCTTATATAACTGCAGCAATACCTCCCTGTTTTTATATTCTATCCCTCTAGCAATAAACGCCAACATTCCATTGGCCTTCTTGATCACCTGCTGCACCTGCATACTAACTTTTTGATTTTCTTGCACGAGGACCCCCAGATCCCTTTGTACTGCAGTACTTTCCAGTTTCTCGCCATTAAGATAATAACTTGCTCTCTGATTTTTCCTGCCAAAGTGCATAACCTCATATTTTCCAATATTGTATTGCATCTGTCAAATCTCCGCCCACTCACCCAGCCTGTCTATATCCCCTTGTAGGTTTTTTATGTCCTCCTCACTCTCTACTTTCCCTCCCATCTTTATATCATCTGCAAACTTTGATATGTTACACTCGGTCCCCTCCTCCAAATCGTTAATATAGATTGTAAAGAGTTGGGGACCCAGCACCGACCCCTGCGGAACACCACTGGCTACTTGTTGCCAGTCCGAGAATGAACCATTTATCCCAACTCTCTGCTTCCTGTTAGATAACCAATCCTCCACCCATGCAAGAGTATTACCCCAATCCAGTGATTCTTTATCTTGAGCAATAATCTTTTATGTGGCACCTTGTCGAATGCCTTCTGGAAGTCTAAATACACTACGTCCACTGGTTCCTCTTTATCCACCCCGTACGTTATGTCCTCAAAGAACTCAAGCAAATTTGTCAGACATGACTTCCCCTTCGTAAAGCCATGCTGACTTTGTCCTATTAAATTATGTTTATCCAAATGTTCCGCTACTGTCTCCTTAATAATAGACTCCAAAATTTTACCCACCACAGATGTTAGGCTAACTGGTCTATAATTTCCAGCCTTCAGCCTACTACCCTTTTTAAATAAGGGTGTTACATTAGCAGTTTTCCAATCTGCCAGGACCTTTGCCGAGTCCAGAGAATTTTGGAAAATTATTACCAAAGCATCCACAATCCCTACTGCCACTTCCCTCAAGATCCTAGGATGTAAGCCATCAGGTCCAGGGGATTTATCCACCATGAGTCCCATTAATTTACTGAGTACCAATTCCTTAGTGATTTTAATCGTATTTAGCTCCTCCCCCCCTCGAGCCCCCTGTTTGTCCAGTGTTGGGATATTCTTAGTGTCCTCTACCGTAAGGACTGAAACAAAATATTTGTTCAGCATTTTTGCCACCTCCATGTTTCCCACCATTAATTTCCCGGTCTCATCCTCTAAGGGACCTACGTTTGCCTTAGCCACCCTTTTTCTTCCTCATACTTCACACTTCTCTGGATTGAATTCCACTTGCCTGAGATTAGAGATGAAATCACTTCAATGATAAAGGGGAATATAACGAGAGGTAAGCAGCCAACAGAGACCTTATAGGTCACAAAACAGATAGTAAGGGCTGCAAAAAGAGAGTATGAAAAGAAAGTTGCAAGGAATATCAAAACCAATACGAAGAACTTTTATAGTTATATTAGGAAAAAGAGGGTGGTCAGGAGCAATGTTAGCCCCTTAAAAACTGAAAGTGGGGTTATTGTCATTGACAATGGGAAATGGTGGACATGTTGAACAATTACTTTGCGTCAGTATTTACAGTCGAAAAAGAGGATAGCATGCCGGAAATCCCAAGAAAACTTATATTGAATCAGGGACAGGGACGCGATAAAATTAACATAAGTAAAGCAACAGTAATGAAGAAAATAATAGCACGAAAGAGTGACAAATCCCCAGGACCAGATGGTTTCCATCCCAGGGTTTTAAAGGAAGTAGGTGAGCACATTGCGGATGCCCTAACGATAATCTTTCAAAGTTCTCTAGATTTAGGAACTGTCCCTCTGGATTGGAAAATTGCACATGTCACTCCGCTTTTTAAGAAAGGAGAGAGAGGGAAACCGGGGAATTATAGACCAGTTAGCCGAACATCTGTTGTGGGGAAAATGCTGGAGTCTATAATTAAGGATAGGGTGACTGAACACCTCGAGAATTTTCAGTTAATCAGAGAGAGCCAGCATGGATTTGTGAAAGGTAGGTCGTGCCTGACAAACCTGATTGAATTTTTGGAAGAGGTGACTAAAGTAGTGGACAGGGGAATGTCAATGGATGTTATTTATATGGACTTCCAGAAGGCATTTGATAAGGTCTCACATAAGAGACTGTTAGCTAAGATAGAAGCCCATGAAATTGAGGGAAAAATACGGACTTGGTTAGGAAGTTGGCTGAGCGAAAGGCGACAGCGAATAGGGATAATGGGAAGGTACTCACATTGGCAGGATGTGACTAGTGGAGTCCCGCAGGGATCGGTCTTGGGGCCTCAATTATTCACAATATTTATTAACGACTTAGATGAAGGCACAGAAAGTCTCATATCTAAGTTTGCTGATGACACAAAGATTGGTGGCATTGTAAGCAGTGTAGATGAAAACATAAAATTACAAAGCGATATTGATAGATTAGGTGAATGGGCAAAATTGTGGCATATGGAATTCAATGTAGACAAATGTGAGGTCATCCACTTTGGATCAAAAAAGGATAGAACAGGGTACATTCTAAATGGTAAAAAGTTAAAAACAGTGGATGTCCAAAGGGACTTAGGGGTTCAGATCCATCGATCATTGAAGTGTCATGAACAGGTGCAGAAAATAATCAGGAAGGCAAATGGAATGTTGGCCTTTATATCTAGAGGAATGAAGTACAAGGGGGCAGAAGTTATGCTGCAGCTATACAAAACCCTGTTTAGACCGCACCTGGAGCACTGTGAGCAGTTCTGGGCACCGCACCTTCGGAAGGACATATTAGCCGGACTTCAAGGGTTAAGTTACGAGGAGAGATTGCACAAATTAGGGTTGTATTCTCTTGAGTTTCGAAGGTTAAGGGGTAATCTGATCGAAGTTTCTAAGATATTAAGGGGAACAGATAGGGTGGATAGAGAGAAACTATTTCCGCTGGTTGGAGATTTTAGGAGTAGGGGACAGAGTCTAAAAATTAGAGCCAGACCTTTCAGGAGCGAGATTAGAAAACATTTCTACACACAAAGGGTGGTAGAAGTTTGGAATTCTCTTCCGCAAACGGCAATTGATACTAGCTCAATTGCTAAATTTAAATCTGAGCTTTTTGGCAACCAAAGGTATTATGGAATATAGGCCAAAGGCAGGTATATGGAGTTAGATCACAGATCAGCCATGATCTTATCAAATGGCGGAGCAGGCACGAGGGGCTGAATGGCCTACTACAGTTCCTATGTTCCTATGACCTGTCCATTGATGTCTTCCTGCAGTCTGCAGCTTTCTTCCTCACTATCAACAACATGGCCAATTTTTGTATCATCTGCAAACTTCTTGATCAAGCCCCCACATTGAAGTCCAAATCATTAATATGTACCACAAAAAGCAAGGGACCTAGTACTGAGTCTTGCAGAACCCCACTGGTATCACAAGATCTGGAAGATATTCCAGTAAATGCATCAATTAATCTGTTCAAACCATCTATGGGAAGAGGAGTCAGGGCCAGAAGAGGCCCAAAAAGATGTCCTTTTTCTTTTTTTGACTTTACTTGTGGGGCCAGGAGGAGCAGGGGTGCACAAGAGTGAACCTCTTTATCCACGTCAAAGCAAATGATTGCCCTGGATTTCATTAAAGGATCAATTTCAGACAATCAATCACATAATTCAAAAGCAAAATACTGCGGATGCTGGAAATCTGAAATAAAAACAGAAAATGCTGAAAATACTCAGCAGGTCAGGCAACATCTATGGAGAGGTTATCGAACTGAAACTTTATTTCTGTTTCTCTCTTCACAGATGCTGCCAGACCTGCTGAGTATTTCCAGCATTTTCTGTTTTTAAATCAAGCACATACTTGCACAGGACCTGAACTCTAATCCATGGATGTGTGCAATAGCAATTTCATCTGCAATTTTAAATTCAGTTGCAATAAAGGCATTGCATATATACAATTGTATATCTGCAATGTCAGCGGTTAATGGTGTTTTTCCAGATCAAACA
This sequence comes from Heptranchias perlo, assembly GCF_035084215.1. NCBI lineage: Eukaryota > Metazoa > Chordata > Chondrichthyes > Hexanchiformes > Hexanchidae > Heptranchias > Heptranchias perlo. The sequence goes on along the minus strand of NC_090333.1, from coordinate 13,690,466 downwards.
TGTTTTGAAGCAAAAATGTTTTTGGCAGTCATAAAATAGATTCTATTTGTAGATAAAATCTGCTCTTAACTAAGATATAGCAGTAAAGGATGAAGAGATAGTAGCGATATTGGATAGGATAAAAATAGATAAAGACGAGTTAGTTAAAAGATTGGCAGTACTCAAAGTAGAAAAGTTACCCTGTCCAGCTGGGATGCACCTTACGTTACTGAGGGAAGTAAGGGTGGAAGTTATGGAGACTCTGGGCACAATCTTCCAATCCTCCTTAGATATGGGGACGGTGCCGGAGGACTGGAGGATTGCAAATGTTACACCCCTGTTCAAAAAAGAGGAGAGTGATAAACCCGGCAATTACAGGCCAGTCAGCCTGTCGGTGGTGGTGAAACTTTTAAAGACAATAATGAGGGACAAAATTAATTGGCACTTGGAAAAGTAATAGATGAAAGTCAGCACAGATTTTTAGAAAGTAATTCATGTTTGACTAAATTGATTGAGTTCCTTGATGAAGTAATGGAAAGGATTGATAAGGGTAGTGCTGTTGATGTTGTATATATGGACTTTGAAAAAGCTTTTGATAAAGTACAACATAATAGACTTGTTATTAAAATTAAAGACGATGGCATTAAAGGGACAGTGGCTGCATGGATACAAAATTGGCTTGGGACAGAAAGCAGAGAATAGTGGTGAACGGTTGTCTTTCAGACTGGAAGGAAATATACAGTGGTGTTTCCCAAGGGTCGGTATTAGGACCACTGGTCTTTTTGATATATATTAATCACATGGACTTGGGTATAGAGGGTATAATTTCCAAGTTTGCAGATGACGCGGAACTCAGAAATGTCGTCAACAATGTGGAGCATATAGTAACAGACTTCAGGAGGACGTAGAAGACTAGTGAGTTGGGCAGACACAAGGCAGATGAAATTTAATGCAGAGAAGTGTGAAGTGATGCATTTTGGTAGGAAGAATGAAGAGGGGCAATATAAACTAAATTGTTCAAAATTAAAGGGAGTGCAGGAACAGAGAGACCTGGGGGTGCACATACAAAAATCTTTGAAGGTGGCAGGAAAATTGAGAAGGCTGTTAAAAAAACATATGGGATCCTGGACTTTATTAATAGAGGCATAGGGTATAAAAGAAGGAAGTTATGCTAAACCTTTATAAATCACTGGTTAGGCCTCAGCTGGAGTATTGTGTTTAATTCTGGGCACCACACTTTGGGAAGGATGTGAAGGCCTTAGAGAGGGTGCAGAAGAGATTTTCTAGAATGGTACCAGGGATGAGGGGTTTCAGTTATGTGGAGAGACTGGAGTAGTTGGGGTTGTTCTCCTTAGAACAGAGAAGGTTAAGGGAAGATTTGATAGAGGTGTTCAAAATCATGAACGGTTTTGATAATGTAAATAAGAAGAAACTGTTTCCAGTGGCAGAAGGGTCGGTAACCAGAAGACACAGATTTAAAGTGCTTGGCAAAAGAACCAGAGGCGACAATGAGCAAAAATATTTTTACACAGCGAATTGTTGTGATCTAGAATGCACTGCCTGAAAAGGTGTAGTTGAGTTGTTTTAATGGTAGACTTTAATTTTCATATAGATTGGGAAGAGCAGAGTGGCTCAAGTCAGAAAGGTAGTGAATTTCTAGAGTGCATTCAAGATAGTTTTCTGGAGCAATATGTTCTGGAACCAACAAGAGAGCAGGCCATACTAGATTTAGTATTGAGTAATGAGCCAGACTTAGTTAATAATCTAACAGTAAGGGAACATTTATCTAACAGTGATCATAATAAGATTGAATTCAATGTTAGGTTTAAAATGGAGAAACTTAACACAAGTTACTAAGAATCTCGATTTTGGTAAGACTAACTTTAAGGTGATGAGACAAAGACTGTCGACAGCACCTGGTCAAAACTATTATTGGGGTAAAACTACAGAAGAACAGTGGGAGGTGTTCAAAAAAAAATTTAGCTTAATGCAGGGCCAGTATATACCCCAAAGGGCAAGAGCTCTACTTACCAAATAAAATATCCATGGTCTACAAAAGAGATGAGAGATAACATAAAAATAAAGCAAAGAGTATATAAAAGTGCAAAGAATAGTGTAGATCCAAGGGACTGGGAGAGTGATATAGAACAGCAAAGGAAGACACAAAAGGCAGTTACAGCTGCAAAAGAGAATATGAAAAGAAACTTGCGAGGGATATCAAGATTAACACAAGTTTTTACAATTATGTTAGAAGAAAAAGGGTAGTCAAGAGTAATGTGGGCTCTTTAAAAACAGATGCGGGAAATATTCCAAATGAAAATAAGGAAATGGCAGTCCTGTTGAATAATTATTTTGTGTCAATCTGCACAGTGGAGGAAGAGGATAATATACCTGACATTCCAGGGAAACTAATAATGAATCAAGGACTGGAACTCAGTCGAGTTAAGATAAGGAAGAAAATAGAATTAGAAAAAATAATGACAAATCTGACAAATCCCCAGGACCTGATGGTTTCCACCCCAGGGTTTTAAAGGAAGTAGATGATGAAATTCCAGATGCTTTAGCCTTAACTTTCCTAAGCTCTCTTGATTCAGAAATTGTCCCTTTAGATTGGGAAATTGCACATGTAATTCCATTTTTTAAGAAAGGTGAGAGAGAGAAAGTAGGATATTATAAATCTGTTAGTCTAACATCTGTAGTGGGGAAGTTATTGGAATCTATAATTAAGGACAGTGTGACTGAAAACTTAGAGAAATTTGATCTGATTAGAGAGAACCAACATGGATTTGTAAAGGGTCGGTCATGTCTAATGAACCTAATTGAATTTTTTGAGGAAATCACTAAAGTAGTACACAGGGGCATAGCTATGGATGTCGTTTATATGGACTTCCAGAAGGCATTTGATAAGGTTCCACGAAAGAAACTGTTAGCTAAAATTGAAGCTCATGGAATTGAAGGCAACTTAATGACCTGGTTAGAAGATTGGTTAGGTGGTAGAAGACTTAGAGCAGGGATAATGGGTATGTACTCGAATTGGAAGGAAGCGAGTAATAGCTTCCCACAAGGTTCTGTACTGGGGCCTCAACTATTCATTATATTTGTTAATGACTTAGATAACACAATAGAGAGCCATATATTCAAGTTTCCCAATGCCACACAGATAAGTCATGATGTGGAGATGCCGGTGATGGACTGGGGTTGACAATTGTAAACAATTTTACAACACCAAGTTATAGTCCAGCAATTTTATTTTAAATTCACAAGCTTTCGGAGATTTTCTCCTTCCTCAGGCAAATGTTTCAAGATCTCCTTGAAGCCTACGCATTTATGCGTAGGCTTCAAGGAGATCTTGAAACATTTGCCTGAGGACACAGATAAGTGGCATAGTAAGTAGTGTAGATGGGAACATAAAATTACAAAGATACATTGATAGATTAAGTGAATGGGCAAAACTGCGGCAGATGGATTTGAACGCAGGTAAGTGTGAGATCATCCATTTTGGATCAGAAAAGGATAGATCTGAGTATTTTTTAAATGGTGAAAAGCTAGGAACAGTGGAGATCCAAAGAGATTTTGGGGTCCATATACACAGATCACTAAAATGTCATGTCAGGTACATCTTAGTAAACTTCTGTGCTAGTCCAGCGGACTTATATTGAACTTCAATGAGCCTTATTATCTCGAGTGCTTAATGCTGTTTGAGTTTCAAAATTGGAACTGGGGCAGTTTTTTGGAAACTTGCCCATAATTATTGTTTTAATTGGGTCCCAAAGCTGGGGGTCTAACCAGTATCATAATTTACAGAGCAATAAACAGTGTTTATGTGGTGCTCCTCGTTTAAGAAAACATACACCTCACAATGTTCTATAGGAGGGAGAGATATACATCAAGCAGCGAGTGAAGGGATTTAGGAATAAAGGCACGGTGAAAGAGATAAACTATTGAGCAGCCTTTCGAAGGCAGACAGAGGGGTAGCTGGGAAAAATGGTTTTGAAAGAGAATTCCAGAACTTGGGGCGTAATGGCTGAAGGGTCTGCCTTCAATGGTGAAGTGGAGAGGCGTTGTAAAACAAGCAATAATCCAGGGTCAGGGAATGCATGGTGTGGACTGAGAAGAATCTTTGAACTGGCAGTATCTCCAACACCATGGAATATGCCACCATAAAAAATGTTCCAGCTGCCATTCACTTTCCCAAATGTATTCACCTGTGGGAGGATCTAGGTTATCAGATTGTGCAAATGATGGTGATTTGCAGATAATGTTATAAAACAATCTGAGGGTCAAACTCAATCAATGGTACCATTGAACAGTAATATTTACAGCTATATGATAAGGAATTTCACACCTTAACTTTAACCTGGGGAGTTGATGTTATTAACCAATTTATACAGGTAAAGAAAAGTTAAAATTTCAGCCCGACATTGACTTGTCAGAATCAATGAGCTTCGAGTTCCTCTGGTCACTATGTGCTCTGGGAAAACACATCGAGGGAGAATTTCAACTGCCGGCCGCCTGTTTCTGTCCTGAGAAAAACAAGCGTCCCACAGTTGAAAATTGGAGAAGGGGCTCCACGGCCACCCCATTGACGGCCAAGGCCCACCTGATGCAATACTCAGGTGGGCTTGTAAATGGGCGAGCAGCACGCCCGCCTTTATCAGGCATAAGGCGAGATTCATCTGAATAATAGTAGTGGAGTCTGTGAGAACGAAATCATTCAAGAAAATTTTCTTCCTGCCTCAATTCAGGGCTTTAGTGCGCTCAGTAGTCTCCTGAGTGACACTGTCACTTCTGTGTTAACTTGCACCCAAAACCAGGTCGCTTCGATGCAAGAGTGAGTTTGAGAACCTCAAGAAACAAATAATTATCTAGTTGCATAGAAGTCATTGCTTCTCTGAACATAAACGGCAAAGATTAATTGGCAGATTCATAATGGTGGGCCACCTCCAAAGAATGGGGTAGGTAAAACAACCTCTTGAAATAGATGAAATTCAGTGATTATTTAGGGAGGGGACAATTTGGACTACGAGCTGATGGTTTACAAGTAGTGTTGGCTTTGGAATCGAGTTGTCATTGTTTAGTTATTAACCTGACCTGTGCCTTTCAGGCCACGTTCTAAATGGGCAAATCAAGGTAATTGTAGCTGCTTATAAGTCAATCGGAGGGCAGCTGTTACTACTTGTTAATTTCAGTTTCCAGGTCAATAACTGGCTTTTAGTTTCCTTTTATAAGAAGACGACTTTTGTGCATCTGTAACTAAGTGTCACATCTGGTGGTCCAATTCTTTTAGCACAGACCTTAAATTCCTGCTCTGTCAACAAATCTGAATGAAGTGCTCAACACAGACGTATACGATTAATCAGTTTATTCAGACGAAGAGAAAAATTTATCAATTGGTGGAGAAGGACACAGGTCACAATGGAATCAAGCTCAACAATTCCCAGAATTTCAGCTGGTTGCCTGAATAAGGCAACTTGAATCATGCAAGGTTCTGCTCCATGCACAGTATATTTTTCACTTATTCGGACACGAGCTATCCAATACATAACTGAAACTGGTATCAAAACACATCTTGTTGACAAGAAACCGTGGTTCTAAAATAATTGCATTCTCTGCTGGCCGGCCACCCATCTTCCATACTCCATAAACTTGAGCTCATCCAAAGCTCTGCTGCCCGTATCCATCTCGCACCAAGTCCCATTCACCCAACACCCCTATGCTCATTGACCTACACTGGCTCCGGGTCCGGGAACACCTCGATTTTAAAATTCTCATCCTTGTTTTCAAATCCTTCCATAGCCTCACCTCTCCCTATCTCTGTAACCTCCTCCAGCCCTAAAACCCTTTGAGATCCTCCAATTCTTGCCTCTTGCACATCCCCATTTTTAATTGCTCCACTATTGGCGGACGTGCCTCCAGCTGCCTAGGCCCTAGACTCTGGAATTCCCTCCTTAAACTTCTCTGCCTCTCTACCTCTCTCTCCTCCTTTAAAACGCTCCTTAAAACCTACCTCTTTGTCTAGGCTTTTAGTCACCAGTCCTAATATCTCCTTATGTGGCTCGGTGTCAAATTTTGTTTGATATTCACTCCTGTGAAGCACCTTGGGGCACTTTACTACGTGAAAGACACGAGATAAATGCAAGTTGTTATTGTAAGAGGGAGAAAATCTGCTGCGTCACCACTTTAAGCCAAAGTAAGTTTGTTTTGCAGGGCAGGAGCCAGTTGGCTGGGTTTTTTTCCCAGGTATCAAAATAGAATGATAACCTAAGCCCGTAAACACTTGTCCACATTGTTACTCCATGCATTGTTGGTATGTAGACTATGTGAGTGTAGGAAGATATGTGTTTGCTGGCATCCTTCTGATTATCAATCTGCCTGGGGTGTTTAAGCCTTGGTAAGCAGGACATTGAATTTGATGGGACTGAAGTCACAAATTAAGTTGACCCCATTTGACTCAATTTGTCCCTCAAACAAGGGCCTCCCAAAGCCTTTTAGTAGGATTTATTCCAGGAATGTATTCATGTTTTCTAACCATTCTGGTAGTTTCAGATCTGTTTCTGATCCAACTCACGGTCATTTTAAGCTTTGCAAACTCTGAGCATTTGGAACAAGCTGGAAGTTCTGCTCCAATTTCACACCCCTTTTCTTCGTACAAGTACATCCCTCCATTAATTTTTTTATAATTAATTATCGGGATGTGGGCGTCACAGGCTCATGTATTATTTAACCTGCAGGAAGCATTCTTGAGCAGACCAAAGCCTGAGTGCAACGATGGTGCTCCAAAAAACCTTTGGCTTAGTGCTCGGCTGTCTTCTGTGTGCTTGCACTAAAAACTGTTCCAGTGTAAAGTTGGTGAACAATGGATATAGAGACATAGTTATTGCTATTAACCCTGGCATCGAACAGAATGACAAGCTCATTGAAAACATTCAGGTGAGGTATTGATTTGCTGTCTGAAGAGATCTAATAGCCGCTGCTTTGTGGCATTGTATGTTCCTTCCGTTGTATTTTATTGTTCTGAATTTAGGATTTGGTGAGGGGAGTTACAGGAATATATTGTATCCTTTTCCCTTCACCATTTGATTAAAATGCAGCGAGGTATTGATATTAAACCTGTGGTTGCTTTCAGGAAATGGTGACTGAAGCCTCCTCCTACCTGTACAGAGCTACCAAACAGCAAGTTTATTTTTCAGATGTAAAAATCCTGCTGCCTGTTACTTGGAAAGTTAATTCTACTCCGGTTGAAAGACCGACTCCTCAATTCTACGCGCAGGTAAGAACAGAGGAGACTGAAAATTTCCTCGGGACTTCTCCCGCTCCGCCGGAGGAAATTCCCGGCAGAATTTGACACTTTCTAAGGATTTTCTACCCCTGAAGATTATCTATTAATTAGCAGCTTTCCGCAGCGAGTCAGGTGATAGACTATTTGACAATAAGAGGGAGTTATACCTTGTAATGAATAATTATATTATCAGTCACTGGTGACCGAATAAGATTAAATTTGATTTTTATTGTATGTTTTTCTGGAATTTTTACTGGTGCTTTAGGGATTGTGTTGCACAACTCTGTCTATCTTTCCATGGAGACAGTAACTCAGTGGCTTTGAATATTATTATATGTTCCTTTACCTGTGTATTCGATTTGTATCTCTTACCTATTTGAAAGCCGAGCATCCATTGTTTCAGCAGTACTGGGGACTGGGTTGTGGGATTCTGGAGTAGTTATAGGGGTTGCTGGGCTTCAGTAGCATTAGGAGGTAGTTCTGGGGTCTGGCACTAATATTAGTTGGATGGTGTATTGGGCTTGGGAACAGTGGGCAGAGGAGGTCGGTCCAGATTCTGACAATACTGGGAGGAGTGACAGTATGGCTGCACTGGTTTTGAAGTTTGGCAGCAGTGGGAGCAGGTGTGGGGTGGGGTGGGGCATCTAAAGAACAGCAAAGGAAGACAAAAAAGGTAGTTAGAGCTGCAAAAGGGAATATGAAAAGAAACCTGCGAGGGATATCAAGATTAACACGAAACGTTTTACAATTATATTAAAAGAAAAAGGGTAATCAAGAGTAATGTGGGCTCTTTAAAAACAGATGTGGGTAATATTCCAAATGAAAATATGGAAATGGCAGTCTTGTTGAATAATTATTTTGTGTCAATCTGCACAGCGGAGGAAGAGGATAATATACCTGACATTCCAGGGAAATTAATAATGAATCAAGGACTGGAACTCAGTAGAGTTAAGATAAGGAAGAAAATAGTGTTAGAAAAATTAATGGGAAATCTGACAAATCCCCAGGAGCTGATGGATCCACCCCAGGGTTTTGAAGGAAGTCGATGATGAAATTCCAGATGCTTTAGCCAAAACTTTCCACAGCTCTTGATTCAGAAATTGTCCCTTTAGTTTGGGAAATTGCAAATGTAATTCCATTTTTGAAGAAAGATGAGAGAGAAAGCAGTTAATTATAAATCTGTTAGTCTAACATCTATAGTGGGGAAGTAATTGGAATCTATAATTAAGGACAGTGTGCCTGAGAACTTAGAGAAATTTGATCTGATTAGAGAGAACCAACATGGATTTGTAAAGGGTAGGTCATGTCTAACGAACCTAATTGAATGTTCCGATGAAGTAACTAAAGTAGTACAGAGGGGAATGTCTATGGATGTCGTTTATATGGACTTCCAGAAGGCTTTTGATAAGGTACCACATAAGAGACTGTTAATTCAAATTGAAGCTCATGGAATTGAAGGCAAATTATTGACCTGGTTAGGAGATTGGTTAGGCGGTAGAAGACTTAGAGCAGGGATAATGGGTATGTACTCGAATTGGATGGAAGCGACTAGTGGCGTCCCACAAGGGTCTGTGCTGAGGCCTCAACGATTCATGATATTTATTAATGACTTAATAACACAATAGAGAGCCGTATATTCAAGTTTGCCAATGACACAAAGATAAGTGGCATTGTAAGTAGTGTAGATGGGAACATAAAATTACAAAGAGACATTGATCGATTAAGTGAGCCGGCAAAACTGCGGCAGATGGATTTGAACGCAGGGGTAAGTGTGAGATCATCCATTTTGGATCAAAAAAGGATAGATCTGAGTATTTTTGAAATGGTGAAAAGCTAGGAACAGTGGAGATCCAAAGTGATTTAGGGGTCCATGTACACAGAGCACTAAAATGTTGTGTCAGGTACATCTTAGTACACTTCTCTACTAGTCCAGCAGACGTATATCGAACTTCAATTAGCCTTATTATCTCGAGTGCTTAATGCTGTTTGAGTTTCAAAATTGAAACTGGGGCAGTTTTTTGGATCTTGCCCATAATTATTGTTTTAATTGGGTCCCAATGCTGGGGGTCTAACCGGTACCATCATTTACAGAGCAATAAACAGTGTTTATGTGGTGCTCCTCGTGTAAGAAAACATACACCTCACAATGTTCTGTAGGAGGGAGAGATATACATCAAGCAGTGAGTGAAGGGATTTAGGAATAAAGGCACGGTGAAAGAGGTAAACTATTGAGCAGCCTTTCGAAGGCAGACAGAGGGGTAGCTGGGAAAAATGGTTTTGAAAGAGAATTCGAGAGTGTGGGTTGCAATGGCTGAAGGGTCTGCCTTCAATGGTGAAGTGGAGAGGCGTTGTAAAACAAACAATAATCCAGGGTCAGGGAATGCATGGTGTGGACTGAGAAGAATCTTTGAACTGGCAGTATCTCCAACACCATGGAATATGCCACCATAAAAAATGTTCCAGCTGCCATTCACTTTCCCAAATGTATTCACCTGTGGGAGGATCTAGGTTATCAGATTGTGCAAATGATGGTGATTTGCAGATAATGTTATAAAACAATCTGAGGGTCAAACTCAATCAATGGTACCATTGAACAGTAATATTTATAGCTATATGATAAAGAATTTCACTCCTTAACTTTAACCTGGGGAGTTGATGTTATTAACCAATTTATACAGGTAAAGAAAAGTTAAAATTGCAGCCCGACATTGACTTGTAAGAATCAATGAGCTTCGAGTTCCTCTGGTCACTATGTGCTCTGGGAAAACACATCGAGGGTGAATTTCAACTGCCGGCCGCCTGTTTCTGTCCTGAAAAAAACAGGTGTCCGACAGTTGAAAATTGGGGAAGGGGCTCCACGGCCACCCCATTGACGGCCGAGGCCCACCCGATGCAATATTCAGGTGGGCTTGTAAATGGGTGAGCAGCACGCCCGCCTTTATCAGGCATAAGGCAAGATTCATTTGAATAATAGTGGTGGAGTCTGTGAGACCTAAATCATTCAAGAAAATTTTCTTCCTGCCTCCTGGAGGCAATGTCACAATTCAGGGCTTTAGTGCGCTCAGTAGTCTCCTGAGTGACACTGTCACTTCTGTGTTAACTTGCACCCAAAACCAGTTAACTTCGATGCAAGAGTGACAGTATACATGCAGTTTGAGAACCTCAAGAAACAAATAATTATCTCGTTGCATAGAAGTCATTCTTCTCTGAACATAAACGGCAAAGATTAATTGGCAGATTCACAATGGTGGGCCACCTCCAAAGAATGGGGTAGGTAAAACAACCTCTTGAGATAGATGAAATTTAGTGATTATCTTGGGAGGGGACAATTTGGACTACGAGCTGGTGGTTTACAGGTAGTGTTGGCTTTGGAATCGAGTTGTCATTGTTTAGTTATTAACCTGACCTGTGCCTTTCAGGCCACGTTCTAAATGGGCAAATCAAGGTAATTGTAGCTGCTTATAAGTCAATCGGAGGGCAGCTGTTACTACTTGTTAATTTCAGTTTCCAGGTCAATAACTGGCTTTTAGTTTCCTTTTATAAGAAGACGACTTTTGTGCATCTGTAACTAAGTGTCACATCTGGTGGTCCAATTCTTTTAGCACAGACCATAAATTCCTGCACTGTCAACAAATCTGAATGAAGTGCTCAACACAGACGTATACGATTAATCAGTTTATTCAGACGAAGAGAAAAATTTATCAATTGGTGGAGAAGGACACAGGTCACAATGGAATCAAGCTCAACAATACCCAGAATTTCAGCTGGTTGCCTGAATAAGGCAACTTGAATCATGCAAGGTTCTGCTTCATGCACGGTATATTTTTCACTTATTCGGACACGAGCTATCCAATACATAACTGAAACTGGTATCAAAACACATCTTGTTGACAAGAAACCGTGGTTCTAAAATAATTGAATTCTTTGCTGGCCGGCCACCCATCTTCCCTGCTTCATAAACTTGAGCTCATCCAAAACTCTGCTGCCTGTATCCTAACTCGCACCAAGTCCTGTTCACCCAACACCCCTATGCTCATTGACCTACATTGGCTCCCGGTCCGGGAACACCTCGATTTTAAAATTCTCATCCTTGTTTTCAAATCCTTCCATAACCTCACCTCTCCCTATCTCTGTAACCTCCTCCAGCCCTAAAACCCTTTGAGATCTCTGTGCTCCTCCAATTCTTGCCTCTTGCACATCCCCATTTTTAATTGCTCCACTATTGGCGGACGTGTCTCCAGCTGCCTAGGCCCTAGACTCTGGAATTCCCTCCTTAAACCTCTCAGCCTCTCTACCTCTCTCTCCTCCTTTAAAACGCTCCTTAAAACCTACCACTTTGTCTAAGCTTTTAGTCACCAGTCCTAATATCTCCTTATGTGGCTCAGTGTCAAATTGTGTTTGATAATCACTCCTGTGAAGCACCTTGGGGCACTTTACTATGTTAAAGATGCGAAATAAATGCAAGTTGTTGTTGTGAGTAAGAGGGAGAAAATCTGCTGCGTCACCAGTTTAAGTCAAAGTAAGTTTGTTTCGCAGGGGAGGAGCCAGTTGGCTGGGTTTTGGAGCAAGCTGGAAGTTCTGCTCAAATTTCACACCCCTTCTCTTAGTACAAGTACATCCCTCCATTAATTTTTTTATAATTAATTATCGGGATGTGGGCGTCACAGGCTCATGTATTATTTAACCTGCAGGAAGCATTTTTGAGCAGACCAAAGCCTGAGTGCAACGATGGTGCTCCAAAAAACCGTTGGCTTAGTGCTCGGCTGTCTTCTGTGTGCTTGCACTAAAAACTGTTCCAGTGTAAAGTTGGTGAACAATGGATATAGAGACATAGTTATTGCTATTAACCCTGGCATCCAACAGAATGACAAGCTCATTGAAAACATCAAGGTGAGGTATTGATTGTATGTTCCTTCCGTTGTATTTTATTGTTCTGAATTTAGGATTTGGTGAGAGGAGTTACAGGAATATATTGTATCCTTTTCCCTTCACCATTTGATTAAAATGCAGCGAGGTATTGATATTAAACCTGTGGTTGCTTTCAGGAAATGGTGACTGAAGCCTCCTCCTACCTGTACAGAGCTACCAAACAGCAAGTTTATTTTTCAGATGTTAAAATCCTGCTGCCTGTCAATTGGACAGTTAATTCTACTCAGGTTCAAAGACCGACTAATCAATCCTACGAGAAGGTAAGAATTGAGAGAAGACTAAAAATTTCCTCGGGGCTTCTCCCGTTCCGCCAGAGGAAATTCCCGGCAGAATTTGACACTTTCTAAAGATTTTCTCAATTGTACACTCTACCCCTGAAGATTATCTATTAATTAGCAGCTTTCCACAGCGAGTCAGGTGATAGACTATTTGACAATAAGAGGGAGTTATACCTTGTAATGAATAATTATATTATCAGTCACTGGTGACCGAATAAGATTAAATTTGATTTTTATTGTATGTTTTTCTGCAATTTTTACTGGTGCTTTAGGGATTGTGTTTCACAACTCTGTCTATCTTTCCATGGAGACAGTAACTCAGTGGCTTTGAATATTATTATATGTTCCTTTACCTGTGTATTCGATTTTTATCTCTTACCTATTTGAAAGCCGAGCATCCATTGTTTCAGCAGTACTGGGGACTGGGTTGTGGGATTCTGGAGTAGTTATAGGGGTTGCTGGGCTTCAGTAGCATTAGGAGGTAGTTCTGGGGTCTGGCACTAATATTAGGTGGATGGTGTATTGGGCTTGGGAACAGTGGGCAGAGGAGGTCGGTCCAGATTCTGACAATACTGGGAGGAGTGGCAGTATGGCTGCACTGGTTTTGAAGTTTGGCAGCAGTGGGAGCAGGTGTGGGGTGGGGGACCAAGAAGATCAAGACTGACCTGGACTGTTCTCGGTCATCAGGCACTCCTGCACAAAGTTCTCAGACTGTGAGACATGCTCCCAGCCAGTTTTGAGCACACAGGGCACTTTAACACTGTAGTTGCTGACTGTGTACTTATTCTATAACGAACACAGCATTAATTAATTAGAATGTTTACAATTGGACAACACAGGCCAAAGTTGTGGCAACAGATTGGGAGAATCCCCACAGAAATTCTATTCCAAGTATTGCGACAGGATCTACATTTCTGCTCAAGGCAGTGCAACTCTTCATAGTGTGTGTCTGTGTGCCAGTAATTTTCAAATGAAAACATGCAATTGTCTCTTCATAGGCTGACGTGATCATTGCTGAACCATACCTTAAATATGGAGATGACCCGTACACCCTGCAGTATGGTGGATGTGGTGAGAAGGGACGGTACATTCACTTCACCCCGAACTTTATACTAAACAATAGTCTGACCCCAGTTTATGGCTCCAGAGGTAAATTACTTTAAGTACGTTAACACTGTTGTAGCCTGTGCTTTGAGCACGGGATTAAGTCTGTTTAGTTAGTGGATATGACACCAGTTGATATAACCCTGATGGTGATGAATGTTTGGATTGGGGTTTCCCTGGCCTCAAATGGGAGGGTTGGGGGGGTGTAAGATGAAGGTCAAAATGGAAGTAAGCTGTCTTGGTGAAAGAATTAAATCAGCAATATTACAAATAAAACAATACATTTCTAAGCTCCTCTCCCATCAGTTTAATAGAGCACTAAAATTTTCAGCTAAATCCTTTGGCACAACAATTTTCTCAACCTTTCTCCGAGACATTGCAGCAGAACAGAACAGAATATTATTTATTTTTGTGATGCCACGAAATAACTGGACGCTACTGAATATATTTGCCATTGTTACATCCATGAGAGAATTGTGCCATCATTGAAACTTTCTGAAATGTCAAGCGGAAGTATCATTTATATCTCACAGAAAATGGAAGAATTGGTTTCATTATTTTGAACAAAAATACTTCTGTTTTTACAGGTAGAGTATTTGTTCATGAATGGGCCCATTTTCAGTGGGGAGTGTTTGATGAATATAATGATCTGGTGCCCTTTTATTTGTCTACCGATGGAATCACTGAAGCAACGAGGTAGGACAAATCTAATTGTATGATTTTGTTCAGTGAGAAAAGTCTTTTGTGACTTCTAGACAAGGATACAATACCGAGAAATGCCTTTCCGTTCTTGTAACCTGCTGCAGTAGATGTGTTGACACAGTTAAGCCAGCAAATTGCTTGGTGATGTTGCTATGTCATGGATGGGAAGAACTTGTGTTTCTAGCAACAACTGCCAACAAAGGTGGTGAAATTCTTCCTAGCTGTGCAGCCTCTTAACCGCTATAAATAGTGCAATGTGGGCAATCCAGCTGTGGAATACACAATGGCCCATGCCCACTTTTCCCAGGTCCTTCCGTCGGGCAGCCCAAGTGCCCATTTGCATTATTTTTTATTCGTTCATGAGATGTGGGCGTCGCTGGCAAGGCCTGCATTTATTGCACATCCCAAATTCTCCTTGAGAAGGTGGTGGTGAGCTGTCGCCTTGAGCCACTGCAGTCCGTGTGGTGAAGGTTCTCCCACAGCGCTGTTAGGCGGGGTTTTTCAGGATTTTGATCCAGCAACGATGAAGGAACGGCGATATATTTCCAAGTCAGGATGATGTGTGACTTGGAGGGGAACGTGCAGGTGGTGTTGTTCCCATGTGCCTGCTGCCCTTGTCCTTCTTGGTGGTAGAGGTCACGGGTTTGGGAGGTGCTTTCGAAGAAGCCTTGGTACACCGGTGGTGAAGGGAATGAATGTTTAGGCTGGTGGATGGGGTGCCAATCAAGCGGGCTGCTTTGTCCTGGATGGTGTCAAGCTTCTTGAGTGTTGTTGGAGCTGCAGTCATCCAGGCAAGTGGAGAGTATTCCATCACACTCCTGACTTGTGCCTTGTAGATGGTGGAAAGGCTTTGGGGAGTTAGGAGGTGAGTCACTCACCGCAGAATACCCAGCCTCTCACCTGCTCTTGTCGCCACATTATTTATGTAGCTGGTCCAGTTAAGTTTCTGGTCAATGGTGACCAGAATCAGGTGGAAGCCTCGTTATTGTATGTAAATCAAGATCCTATTACAAATGTAGAACCCCAGTGCAATCTAGAAGGATAAATGGGCTGAGCGAAAATGTGCCCAAAAGGAAATTCCTCTTCTTAATCTTTTCCAAATAAACTGATGTAAATCTTGTTAAATATTTTCTTGTTATAGATGTGTTACTCAGAATCAAAGATTCTTTTTTATTTTTTTCACTTTCAGATGTTCAATAGCAGTAAAAGGAAAGACTGCTGTTTGCACAGGCAGTTCCTGTTCACCATGTAGCACTGATGCTAACACAGGGTTGTATAATGTTGGTTGTAAATTTTTCCCAGAGAAGGGCCAGAGTTCATCATCTTCAATCATGTACCTACAGGGACTGTCAAATGTAAGTAGAGTCACTGGAAGGTACTTTTCTCATTGTTAACAGTTTTGTTCCTCAGTATATATTTTCTTTAAAGGGGGCTTTTGTGTTGGTGCCACCTCTCTGGTAGCGTTTCACTTTAATGGAGATCTGCAATCTTTGAGAATCGCTCCCCCCTTTTTACAGCATATTCGGAGGAAACAGTCTCCATTAGATGGCCAATAGAAAAAACCTGCATTTTCCATACCTCCAGCCTCCTCTTTCGGGACACACCAAGAGTCGGGCCCTGGAGACTGTTGAACATGCAGAGTGTTCCTTCTTTATATTATAGGATGACTTTGATTGAGGAGGGCAGTATGCACCTGTTGTTGAGGGCAAGCTATCGCCTATAAAGAGGGGCTTTATGAAAAAGCATTTGGCAGATCTGTCTTTTGCTTGTTTATGATTTTATCAACACATTATAGGGTAAGTTTTCAACCTTGCGCGCAGGTGTAAACCTGGCGTTGTGGTTTCCCACCTGTTATAGAAACCCGATGCCAATCAGGTGGGTGTTCTACAGGCGGGTGATGGCTCCGCCCAGGCGGTGAAGGTAAAAATTACTCCTCCTATGTGTCAGCTTGGCTCAATGGTAGCAATTTTGCCTCTAAGTCAGAAGGTCATGGGTTCAAGCCCCAGTAAGATTTTTAATATATTTGAGATTTTTACATTTTGCAAGAATTTGCTCAGCGCTTTTATGCAGAGCTGTTTCCCTTGTACTAGACACAGCTCCTTTAACACATTACATCTGTTTTTCAAATATTCAGGTGGTTGAATTCTGTGACGATAAGACTCACAACCCTGAAGCACCAAACATGCAGAACAAGATGTGCAACCTCAGGAGCACTTGGGATGTGATCAGCAAGTCAGAAGATTTCAGAAACAATTCCCTTCCCCATAATGGTTCACTGGTGCCAACATTTACATTGCTACAGGCCAAAGACCGAGTGCTATGTTTAGTCCTTGATGTTTCCGGAAGCATGGGTTCGGTAAGGCCTTTTGTAAAATTAATTTTGCAACAAGTCCCTGCTGTTTTGTGGCTTCACACAAGAAACTAGAGGAGGTCAGCGGCTCGGTATTCTGTGGCGAGTGGCTCATCTCCTGACTCCCCAAATCCACCACCGACAAGGCACAAGTCAGGAGTGTGACGGAATACGCTCCACTTGGATGGGAGCAACTGCAATAACATTCAAGAAGCTCGACACCATCCAGGGCAAAGCAGTCTGCTTCATCGACACTAACTTTAAATTAATTTTTAAAAATGTTTTTTTAATACAGGTATAAAGAAAACAAACAAATGGCTGTTTGTTAGACATTTCATCTAATATCTGATATGTTCTTTTTGTAAATAGGAGAATCGTATTAACAGGCTCCGACAAGCAGCAGAGATATTTTTACTGCAGATCATTGAAACAAGATCACATGTTGGAATTGTCACTTTTAGCAGTTCTGCAACTATTCAAACAGGTTTGAAAGCGATTGATAATGATGATATAAGGAATGAACTTGTTCAATTGCTACCTACATTAGCTGGAGGTGGAACAAATATCTGTGCAGGGATTCAATCTAGTTTTCAGGTAAGACCCGAAAAGCTTAAGGAATTTTCAATAATCCATTATTTTCAGTTATTACATTTTTCCCAAGTTGATGATAACTGATTGCTTTGCAGGTACTTCGTGGGGATGACAGTGTTACGAATGGTGATGAAATAGTTTTGCTGACTGATGGGAAGGACGGTAGAATAAGCACTTGCTTTCGAGAGGTGGAACAAAGTGGAGCTGTTATCCACACCATAGCATTAGGACCAAATGCAGCTGTTGAATTAGAAAAGCTATCAGCTATGACAGGTAATTAGCACTGAAAGGCCCTGCAATTCTGCCTTGGGAGACTGGAGTGAGAACACATCATAGAATGGTTACAGCACACAAGGAGGCCATTTGGCCCATCGAGCTCATGCCGGCTCTTTGTAAGAGCAATCCAGTCAGTCCCACTCCCGCGCTCTTTCCCTGTAGCCCTGCAAATTTTTTCCCTTCAAGTATTTATCCAACATGTGTTTATTTCAAATTCTTCCCTCCGCTATTGTAGTGGAGGTGTTAACAGGTTTACAATAAGTTGGTCAACATCTCTTCTAAAATAATGGACAAAGGAATTTCAGGTGATTGCATTAAATTGAGATCCACCCAAAAATTGGAATTGGCGGACCTCCCAAAGAAAGTTGGTGGGACCTTTTGTTCCAGATTTTGGTCCTGCTGCTTCCCCCTTTCAGCCATAAACACAGTGGTAACAAGAAGAAAACTAGCCCTAGTGTATTATTTAATTTATCATAAGCAATGTCACAGAAAATTCAATAATAGTATAATAAAAATATTATACAGATAACACAATAGAGAGCCATATATTCAAGTTTGCTGATGACACGACGGTTGGTGGCATCATAAGTAGTGTAGGTGGGAGCATAAAATTACAATGAGGCATTGATAGATTCAGTGAGTGGGCAAAACTGTGGCAGATGGATTTCAACACAGGTAAGTGTGAGGTCGTCCATTTTTGACCAAAAAAAGGATGGATCCGAGTATTTTTTAAATGGTGAAAAGCTAAGGACAGTGGAGATTTAGGGGTCCGCGTACACAGATCACTAAAATGTAGTTGTCAGGTACAAAAAAATAATCAAAAAGGTTAATGGAATGTTAGCTTTTATAACTAGAGGGCTAATTAGGGGGTGATTTGATTGAGGTTTTTAGGATTTTGAAAGGAATTAATAGGGTAGATAGAGAGAAAGTTTTTCTGCTGGTGGGGGAGTCTAGGACACTGGTACATAAGCTTAAAATCAGAGCCAGGCCTTTCAGGACAGAAATTAGGAAACACTTCTTCACACAAAGGGTGGTGGATGTGTGAAACACTCTCTCACAAAGAGGGAAGTTTTGCTACAGCTGTACAAAGCCCTGGTTAGACCACATCTGGAAAACTGTGTATAGTTCTTGGCACCGCACTAAAGAAAGGATATATTGGCCTTCGAAAGAGTGCAGCGCAGATTCACCAGAATGTTACCAGGGCTTCAAGGGTTGGATTATGAGGCGAGAGTACATAAACTAGGCTTGTATTCCCTGGAATATAGAAGGTTAAGGGGTGATTTGATTGAGGTTTTTAGGATTTTGAAAGGAATTCATAGGATGGAGAGAGAGAAACTTTTTCCGCTGGTGGGGGAATCTAGGACAATGGGACATAACCTTAGAATCAGAGCCAGGCCATTCAGGAGAGAAATTAGGAAACACTTCTTCATGCAACGGGTGTTAGAAATGTGGAACTCTCTCCTACAAAAAGCAGTAGATGCGAGCTCAAATAATAATTTTAAATCTGAGATCGATAGATTTTGCGAGCCAAGGGTATTAACGGATATGGAACCAAGGCGGTGGAGTTAGGATACTGATTGGCCATGAATGGCGGATCAGGTTCGAGGGGCTGAATGGCCTACTCCTGTTCCTATGTTCCTATTATGCCTGTGCATATTTCTGGTCTGCCACACTCGAGTCCCCAAGCTTCCCGTTAAGATTGCGGGTGGCGGGAATACAGCGGCTAGAGCCCAGCTGCCATTTTAACCCTCACCTCCCAACCCCCATCGTTCCCACCGGACGGATAGTGTTAAAATCGGAGCTAACGTGTTTAATAGTTTTATTCCCAACTGTTTTTCATTGGACAGATTCTGCTGAATTGTAAAAATCCATGGTTTCTATTTCTGAATTTAGTTCTTAATTAGCATTGACCATGGGGATAATCTGTGTTTATAATTTTTAATCTTCATTCTTTAGGGGGTTTACAGTTTGCAGCCACTGATAATGTGAATACAAGTGGATTAATTGATGCTTTCACTGGATTAGTATCAGGAAATGGCGACATTAACCAACAGTCAATCCAGGTATGATTACCTTTCAGAGAACTACTTTCTAATTATTCTTGTGCAAACCAAGTGCTTTACAGTTTAAAAAAAAAAAATTCTGTGTGTTTGGCCCCAGCTTGAAAATTCCGGAATGAGGATTGAGGGCAACGATTGGTTCAATGGTACAGTTGATATTGATAAGACTGTTGGGAAAGACACATTTTTTGCAATTACATGGGAGACACAGACACCTAATGTGTTTGTACGTGACCCCAGTGGAATGATGTACAATAACGGTGACTTTAAGGTCGATGGAACTGCACTTACAGCCCGGCTTAGGATTAATGGCACTGCACAGGTATGGATCAAAATACTTCCTTCAATTGTTTCTGTTTTGCAGTCTATTTACCGTTAATCTAATTTTTTTCTGGTAGTATTGTCTAGTTGAAGCCTGCTTACTGTATCCATCCTCTATTCAGAGAAGTCCCAGTTCTAACAACTGTCTGTCATTGGCCAGTTGACTAAACAATGCAAACAGAATAAAGCAAATGGTTTCTTTCCTTCCGATTCCCATGATGTGAATTGTATCACATCTGCGTGATACAGCTTCCAGTGCATTGGTGAGAAAGCTGGATACTACAACAACAACAACTTGCATTTATATAGCACCTTTGACTTACGTCCCAAGGCGCTTCACTGGAGCGTTATCAAACAAAATTGACACCGAGCCACATAAAGAGATATTAATACAGATGAACAAAAGCTTGATCAAAGAGGTAGGTTTTAAGGAGTGTCTTAAAGGAGAGAGATGCGGAGATATTTAGGGAGGGAATTCCAGAGTTTAGGGCCTAGGCAGCCGAAGGCACGGCCGCCAATGGTGGTGCGATTAAAATCGGGGATGCACAAGAGGCAAGAATTGGAGGAGTGCAGAGAGCTTGGAGGTTTGTAGGGCTGGAAGAGGCTACTGAGATAGGGAGGGGCGAGGCCATGGAGGGGTCTGAAAACAAGGATAAGAATTTTCAAATCAAGGTGTTCCTGCACCGGGAGCCAATGGAGATCAGCGAGCACAAGGGTGATGGGTGAATGGGACTTGGTGTGAGTTAGGATACGGGCAGCAGAATTTTGGATGAGTTCAAGTTTATGGAGGGTGGAAGATGGGAGGCCGGTCAGGAGAGCACTGGAATAGTCAAGTCTAGAAGTGACAAAGGAATGGATGAGGGGTTCCGCAGCAGATGAGCTGAGGCAGGAGCAGAGATGGGTGATGTTACGGAGGTGGAAGTAGGTGGTCTTGATGACGGAGCGGATATGTGGTGGGAAGCTCATCTCAGGATCAAATAGGATGCCAAATTTGCAAACAGGGCTGGTTCAGCCTCAGACGGTGCCCAGGGAGAGGGATGGAGTTGGTGGCTAGGGGACGGAATTTGTGGCGGGGACCAAAGATAATGGGGCAGAAATTGCTCGGAGCAGCAAAGTAACTGTTACTGCCGCTCGTTAGTTTTAAATTAACGAACTAACTTACTTCAGGCACTTCCTCAAATAAGAACTGGAGAAGAGCCCAGCGTCAGTTCAAGTGAAGCTCAGACCTGTGGGAGAAGCAAAAGGATCACACTCTCTCCTCGACCAATCAGATCACAGCATTTTTGACAAGCTGCGTTAACTGTCTCTGCAGGCTTGGAATGTGAAAACCAGGAAGTGAAAGGTACAACATTAAAATCAATGTAAAAGCAGTTATAGACAGCGAAGAAAAGAGAGGGTGAGAAATAATGGAATTAAATAAAAGAAACAGAAGGAAAAAGTAAAAAAAAATTTTCATTTTTTTAAATGAGCAAAAACTAATAAAAAAAGGTGCAATGAGTCTCCACATTTTTAAAAGTTAATTTTTAGTTGTTTGGCAGTCATTAAAACTTAGTTTAAACCTGGTATTTTTAAGCGTACTTGTTTTGTGGCGATATTATTTACTTTCCAGTTGGGCAAATGAGCAAGTTGGTGTTTTTTCAATGATTTCTCTGATTGCAGAGTGCGATGGCCCTTTAATTCAAAGCTGTCATATCACCGACGAACCACTAGGTGCAAGTTCCAGATTTCCGCATTTCACTGCCCATGTGCGAATGCCGGAACTTGCTCCTCCATTTCGCCACTAACGACGGAGAGCTCTATTGAGCTCACCGTTCTTTACCAATTGGCTTTCGTCTTCCCAATATTTGGTTGGATTAAACTTTTGCTCATCCAGTACTGAATGTCCAACAAGCAATGTGACAAATCAGAGACAGTGGAGGGGTCGAGAGAAGTGGTGGTGAGGTAGAGCTGGGTGTCGTCAGTTTACATGTGGAACCTGACATTGTGTTTTCAAATGCTGTCACTGAGGGGCAGCATGAAGATGAGAACTAGGAGGGAGCCAAGCATAGATCCAGGGGGGACTTCAGAGGTAACGATGCAGGAGCGGGAAGAGAAGCCATTGCAGGTGATTCTCTGGCTACGGCTGGATAGATAAGAATGGAACCAGGCAAGCGCAGTCCCAACCAACTGGACAATGGAGGAAGATGGTGTGGTCAACCGTGATCGAGAAGGATGAGGAGAGGTACTGGGAAACATTCATTCAATCTGAATGATGGCCTTGGGATGCATCGCAGTTGAGTCTAATCCTGAGTTCACCTGATTTTCACACAGACATATTTGTAGCGATGGTGGCTAGATAGCGTAGGAATATAGGAACAGGAGTAGGCCATTCAGCCCCTTGAGCCTGTTCCGCCATTCAATAAGATACAGATCAGCCATGATCTGAACTCCATTTACCCGCCTTCATTCCATATCCCTAAATACCTTCGCCGAACAAAAATCTATCAATCTCCGTTTTGAAATTTTTAATTGACTCCCAGCCTGAACAGCTTTTTGGGAGGAGTTCCAGATTTCCACTACCCTTTGTGTGAAGAAGTGTTTCTTGACATCACCCTTGAAAAGCCTAGTTCTAATTTTAAGGTTAGGAAGATAAGAACATAAAAAATAGCAGCCAGAGTAGGACATCCGGCCCCTCGAGCCCACTCCGCCATTCAACAAGATCATGGCTGATCTTCTACCTCAACACCATTTTCTTGCACTATCCCCATATCCCTTGATACCTTTAATATCTAGAAATCTATCGATCTCTGTTTTGAATGTACTCAATGACTGAGCCTCCACAGCCCTCTGGGGTAGAGAATTCCAAAGATTCACCACCCTCTGAGTGAAGAAATTTCTCCTCATCTCAGTCCTAAATGGCCTACCCCTTATTCCGAGACTGTGACCCCTGGTTCTAGATTCTCCAGCCAGGAGAAACATCCTCCCTGCATCTACCCTGTCGAGCCCTGTAAGAATTTTGTATGTTTCAATGAGATATTTTGACATTTTACACCCCCTTGTTCTGGACTCCCCCACCTGAGAAAATAGTTTCTCTCTAGCTAACCAATCAAATTCTTTAATAATCTTAAACACCTCAATTAGATCACTCCTTAATCGTCTATACTCGAGGGAATACAAGCCCAGTCTATGCAACCTTTCCTCATAATTTAACCCTTTTAGCCCCGGTATCATTCTGGTGAATCTGCACTGTACCCCCTTGAGTCCCTTAGCCCCTCAAACCCCAAGATATTAAGGGGAACCGATATGGTAGATAGAGAGAAACTAGTTCCGCTGGTTGGGGAGCCTAGGACTAGGGGACATAGCCTAAAAATTAGAGCCAGGACTTTCAGGAGTGAAGTTAGGAAATACTTCTGCAAACAAAGGGTGGTAGAAGTTTGGAACTCTCTTCTGCAAATGGCAGTTGATGCTAGCTCAATTGTTAATTTTAAATCTGAGATTGATAATACCTTTGGTTAACAAAAATCTAAGGGATATGATGTTAAAGTGGATTTTTAGAGTTAGGTCACAGATCAGTCATGATCTCATTGAATGGTGGAACAGGCTCAAAGGGCTAAATGACCTACTCCTGGTCCCATGTTTCTATGTTCCAAGGTCAATATCCCCTTCCTGAGGTGCGGTGCCCAGAACTGAACGCCATACTCCAGATGCAGTATAACCAGGACTTTATATAACTGTAGCATATCTTCCACCCCTTTGAATTCTAGCCCCCTTGTGATGAAGACTAACATTCCATTAGCTATTTTAATTATTTTTTGTACCAGTCCACTAGTTTTTTGTGATTTCTGTACGTGGACCCCTAACTCTCTCTGCTCCTCCACAGTTCCTAGCTTCTCGCCATTTAAAAAATACTCTGATCTATCTTTCTTGAGTCCAAATTGGATGACCTTGTACTTCCCCACGTGGAACTCCATCTGCCACAGTTTTGCCTACTCACTTAATCTATCAATGTCCATTTGCAACTTTCTGCTTCCATCTACACTACTTACTGTGCCACCTAACTTAGCGTCGATCAGAAGGAGGTGCCTTGGCTGTTCTTTCCCTCCCCAACAAGTGGCACTGAGGCTAAATGTAGAGCCTCTAACACTACCTTGGCTGAAATCAGCTCAGTCGGCACAGGCCAGCATTTAAATTTGGGACTTGCCTGGACTGTATCGAATAACTACAGGATGCACTGCAGCAACTCACCAAGATTTCTTCGATAGCACCTCCCAAACCCGCAATCTCCACCGCCTAGAAGGACAAGGGCAGCAGTTGCAAGGGTTACTCCTTCACCTCCATGTTCCCCTCCAAATCACACACCATCCCGACTTGGACATATAACGCCATTCCTTCATGGTCACTGGGTCAAAATCTTGGAGCTCCCTACCTAACAAGATTGTGGGAGCACCTTCACCACATGGACCGCAGTGGTTCAAGAAGAAGGCTCACCACCACCTCCTCAAGGGCATCTAGGGATGGACAATAAATTCCTGCTGATATCGTGAGAATGAATGGAAAAAAAATCAATGAGACATTAAGGGAGCTCCTATCTGTCCTAAAATTAATAATGAATATTTATTTCCCAGACAGGAACTTGGATGTACGCAATCCTGAATCCTGGAATCAAACAGGCAATAACCATCACGGTAACATCCCGAGCAGCAGATGAGAAAGTTCCCCCAGTCACAGTCAATGGGCATATCAGCAGAAAGGATTCAACCAGCCCAATTATAGTCTATGCGGAAGTCAGTCATGGATTTTTACCAGTCCTGTTTGCAAATGTGACAGCTATTACTGAACGTCCCACTGGTCCTCCGATTGTACTTAAACTTTCTGATGACGGCCTAGGTAGGATACATAAACTGACTGCGTGAAATAGAAAATATACTTATATTTTCAGCATCTGAAATATAATTTCAGCTTCCCTTCCACAAAAGATATATTAAAAAAAGTGCAGAAAAGCTTTGTGACATGGGTTAGCTTTGGAAGATCTTTGCATTTTCCATTGCCCATCCAATAAAATAAGAGTTAGAGTACAAGAATTTTGTATTTATGATTCAACTTTCCAGATCGTTGAAATTTAAACAATAGAAGTGGAACTCGTGAAGTTGCTTATAATGAAATGGAGGATATGATGAAAGTTTGAGAGAGATCTGGTGACACATGGTGAAATAAGTGGATAATGCAGTATTTTTAATTGGTTCAAAATCTGAGCCAATCAGGATAATTATTTACTTTATGGGTAATCTGAACAAATCAAACACCAGATTTTATTGTAGTGTGGGCACTTTTAAAGTGCGACAACTGAAACGAGCAGAATATTGAATATATTACTGATGGATTTTCCATGCGACTGCTCACAGTTTACCAGAGGATTCATTGTTTTAAAAGGATAAGCACATAATATCCATATTGAATTCTTTGAAGAAGTAACAGAAAGAGTAGACAAGGGTAATGTAGTAGATGTAATATATTTGGATTTTCAAAAGGCCTTCGATAAGGCACTGCATCGTAGACTCATGACTACTGTCAGAGCATGTGGAGTCAGGGAACAGATAGCAGAATGGATAGCAAGCTGGCTGCAAAACAGAAAACAGAGAGTAGGGGTTAAGGGTAGCTCCTCAGACTGGCAAAAGATTGGAAGCGATGCTCCACAGGGATCAGTGCTAGGATCACTGTTGTTCACAATTACGATTTGGATTCAGGAATCAGATGTACAATTTCAAAATTAGTGAACGACACCAAATTGGGGGATGTAGTTAATACAAAGGAAGAATGCGTCAAAATGCAAGAGGACATTAATAAACTTGCAGAATGGGCGTGTAATTGGCGAATGAATTTCAATATAGATAAGTGTGAGGTGGTGCATTTTGGTCGAAAGAATAAGGAGGCCACATACTGCTTAGATAATAAGAGTTAAAATAGGATAGAGGAGCACAGGGATCTCGGGGTACAGATACACAAAGCACTAAAAGTAGTGATGTAGGTTAATAAGTCCATAAAAAAGACAAATCAAGCACTAGGGTTCATTTCTAGAGGGGTAGAATTAAAAGACAAAATAGTTATGTTAAACTTGTTTAGAATCTTGTTTAGACCACACTTGCGTATTATAGAAAAGATATAAAAGCATTGGAGAGGGTGCAAAGAAGATGCACAGGGATGATACCAGAAGTGAAAGGATATCCTTATCAGGAAAGGTTGAACAGGTTGGGGATCTTTAATCGAGAAAAGAGAAGGCGGAGGGGTGACTTGATAGAGGTCTTTAAGATAATGATAGGGTTTGATAGGATAGACGTAGAGAAAATGTTTCCATTTTTGGGGGTGTCTAAAACTAATGATCATGAACATAAAATAGTCTCTAATAAATCGAATAGGGAATTCAGGAGAAACTTCTTTACTCAAGGAGTGGTAAGAATGTGGAACTCGCTACCAGAAGGAGTAGTTGAGGCAAATAGTACAGATAAATTTAAGAGGAAGCTAGATAAGCACATGAGGGAGAAAGAAATAGAAGGGTATCCTGATAGGGTTAAATGAAGTAGGGAGGGAGGAGGCTCGCATGGACTATAAATGCCGGCATAGACCAGTTGGGCCGAATGGCCTGTTTCAGTGCTGTAGTTTTGATGTAACTCGATGTAACCTTAGTACAGTATTAGTATTCATGCTCCTCTCAGTCTACAGCTATTTATCCTTTGCTTGCCTTTAGGTGCTGATATTGTCAGGAATGATGGTATCTACTCTAAGTATTTCCTCGACTTCAAAGACTATGGAAGATACAACTTTAAATTGCGTGTACAGGGAAAGGATGGGGCTACAAGGATGGCAATCAGAAAAGGGGGACGTGCCATGTACATACCAGGATACACGGAAAATGGTAATAAATATTTGGTAATGGCAAAGAAGAGTATGTAGAGCAGCCATCGCAGTGGTGTATGATTTTATACCATGGTGCACTATTGAGTTGTAAGTCAGCTATATGAACTGAGTGCTAACCAGCTTGTTTAGGATTCAGCACCTAGCTGTGTAACTCCCCTCTCCCCCAGCAGACACTCCGACTGAGTAAGGGGGAAGGCCAAGAAAAGAACATCAGGGTCCAAAGCAATTCTTCACGTGCACACTCACTCCTGCTGTTAATTGGAGAGGACACAAAGCTGTTGACTTGGCTCAGTGGTGATTCAGTGATCTAGACCTCTCCCAATATAATCATTTAGAAACAAATGGGTAGACAAAAATGAATAAACCCCTTATCAAGCATAACGTTCTATAAAACACCGCAGCCCAAGCTGTAGGTTTAGAATCTGGTGCGGCTGCACAAGAAACCTGACTGTGCTCGGCCCTAACTGGCCTGTTCTTAGTTATTAAGATCTGAAATGCACTGCCTGAAATGGTGGTGGAAGCAAATGCAATAGTAAGTTTCAAAAGGCAATTGGATAAATACTTCAAGGGGAGAAAATCATAGGGCTATGGGAAAAGAGCAGGGTAATGGGACTAATTGGATAGCTCTTTCAAAGAACCAGCACAGGCACAATGGGCCGAATGGCTTCGTTCTATGCTGTCAGATTCTATGATTCTATAAGATTCCTACCTGCAGCTGCCCAGAGAACTTACATAATGCTTATGCTTTCTCATAATGAAGTACAGGAATTCATATCAGTTCTTACAACCCATATCAAGGCCTGAGGAAGATGGTTTCCATCCCAGGGTTTTAAAGGAAGTAGGTGAGCAGATTGCAGATGCCCTAACTATAATCTTTCAAAGTTCTCTAGATTCAGGAACTGTCCCTCTAGATTGGAAAATTGCACATGTCACTCCGCTTTTTAAGAAAGGAGAGAGAGGGAAACCAGGGAATTATAGACCAGTTAGCCTAACATCTGTTGTGGGGGAAATGCTGGAGTCTATAATTAAGGATCGGGTGACTGAACACCTCGAGAATTTTCAGTTAATCAGAGAGAGCCAGCATGGATTTGTGAAAGGTAGGTCGTGCATGACATACCTGATTGAATTTTTGGAAGAGGTGACTAAAGTAGTGGACAGGGGAATGTCAATGGATGTTATTTATATGGACTTCCAGAAGGCATTTGATAAGGTCCCACATAAGAGACTGTTAGCTAAGATAGAAGCCCATGGAATCGAGGGAAAATTACGGACTTGGTTAGGAAGTTGGCTGAGCGAAAGGCGACAGAGAGTAAGGATAATGGGTAGGTACTCACATTGGCAGGATGTGACCAGTGGAGTCCTGCAGGGATCTGTCTTGGGGCCTCAATTATTCACAATATTTATTAATGACTTAGATGAAGGCATGGAAAGTCTCATATCTAAGTTTGCCGATGACACAAAGATTGGTGGCATTGTAAGCAGTGTAGATGAAAACATAAAATTACAAAGCGATATTGATAGATTAGGTGAATGGGCAAAACTGTGGCAAATGGAATTCAATATAAACAAATGTGAGGTCATCCACTTTGGATCAAAAAAGGATAGAACAGGGTACTTTCTAAATGGTAAAATGTTAAAAATAGTGGATGTCCAAAGGGACTTAGGGGTTCAGGTACATAGATCATTGAAGTGTCATGAACAGGTGCAGAAAATAATCAAGAAGGCTAATGGAATGCTGGCCTTTATATCTAGAGGACGAGAGTACAAGGGGGCAGAAGGCTATGGGCCCTGACAACATCCCGGCTGTAGTGCTGAAGATTTGTGCTCCAGAACCAGCTGCACCTCCAGCTAAGCTGTTCCAGTACAGCTACAAAACTGGCATCTTCCCGACAATGTGGAAAATTGCTCAGGTATGTCCTGTCCACAAAAAGCAGGACAAATCCAATCCGGCCAATTACCGTCCCATCAGTCTACTCTCAATCATCAGCAAAGTGATGGAAGGTGTCGTCGACAGTGCTATCAAGCGGCACTTACTCACCAATAACCTGCTCACCGATGCTCAGTTTGGGTTCCGCCAGGACCACTCGGCTCCAGACCTCATTACAGCCTTGGTCCAAACATGGACAAAAGAGCTGAATTCTAGAGGTGAGGTGAGAGTGACTGCCCTTGACATCAAGGCAGCATTTGACCGAGTGTGGCACCAAGGAGCCCTAGTAAAATTGAAGTCAATAGGAATCAGGGGGAAAACTCTCCAGTGGCTGGAGTCATACCTAGCACAAAGGAAGATGGTAGTGGTTGTTGGAGGCCAATCATCTCAGCCCCAGGACATTGCTGCAGGATTTCCTCAGGGCAGTGTCCTTGGCCCAACCATCTTCAGCTGCTTCATCAATGACCTTCCCTCCATCATAAGGTCAGAAATGGGGATGTTTGCTGATGATTGCACAGTGTTCAGTTCCATTCACAACCCCTCAGATAATGAAGTATTCCGAGCTCGCATGCAGCAAGACCTGGACAACATCCAGGCTTGGGCTCATAAGTGGCAAGTTACATTTGCGCCAGACAAGTGCCAGGCAATGACCATCTCCAACAAGAGAGAGTCTAACCACCTCCCCTTGACGTTCAACGGCATTACCATCGCCGAATCCCCCACCATCAACATCCTGGGGGTCACCATTGACCAGAAACTTAACTGGACCAGCCATATAAATATTGTGGCTACAAAAGCAGGTCAGAGGCTGGGTATTCTGCGGCGAGTGACTCACCTCCTAACTCCCCAAAGCCTTTCCACCATCTACAAGGCACAAGTCAGGAGTGTGATGGAATACTCTCCGCTTGCCTGGATGAGTACAGCTCCAACAACACTCAAGAAGCTCAACACCATCCAGGACAAAGCAGCCCACTTGATTGGCACCCAATCCACCACCCTAAACATTCACTCCCTTCACCACCGGTGCACAGTGACTGCGATGTGTACCGTCTACAGGATGCACTGCAGCAACTCGCCAAGGCTTCTTCGACAGTACCTCCCAAACCCGCGACCTCTACCACCGAGAAGGAAAGGGCAGCAGGCACATGGGAGCAACACCACCTGCCGTTCCCCTCCAAGTCACACACCATCCCGACTTGGAAATATATCGCCGTTCCTTGATCGTCGCTGGGTCAAAATCTTGGAACTCCCTTCCTAACAGCACTGTGGGAGAACCTTCACCACACGGGTTGCAGTGGTTCAAGAAGGTGGCTCACCATCACCTTCTCAAGGGCAATTAGGGATGGGCAATAAAAGACAGCCTCGCCAGCGTCGTCCACATCTCATGAACAAATAAAGAAAAAGTTATGCTGTAGCTATACAAAACCCTGGTTAGACTGCACCTGGAGTACTGTGAGCAGTTCTGGGCACCGCACCTTCGGAAGGACATATTGGCCTCGGAGGGAGTGCAGCGTAGGTTTACTAGAATGATACCCGGACTTCAAGGGTTAAGTTACGAGGAGAGATTACACAAATTGGGGTTATATTCTCTGGAGTTTAGAAGGTTTCGGGGTGATCTGATCGAAGTTTATAAGATATTAAGGGGAACGGATAGGGTGGATAGAGAAAAACTATTTCCGCTGGTTGGGGTTTCTAGGAGTAGGGGGCACAGTCCAAAAATTAGAGCCAGACCTTTCAGGAGTGAGATTAGAAAACATTTCTGCACACAAAGGGTGGTAGAAGTTTGGAACTCTCTTCCGCAAACGGCAATTGATACCAGCTCAATTGCTAAATTTAAATCTAAGATAGATAGCTTTTTGGCAATCAAAGGTATTAAGGGAGATGGGCCAAAGGCAGGTATATGGAGTTAGATCACACATCAGCCATGATCTTATCAAATGGCGGAGCAGGCACGAGGGGCTGAATGGCCTACTCCTGTTCCTAAGTTCCTAAAATGATGGGTTGGGGGTGGGTGGCAGTGGGGGGGGGGGGAGAAGGTTTGTTCTGAAGTGTGCTACTTCTCTTGCTGATAGGAATCTGTGTTTTAACCTAATAACTCTAGCTCAATATTATATAATGCCAACTAGCTTATTCTATTTAATGATCTATACCTGCCCATCCTCAGACAGAGTCATCTTTGTAAGAACTTGATGTACTTCCGCTAATTTTGAACCGTAGTGGACAGCAGTATCTTAGAAGTGAAAGTGCCAAATATCTGTTGTTAGATTCTTTAACGTCAACAATCAACACCGGTAAGCCTTATAATCCAATCGAAACATTTACTATAAAAATAATTTGTCCCATAAAAGTTTGTTCCCGGGACTACCTGAGAAAGTTCACGTGTTCGGCTCCTGTTATAAGGGATTTGACCCACACTGGAGCCAAATCAGCAAAATATTAATTGTTATTAAATTTCAAAATAAAACAACAGAGAGAAAGAAGGGAGTCCGAATAAAACTGATAGATAAAAGACTCAGAATAAAACAACAGAGAGAAAGAAGAGTCAGAATAAGAAGAAAATAAAACAAAGAGAAGAAATTCAGGATAAAACCAGAAAGTGCTGGAAACACTCAGAAGGTCAGGCAGCGTCTGTGGACAGAGAAACAGAGTTAACGTTTCAGGTTGATGACATTTCGTCAGAACGTACTGCTTGATCTGCTGAATGTTTCCAGCATTTTCTCTTTTTTTATTTCAGATTTCCAGCATCTGCAGTATTTTGTTTTTTGTTTTAAAGAAAGAAACAAGTCAGGATAAAACAACCGAGAGAAAGAGTCAGAGTAAAACAGATCTTTGGTCCTGTAGGCTTTCTGCCTGCTGGTCCCCAACTACAAGAGGATCCTGGATTGAGTCAAGCTGTGATCTTTTCTCCTTCTGTGAGGAAGTGATGAGTTTTACTCACTTCCCCCCCCCCCCCCCCCCCGCCCCCCCCACATCGTTCAGCCAAGATCAGAAGCTCACCATGTGGGAAATTGTAGGCAAGCCCTGTAGACCAAGGTCTAATGGATTTCCATTAAAGAGCAGCATTTTGTTAAAGAGTTGTGCTGGTTAAGTTTATGTGGTCTGGATCTAAGAGATGCATGTCTTTGTTTTCATGTAGGCAATATTCAGACAAATCCACCAAGGCCTCCAGTCAATGAGGAAGATCTTCAGCCTCAATTCGGAAGCTTCAGCAGGGTCAAATCAGGAGGATCAATTTCACTTCCTCCAGGAACACCCATTGTTGACTTTCCACCATCTAAAATCACAGACCTTCAAGCAACAATAGTTAAAGATAAATTTGAGCTGGAATGGACAGCACCAGGAGAAGACTATGATCAGGGAACAGGTAATTGTTGCTGAATTCAAGTTACTTGTAAGGAATGTTTCTTTCTAGGAGTGAACTGAACAGATAGTTGATGAATGCTGCTGACCAGCGGAGGTTTCACGCACAGAAGAAAAGCACCTGCCCACAGGGACCAAGGAATATTGACGGCCAAGTCAAGCCTGGGAGATTTGGTCAATTCAAGATAGACCAGTGACTTGGGCTGCCTGTGTTCCGTTTCCAGGGATGGTTTATGGTGTATGATGTGAGCAGTGTGACAAAAAGCAATGAAATAAATGACCAGTTTTAGTGGTGTTGAGAGATAAATGTTGGTCCGGACACCAAGGGAACTTGATTGCTCTTCTTGAAATAGTACCACTGAACAGGCAAGACCTCAGTTTAATGTTTCGTTTTGAAAGATGACAAGGCAGCACACTCAATGTGTCAGCCTAGGCCATATGCTCAAGTCCTGGGGTGGGGTTTGAATTCACAACCTTCTGACCCAGAGGTGAGAGTGCTACGAATGAGCCAAGGTGTTGTTTCGTGCGTAAGCCATGTTTCCTCTTAAAATAGTTTGCTTTGCGATACACTTCACATTGCTGAGTTCAGGGCGAAAAATAATCTTAGAATCATAGAATGGTTATAGCATAGAAGGAGGCCATTCGGCCCATCGAGCCCTTCAAGTTCCTTTTTGAAAGCCACGATTGAATCTGCTTCCACACCCTTTCAGGCAGCGCATTCCAGATCATAACTACTCGCTGCGTAAAAAAGTTTTTCCTCCTGTTGCCTTTGGTTCTTTTGCCAATCACCTTAAATCTGTGTCCTCTGGTTCTCGACCCTTCCGCCAATGGGAACAGTTTCTCTTTATTTACTTTATCTAAACCCTCACGATTTTGAATGCTTCTATCAAATCTCTTCTTAACCTTCTCTGCTCTATGGAGAACAAACCCAGTTTCTCCAGTCTTTCTTCAAAACTCTCATCCCTGGAACCATTCTTGTAAATCTTTTCTGCACCCTCTCCAAGGCCTTCACATCCTTGCTAAAGTGCAGTGCCCAAAATTGAACACAATACTCTAGCTGTGGCCAAACCAGTGTTTTATAAAGGTTGAACATTACTTCCTTGCTTTTGTACTCTGTCTCCATTTATGAAGCCCAGGATCCCGTAAGCTTTTTTAACCGCTTTCTCAACCTTTCCTGCCACTTTCAAAGATTTGTGTGCATCTACCCCCAAGTCTCTGTGGTCCTGTGCCCCTTTAGAATTGGAGCATATATTGCCTTTCCTCATTCTTCATGTCAAAATGTATCACTTCGCACTTCTCTGCGTTAAATTTCATCTGCTGTGTGTCTGCCCATTTCACCTCTTGAAGTCTATTGCTCTCCTCCTCACTGTTTACTATACTTCCAAGTTTTGTGTCTTCTGCAAATCTTAATTCAGACAGATCCCAAAATCAGACAGTCATGAAGTCAAACTCATGACCAATTGGTCACAAAGTGAATTGGAATCAACTGCTGTTTAATCACAGCATCCCCACCCGCACCCCCCCTCCCAAAACACACACAGACACACACACTATTATTTCAGGCAGTGCATTCCAGATCGTAACAACACACTGTGTTAAAAAAAAATTCCTCATCGACCCCCTGCTTCTTTTGCCAATCATCTTAAATTTGTGTCCTCTGATTACCAGTGGAAACAGTTTCTCCCTACCTACTGTATCAAAACCCTTCAAAACTTTGAACACCTCTATTAAATCTCCCCTTAACCGTCTCTGCTCTAAGGAGGACAATCACAGTTTCTCCAGTCTCTCCATATAACTGAAGTCCCTCATCCTTGGTACCACTCTATTAAATCTCCTCTGCACCCTCTCCAAAGCCTTGGCATCCTTCGTAAAGTGTGGTGCCCAGAATTAGACACAATACTCCAGCTGAGGCCTAACCAGTGAGTTACAAAGGTTTAGCACAACTTCCTTGCTTTTGTACTCTGAGTTCTAAATTAGGCCACATAGTGCCCGTTTTGTAGGCGCCATGTGGATTCCTAAGGACCCAAAATGGCATCCGGATTGTGCAAGCACACTTCTAGTGTGATGTGCGCCGGACGCCATCTTGGTAAAGGTGTTCGTGCATGTGCAGATAATGGACTCTGGCACCATGTAAAGTAGGGGGAATATGCGGTAGATCAGTGTGCAATGCTGATTTAAAGTGACAAATGCAATTTTGGAACTCAAAGCTCCAGCCAACGAACCATCTCAACCTCGCACAGCTGAACAGGTCTTAAACAGGATGGAGAACCCCCACCAGCCCTATTTAAAGGGATCATGCAGGAGTTACAGATTAGTTGCTGGATTACTGCTTCTGGCTGCTGATGCATTTGTACCTGTTTTTGGAGGTCTCCTATACTTGAATACTAGGACCAGAGGACATAACATAAAAATTAGAGCCGGGACTTGCAGGAGTGAAGTTCGGCCATGCTTCTACACGCAAAGGGTGGTAGAAGGTTGGAACGCTCTTCCGCAAGTGGAGTGGCCGGGGTGGAACAGGAATGCTGTCATCCTGAGAGAGGACAGCAGGTTCATGTTCCATGGAGCCTCTGCCACTTGCAGCCTCCTGTTATGCGCCACCTTCTCCTGCAAGAAAGCGGAACATGTGTCGGTGAGTGTTCTACAAGATGTTTGGGTGATGTGGCTGTCATGGTTGAATAACTGTCAGTGCGTATGACCTGTGAGTTGAGGGTGTGCAGCTTGCAACAGTGGTAATGTGTGAGGGTGAGAGGAAGCATCTGATTGGAAGGGTTGAATACTGATTGAAAGAGTTTGTTGGTATGTGGGTGATGGGTGCTTTAGTGCGTGGACCAGTGGATGTGGCTAGTGGTACAGTTGGTGGGAGACGCCACTTGCCAGTTGACTTCACTCACCTTGACGTCTCGTGTCAAGCATTGAATTTCTTCCTGTACTGCATCCATGTTTGTGGTGCTAATCGCCTGGCATTAACTTCATCCCCTACTGCCTCCCACTGCCCTAGGGAGCATATGTCTGGAGCCCCTCTAGCCACCTCACCCCCCCTCCCTCGTGGATATAGGATGCCCATCCTTCTGTCCATCTCTTGCACCAAGGTCTCCAGTGCATCAGCAGAGAACCTTGGTGCACGCTGTCTTGCAGACCAGGTAAAAACTCAAATCAGCAGATTGGTGAGGTCTGGCGTGCAGATTGGAGGATGTGAGATTTATTAATGTGCAACATTTATTCAATGTTTTAAAGTAACTCAACAGTTTGTAAACATAGGGGCAGGACCCGCATCTGTGTTTTACGTGTGCGATGTCTGATCTCCGTTCAGATCTGTGCGGACCCGTATTTTCTATTTTCCAAATAAGAGGTGCAGACTGTCTTTAAGTGGTGCTGGCCACTCGCGATATCGGGGCCCTCCTGATGGTGAGCAGCCACTCAACAGCGCAGGTTGGCCTGGCTGCTTGCAACAATCAGGTAAATCAGCAGGCAGCACGAATGTTACACATCTCAACGACTGGGTGCGAGTTAATCGCGCACCGCCACCCCCACGCCCGGTTTCGGGGGCTATCCAATACAACCTCCTGTGTCTCTATTTATAAAGCCAAGGATCCCGTATGCTTTTTCAATCACACGTGATGCATTCATTTATTTTTCAATTTTTTTATTTCTTCTTTTCTTAGCATCCCGCTATGACATGAGAATGAGTGACAACCTACTACAGCTGCGGGACAATTTCACAAAAGCCGCAATGGTTAATTTGACCAGTTTGAATCCACGACCATATGGCTCCAGGGAAACAGTTACAATTGTTCCTGAGAATACAGAACTGCAAAATGGGACAACTGTCTACTTCGCTCTCCTCGCATATGATAAAAGCAATGCATCCTCTGAAATGTCTAATGTAGCCAAGGTTTTTGTCTTTGTGCCTTTGATTGAGCACCCAAAAGATAATAATGTGTCGAAGATTGTTTGGATTGTAGTAGTTGTCGTAATTATTGTGTGCTTGCTCGCTGGGATCACTGCTTACGTTGTGCGCAAGAAAATCCACAATTGAAGTTCCGTGCTTGTGTAACGTCCTCGCAGTGGGAATGAACAGCCAGCACGCACTTAATGAGGCTCATAATCCAAACACTTAATCAGGTTGCACTTTATACAAATATAGACTTGGGGGGTGAGGGGTGGGTGTGGAATGGGGGGAGGTTGAGGAGATCCACAGGGGTTCTCCAGCATTTACGCCATTTTTCCAGGGTTTCCACGGCTCTTCCGCCAAAGTTACAGCGGACACTCGGGAGAATCCCTGCGGAATTTCACCCCCTAACTCTTTGCTTATCCTCTTGGGGGAGGTAGGAAGGCTACATGGTTTTAGTTGGTTAAACTCCAGTAGTACTCCAGGGTATCTAAACTTTGGCTCTTGCCAACTTACGTCTAAGTTCTCTGTATTTGGGAAATTTCATGTGTCCTCAAAGGGAAGGAATCTGTATTGTATTTGTTGATTTATTTTGATGTTATTTCTGTCGTTCTGCATTAATAAAAAAAATATTTTCATCAGCGATATCATTGTTTTCTTTGGGTGGCTGACACCATCTTTCAGAAATTAGTGAAGAGAATTCCTGGAACTGTGACAATATTTGGAGTTGGACCCTCGCACATAAAAGTTTAAAAACCAGTGATTTATACAATTAAAGTTCCATATTTAAAATCGTCAACAATAATAACTTGCATTTACGTGGCACCTTTAATGTGACAAAATAAACCAACGAGGTTCACAAATGGAAATTAACAAGGAACGGGAGGCTGAGCCTTGGTTGGAGAGATTGAGTGACCAAACCCCGAATCAAAGAGGTGAATTTTGAGAAAGCTTTTAAAGGGGGAACAGAGAAGTGGAGCAGCAACGGGAATTAGGGTGGGAGATCCAGAGAGTGGGATCAAGGCGACTGAAGACTCTGCCAGCAATGGTTGAGTGAAGTGGCGGGTGAACGAACAAAAGGCCACAGTCTGGGACCAAAGATATAATGGAAGATAGAAGGCTGCAGGAGGTTGCAAAGAAAGGAAGGGAGATCGGATGTGGAGGGATTTGAAGATACACGGGTGGGGTGGGGGGTGCCAATGTGGACAGTGATGGGGGTGATGGGTGAACGGGACTTCGTGCAGAGTACAGGTGAGGCCATTGTAAATAAGTTGGAGTTTGTGGAGGATGGGAGGCCAGAAAGGAGGCCATTGGAATAATTGAGTCCAGAAGTAACAAAGACGTGAATAAGAGTGTCAGTATGGAGGAGCTTAGGTAGAGGTTGAGGTAAGCATTGTTGCTCAGCTGGAATGAGGATTTAGGGTTTGAAGCTCAATTCAGGATTGGAGAAGATGCCGAGGTTTTCCATGATCTGGTTCAGCCTGAGCAAGTAGCCCGGGAGGGGAATGGAATCAGTGGCAACGGAGGTCTGCTTATGACCATGGCTGAAAATTAAGGTAACCATTACTTTGCTGCTCCGAGCAATTTCTGCCCCATTATCTTTGGTCCCCGCCACAAATTCCGTCCCCTAGCCACTGACTCCATCCCTCTCCCTGGCCACTGTCTGAGGCTGAACCAGCCCCATTCGCAACCTTGGTATCCTATTTGACCCTGAGATGAGCTTCCCACCACATATCCGCTCCGTCATCAAGACCACCTACTTCCACCTCTGTAACCTCACCCATCTCTGCTCCTGCCTCAGCTCATCTGCTGCTGAACCCCTAATCCGTGCCTCTGTCACTTCTAGACTCGACTATTCCAGTGCTCTCCTGACCGGCCTCCCATCTTCCACCCTCCATAAACTTGAACTCATCCAAAATTCTGCTGCCCGTATCCTAACTCACACCAAGTCCCATTCACCCATCACCCTTGTGCTCGCTGAACTCCATTGGCTCCCGGTGCAGGAACACCTTGATTTGAAAATTCTTATCCTTGTTTTCAGACCCCTCCATGGCCTCGCCCCTCCCTATCTCTGTAGACTCATCCAGCCCTACAAACCTCCAAGATCTCTGCACTCCTCCAATTCTTGCCTCTTATGAATCCCCGATTTTAATCGCTCCACCATTGGCGGCCGTGCCTTCGGCTGCCTAGGCCCTAAACTCTGGAATTCCCTCCCTAGATATCTCCGCATCTCTCTCCTCCTTTAAGACACTCCTTAAAACCTACCTCTTTGATCAAGCTTTCGTTCATCTGTCCTAATATCTCTTTATGTGGCTCGGTGTCAATTTTGTTTGATAACGCTTCAGTGAAGCGCCTTGGGACTAAGTCAAAGGTGCTATATAAATGCAAGTTGTTGTTGTTGTCGTACCCAGCTTTCTCACCAATGCACTGGAAGCTGTATCACGCAGATGTGATACATTTCACATCGTGGGAATCGGAAGGAAAGAAACCATTTGCTTTATTCTGTTTGCATTGTGTAGTCAACTGGCCAATGACAGACAGTTGTTAGAACTGGGACTTCTCTGAATAGAGGATGGATACAGTAAGCAGGCTTCAACTAGACAATACTACCAGAAAAAAATTAGATTAACGGTAAATAGACTGCAAAACAGAAACAATTGAAGGAAGTATTTTGATCCATACCTGTGCAGTGCCATTAATCCTAAGCTGGGCTGTAAGTGCAGTTCTATTGAAGTTAAAGTCACCGTTATTGTACATCATTCCACTGGGGTCACGTACAAACACATTAGGTGTCTGTGTCTCCCACGTAATTACAAAAAACGTGTCTTTCCCAACAGTCTTTCACCTGATTCTGGACCAGCCACATAAATACGGTGGCTACAAGAGCAGGTCAGAGGCTGGGTATTCTGTGGCGAGTGACTCACCTCCTGGCTCCCCAAAGCCTTTCCACTGCAGCTCCAACAACGTTCAAAAAGCTCGACACCATCCAGGACAATGCAGCCCGCTTGATTGGCACCCCATCCACCACCCTAAACATTCACTGCCTCCACCAGCAGTGCTCCGTGGCTGCAGTGTGTACCATCTACAGGATGCACAGCAGCAACTCGCTCAAGGCTTCTTCGACAGCACCTCCCAAACCCGCGACCTCTACCACCTAGAAGGACAAGGGCAGCAGGCACCTGGGAACAACACGACCTGGATGTTCCCCTCCAAGTCACACACCATCTTGACTTGGAAATATATCAACGTTCCTTAACCGTTGCTGGGTCAAAATCCTGGAAAACCCTGCCTACCAGCACTGTGGGAGAACCTTCACCACACGGACTGCAGTGGCTCAAGGCGGCGGCTCACCACCACCTTCTCAAGGGCAATTAGGAATGGGCAATAAATGCAGGCCTTGCCAGCGACACCCACATCCTATGAACCAATAAAAAAAAATTCAAATGGGCACTTAGGCTGCCCGATGGAAGAACCTGGGAAAAGTGGGCATGGGCCATTGTGTACTCCACAGCTGGATTGCCCACATTGCACTATTTATAGCGGTTAAGAGGCTGCACAGCTAGGAAGAATTTCACCACCTTTGTTGGCAGTTGTTGCCAGAAACACAAGTCCTTCCCGTCCATGACATAGCAACACCACCAAGCAATTTGCTGGCTTAACTGTGTCAACACATCTACTGCAGCAGGTTACAAGAACGGAAAGGCATTTCTCGGTATTGTATCCTTGTCTAGAAGTCCCAAAAGACTTTTCTCACTGAACGGAATCATACAATTAGATTTGTTCTACCTCGTTGCTTCAGTGATTCCGTTGGTAGACAAATAAAAGGGCACCAGATCATTATATTCATCAAACACTCCCCACTGAAAATGGGCCCATTCATGAACAAATACTCTACCTGTAAAAACAGAAGTATTTTTGTTCAAAATAATGAAACCAATTCTTCCATTTTCTGTGAGATATAAATGATACTTCCACTTGACATTTCAGAAAGTTTCAATGATGGCACAATTCTCTCATGGATGTAACAATGGCAAATATATTCAGTAGCGTCCAGTTATTTCGTGGCATCACAAAAATAAATAATATTCTGTTCTGTTCTGCTGCAATGTCTCTGAGAAAGGTTGAGAAAATTGTTGTGCCAAAGGATTTAGCTGAAAATTTTAGTGCTCTATTAAACTGATGGGAGAGGAGCTTAGAAATGTATTGTTTTATTTGTAATATTGCTGATTTAATTCTTTCACCAAGACAGCTTACTTCCATTTTGACCTTCATCTTACACCCCCCCAACCCCCCCATTTGAGGCCAGGGAAACCCCAATCCAAACATTCATCACAATCAGGGTTATATCAACTGGTGTCATATCCACTAACTAAACAGACTTAATCCCGTGCTCAAAGCACAGGCTACAACAGTGTTAACGTACTTAAAGTAATTTACCTCTGGAGCCATAAACTGGGGTCAGACTATTGTTTAAGTATAAAGTTCGGGGTGAAGTGAATGTACCGTCCCTTCTCACCACATCCACCATACTGCAGGGTGTATGGGTCATCTCCATATTTAAGGTATGGTTCAGCAATGATCACGTCAGCCTATGAAGAGACAATTGCATGTTTTCATTTGAAAATTACTGGCACACAGACACACACTATGAAGAGTTGCACTGCTTTGAGCAGAAATGTAGATCCTGTCGCAGTACTTGGAATAGAATTTCTGTGGGGATTCTCCCAATCTGTTGCCACAACTTTGGCCTGTGTTGTCCAATTGTAAACATTCTAATTAATTAATGCTGTGTTCGTTATAGAATAAGTACACAGTCAGCAACTACAGTGTTAAAGTGCCCTGTGTGCTCAAAACTGGCTGGGAGCATGTCTCACAGTCTGAGAACTTTGTGCAGGAGTGCCTGATGACCTAGAACAGTCCAGGTCAGTCTAGATCTTCTTGGTCCCCCACCCCACACCTGCTGCCACTGCTGCCAAACTTCAAAACCAGTGCAGCCATACTCCCACTCCTCCCAGTATTGTCAGAATCTGGACCGACCTCCTCTGCCCACTGTTCCCAAGCCCAATATACCATCCACCTAATATTAGTGCCAGACCCCAGACTACCTCCTAATGCTACTGAAGCCCAGCAACCCCTATAACTACTCCAGAATCCCACAACCCAGTCCCCAGTACTGCTGAAACAATGGATGCTCGGCTTTCAAATAGGTAAGAGATAAAAATCGAATACACAGGTAAAGGAACATATAATAATATTCAAAGCCACTGAGTTACTGTCTCCATGGAAAGATAGACAGAGTTGTGGAACACAATCCCTAAAGCACCAGTAAAAATTGCAGAAAAACATACAATAAAAATCAAATTTAATCTTATTCGGTCACCAGTGACTGATAATATAATTATTCATTACAAGGTATAACTCCCTCTTATTGTCAAATAGTCTATCACCTGACTCGCTGCGGAAAGCTGCTAATTAATAGATAATCTTCAGGGGTAGAAAATCCTTAGAAAGTGTCAAATTCTGCCGGGAATTTCCTCCGGTGGAACGGGAGAAGCCCCGAGGAAATTTTCAGTCTTCTCCTCTCAATTCTTACCTTCTCGTAGGATTGATTAGTCGGTCTTCGAACCTGCTTAGAATTAACTGTCCAATTGACAGGCAGCAGGATTTTAACATCTGAAAAATAAACTTGCTGTTTGGTAGCTCTGTACAGGTAGGAGGAGGCTTCAGTCACCATTTCCTGAAAGCAACCACAGGTTTAATATCAATACCTCGCTGCATTTTAATCAAATGGTGAAGGGAAAAGGATACAATATATTCCTGTAACTCCCCTCACCAAATCCTAAATTCAGAACAATAAAATACAACGGAAGGAACATACAATGCCAGAAAATCAGTACCTCACCTGAATGTTTTCAATGAGCTTGTCATTCTGTTGGATGCCAGGGTTAATAGCAATAACTATGTCTCTATATCCATTGTTCACCAACTTTACACTGGAACAGTTTTTAGTGCAAGCACACAGAAGACAGCCGAGCACTAAGCCAAAGGTTTTTTGGAGCACCATCGTTGCACTCAGGCTTTGATCTGCTCAAGAATACTTCCTGCAGGTTAAATAATACATGAGCCTGTGACGCCAACATCCTGATAATTAATTTTT
This sequence comes from Heptranchias perlo, assembly GCF_035084215.1. NCBI lineage: Eukaryota > Metazoa > Chordata > Chondrichthyes > Hexanchiformes > Hexanchidae > Heptranchias > Heptranchias perlo. The sequence goes on along the minus strand of NC_090333.1, from coordinate 13,648,373 downwards.
AAAAAATTAATGGAGGGATGTACTTGTATTAAGAAAAGGGGTGTGAAATTGGAGCAGAACTTCCAGCTTGTTCCAAATGCTCAGAGTTTGCAAAGCTTAAAATGACAGTGAGTTGGATCAGAAACAGATCTGAAACTACCAGAATGGTAAGAAAACATGAGTACATTCCTAGATCCTCCCACAGGTGAATACATTTGGGAAAGTGAATGGCAGCTGGAACATTTTTTATGGTGGCATATTCCCTGGTGTTGGAGATACTGCCAGTTCAAAGATTCTTCTCAGTCCACACCATGCATTCCCTGACCCTGGATTATTGCTTGTTTTACAACCCCTCTCCACTTCACCATTGAAGGCAGACCCTTCAGCCATTACAACCCACACTCTCGAATTCTCTTTCAAAACCATTTTTCCCAGCTACCCCTCTGTCTGCCTTCGAAAGGCTGCTCAAAAGTTTACCTCTTTCACCGTGCCTTTGTTCCTAAATTCCTTCACTCGCTGCTTGATGTATATCTCTCCCTCCTACAGAACATTGTGAGGTCTATGTTTTCTTACATGAGGAGCACCACATAAACACTGTTTATTGCTCTGTAAATGATGATACTGGTTAGGCCCCCAACATTGGGACCCAATTAAAACATTAATTATGGGCAAGTTTCCAAAAAACTGCCCCAGTTCCAATTTTGAAACTCAAACAGCATTCGAGATAATAAGGCTAATTGAAGTTCGGTATAAGTCCGCTGGACTAGTGCAGAAGTATAATAAGATGTTTAGATATTGTATCATTATATTTCTCTGGGTTTCTTGTACACTTCCACACTTCATATGTTTGCCAGATATAAGGTGCACACTGAATTGATCCTACAAGCTTTTTTTCCTCACAAATTGCCTTTGCCAATTTTCTCCTTTCCTCTCTACTCCTGCTAGCATTTTCTCTGTGCTTAATATAGTTTCACAATTCTCCTCTAGTACCTCCATGTGGCCTTTATTTATGTGTGAACCTAGTTAGTGAAAGTCGGCAGGGTACTCAACCACAGCCAAGTCCGATCCTGTCTTCATTGATATCAACATGCATGAATAGTCCAGCAGATAGTGATCAGGAGTGGTAACCTTGTAGGGAAAATTTGATTTTCCAACTATTCTTGAACCTGGACAATAGTCAGTCCAAGAAAGTCACACTCACGGTAGTTTTCTTAAACAAAAATACTTATTTAATGATGTTATAATTCATTTTTTGCTAATGATATATTTAAAAAGGGAGATAGAACCAGTCCAGGGAAATATACACCAGTTAGCTCAATGTCAGTGGTAGGAAAGATAGTGGAATCTTTACTTAAAGATATAATAGAAAGTCATCCAGAGAATGAAAATATAATAAAGAATAGTCAGCATGGATTTCAGAAGGGAAAGCCATGCTTGACCAACCTTATTGAATTCTTTGAAGAAGTAACCGAAACAGTAGTCAAGGGTAATGTAGTAGATGTAATATATTTGGATTTTCAAAAGGCCTTTGGTAAGGTACCACATTTTAGACTCATGGCTAAAATCAGAGCATGTGGAGTCAGGGGACAGGTAGCAGAATGGATAGCAAATTGGCTACAAAACAGAAAACAGATGGTAGGGGTTAAGGGTAGCTACTCAGACTGGCAAAAGGCGGGAAGTGGTGTTCCACAGAGTTCAGCGCTAGGACCACTGTTGTTCACAATTTAGATTAACAATTTGGATTCAGGATTCGGAAGTACAATTTCAAAATTTGCAGACGACACCAAACTGGGGGGGGGCGGTTTAGTTAATACAAAGGAAGAATGTGTCAAAATGCAAGAGGACATTAATAAACTTGCAGAATGGGCGTGTAATTGGCAAATGAAATTCAATATAGACAAGTGTGAGGTGGTGCATCTTGGTCGGAAGAATAAGGAGACCACATACTACTGAGATGTTAAGAGTCTAAATGGGGTAAAGGAGCAAAAGGATCTAGGAGTACAGATACACAAATCACTAAAAGTAGAGACGCAGATAAATAAGTCCATAAAAAAGGCAAATCAAGCACTAGGATTAATTTCTAGAGTGATAGAATTGAAAACAAAGAAGTTATGTTAAACTTGTATAGAACCTTTGTTAGACCATACTTAGGGTGTTGTGCACATTTCTGGTCAACATGTTATAGAAAGGATATAGAGGCATTGGAGAGGGTGCAAAAAAGATTCACAAGGATGACACAACAAGTCAGAGGATATCCTCATCAGGAAAGGCTGAACAGGCTAGGACTCTTTTCTCTAGAAAAGAGAAGGCTGAGGGGTGGCCTGATCGAGGTCTTTAAGATAATGATAGGGTTTTTTAGAGTAGACATCGAGAAAATGTTTCTACTTGTGTGGGAGTCCAAAACTAGAGGTCATAAATATCAAATAGTAGCTAATAAATCCAATAGGGAATTCAGGCAAAACTTCTTTACCCAAAGAGTGGTAAGAATGTGGAACACGCTACCATAAGGAGTAGTTGAGGCAAATAGCATAGATACATTTAAGGGGAAATTAGATAAGCACATGAGGGAGAAAGGAATAGAAGGATATCCTGATAGGGTTAGATGAAACAGGGAAGGAGGAGGCTCGTTAGGACTATAAATGCCGGCATAGACTAGTTGGGCCCAATGGCCTGTTTCTGTGCTGTAATTTCGATGTAACTCGACATAAGCATAAAACCTTATTCTACCCATTATACAATTAATGGTTTGCAATGTGTTGATTTAATGGTTTAACAATTCATTCCATCATCAGACAAATCACACAATACATACAACTGTAGAAAGCAAGGGTTTTTGCATTAAGGCTTGAAGGGTGATCAGCTCTTTGACTCTTGAGGTCTTCTTCCTGTTGTTGGATATCCTTCCTGTAGGTAAAGCTTTCTTTCAAGCCCTCCGACTGCAGTGTCTGTTTTTGTCGTAATGTGTTCTTTTTATGTTGTTTTTGACCCAATGGGATGTAGGATTAGGGAAAGTGTCAATTAACTATCCAATTATTCCTCTGTTGCTAAGTATCTTCATTACCATACCACAATGATGGAAGGTTAAAATCAGTTAAAACCAGGTATAATTATCTCAGACCATTGGATTGTGTAGGCTCTTTCTCATCTGTGTGCAAACTTTCTCAGGCAGAGATCAGAATGTATGGTTCGCTGGTTCACCTTATACCTTGCGTGTTATCATTTGTTGTTAGGTTTTCATGATCGATTGCCGTTTAGGTCAGATTTGTCATGACATACGCAAAAAAAATTCTTTTCCATGTTTTCTAATTAAATGCTGCATTACACAGCAGCAAACTATCAAAATAAACACAAATATACATTGCATACATTTTAAAGCCATACTAATTATTTTGAACCAAGGGTGTTGTCCTACATTATACACCGTTTCCCACATTCATGATCTCCCAGCTTTTGTATCTTTTGTTCTCTAAGCGCATTGGCTTGTTTCATTTTAACCAGGTGGAGTGAGGCGTGTGAACGTTCCAGTGTGGACTTAAGACATAATGATAACGGAGCAATTGGGTGACCAAACTACAAATAGCCATTACAGAGGCATGGTTGGAAAATGACCAAGGTTGGGAACTAAATATTCCAGGGTACATGACATTTAGAAAAGACAGGCAGAATGGAAAAGGAGGGGGTATCCCTGATAATAAAGGATGACGTAAGGACAGTGGTGAGAAAGGATCTTGGCTCAGAGGATCAGGAAGTAGAATCAGTATGGGTGGAAATAAGAAAGAACAAGGGGCAGAAAACACTGGTGGGAGTAGTTTATAGGCCCCCTCATAGTCGCTGTACCGTTGGACAGGGTATTAATCATGAAATAATAGGAGCTTGTAGCAGAGGTAATGCAGTAATCTTGGGGGACTTTAATCTGCATATAGACTGGGCAAATAAAATTTGCAAAGGTATTTTGGAAGATGAGTTCATGGAATATATTCGAGACGGTTTCCTAGAGCAATACGTCATGGAACCAACCAGGGAACAGATTATTTTAGACCTTGTATTATGTAATGAGACAGGGTTAATTCGTAATCTCACGGTAAAAGAACATCTGGGGAAGAGTCATCATAATATGATAGAATTTCACATTGAGTTTGAAAGAACGTACTTAAGTCAGAAACTAGAGTCTTAAACTTAAATAAAGCCAATTACATGGGTATGGGGAGAGTTGTCAAAGGCAGATTGGGAAATTAAATTAAAGGGTTTGACAGTTGAAAAGCAATGGTAAACATTTAAAGAAATTCCTGCAGTTGATCTAAAAAGTTTCAAATTCCCGCAGTTCATCTAAAAGCATGTCAAATTCCAGCAATTGCTGTGTTTGCAGTTTTCAAATGTAATGTTTAAAAAGAGGCACAGTTAACCCTTTCCTGCAAATGTAACACTGTTCAAGGGGTTTTAACCCCACAACCCTGGTCACTTTACATCTCCCTCTACCCAACCCAAAGCTCTGTAGTCCTTCCACATCTAGTCGTGAATGGTGGTGGACAATTAAGCAACTAACGGGAGGAGGAGGCGACATGAACATCCCCATCCTCAATGATGGCAGAGTCCAGCATGTGAATGCAAAAGACAAGGCTGAAGAGTTCGTAACCATCTTCAGCCTGAAGTGCCGAGTGGATGATCCTTCTCAGCCTCCTCAGGTCCTGACTATCACAGATGCCAGTCTTTATCCCACGTGATATCTAGAAACGGCTGAATGCAGTGGATACAGCAAAGGCTACAAGCCCCATATTTATCCCAGTTATAGTGCTGAAGACCTGTGCCCCAGAATTAGCCGCACTCTTAACTAAGATGTTCCAGTATAGCCACAACAATGGCATCTACCCGACAATGTGGAAAATTGGCCAGGTATGTCTTGCCCGCAAAAATCAGGACATATCCAATCCGGTAAATTACCGCCCCATCAGCATCCTCCCAATCATCAGCAGAGTGATGGAAGGAATTGCCAACAATGCCATCAAGCGGCACTTACTCACCAATAACCTGCTCGCCGATAGTCAGCTTGGGATCCACCAGGACCACTTGGCTCCAGACAGCTCATTACAGCCTTGGTCCAAACATCCAGCTATTAAAGCTTGCTATTTTCTATCCACTCGGGCTTGTATCACGCGGCAGTTATTGTTGAAGGATTAACAACCCTTTTATGGCGACAGTAACGGGAAAATCCGTTAACATATGGTGTCCCTGGGTGGGCCTGAGTTTTAAAGGTTTAAAGTAGCTAGTGTTAAGAGGAATTCCGACGAGCCGGGGAGGAGGAATAAGTGGTTTTGACCCTGTGAGCTAAAGGTGGCCACCCATCAAGCCCGTGAGAGAAGACGGGGAGGAGGAATAAGTAGTTGGAAGTAGCCAATGCCTCAAGAATAAACCATGGCAAGTGCGCCGGATGGTTTATGTTCAACAATCCACACATACATGGGGAAATTATTAGGGTCATGCTTGCCCTTGATAGAGAAAGCAGAAAACCTAGAACAGCTAAGGGAGTTGGTTAGGACACCAATCAACGAAAAGCATGTGAAAACAGAAAAGTGGAAAGCTATAGTCGTGTTATGGCAAGGACAGCAAATTATAAAACTTAAGACACAATTAAAAGCTGAGGGAGACCTCAACAAAAAGTTGATGGAACAAAAATTAGAGGTGGAAGAGCAATTAGCCCATCCAACTGTTTATAATGCAACTTTGGCAGCGTCAGTAGATTACCTTCAAACCAAAGGTGCAAATAAAGTCAGAAAATTAGTAGCACGTATTGCCGAACTACGATGACAGGAAGGTCAGGATAAAATATGGAGAAAGAAGATAAATACGTTAAGTAGTGCCCTACGAGGAGTCCTATGTCAGAAACTGGACGACCAGTGAAGTGTTGCAAGAGCGGGAGGTCATCCCCACTGTCAAAAGAAAATACAGGAGTTGGAGGAAAGATTAAAGCAGGAGAGACATGATGCATGCCATAAAAACCAACACGTGGCCTCCAATTACAGGCCATGTCCATCAACATCCCTCCCATTAAACATAAGGAAGACCCGAGCATGAGTCTGGCCAGGGTAGATCAGACTGTTGAGTTACATGGCTGTAATACACGGGAAAATGTTAAATCACTATTACATGTGTGTAACCCTGACATCTTTAAGATCCTGCCCGTTACGGATCGTAACGGGACAGCAGGCTGGGATGACACAAAAGCAGCAGTATGGAAAGCGACCAGGTTTAGTTCGGCCTCAAAATGGCTCTGAAGTGCCTGTTAGAATGTGACCAAGGCACTGACGATCACCCGGGACCATTCATTGTGAAAACACGGCACTGCTATAAAGCCACTTTCCCCCTGGTAAACCGCCAGGAGCGGAGGGTACCACACTATGGGTCCAGTATATAACAGGGGCCACCGGTGACCAATATGGGAGAAATAAGCAATGTTTTTGATCCCTCAGTGGAGGACCAGAGTGAGGCACGGATTCTGACCTGGATATCCCGTAAATATGAGCAAAACTAAATCTAAGGGAGTGGCGAAAATGCAATCTCCACAGAGGCAAGCGCTCCAAACGCCCTGGAAAAATGATAGAAGACCATGATTTAGACCCGCAATACTGGGAGATAAGTTGGGAGGCAGGACAGGTTCGACATGCTGGAACTTTCGGAGGAAAGGCCATTTTGCTTGGCAATGCCAAAATAGTCCAGCAGATGGTGGTGGCACACCAGGGAAAGAGGAAAGTGGACAATCTGAGATAGACCCCCTGAGACAGGAGACAGAACCTTTGAAGAAGTGCTTAGATCATTCTGAACCTACCCTTCCCCAGCGTTCCTCCCCCAACCCCGCCCCTCCCCAGCCCCAGTGTAGAAGCATAAACAGCTCAGCGGCACCCCATAAAAATCAGGGATGGATGAAATGATGGTATGAGGCCACTCCGGTCAAGGGAGCTCTGTGTGCATTGCTCAGGGACCGTTACGGAAGACCCTATACCAAAGCATGGGTTGGAGGCCACCTAAAGATATTGCCAGCAGATACTGACACGTCACATACTGTGGTCTGGGGCACACTTGACCGACAATTTGAAATTCAAGACAAAATAGAGCTAGGGGGCTTTGGAGGAGGGGGAGGAGATACGGGGGAGATGATAGAGACGGAAGTCACAGTAGGAGATTTCAGTAAGGCCTTCGATAAAGTCCCCCACAGGAGACTGGTCAAGAAGGTACGAGCCCATGGAATCCAGGGTGCCTTGGCACTTTGGATACAAAACTGGCTTAGTGGCAGAAGGCAGAGGGTGATGGTCGAAGGTTGTTTTTGTGACTGGAAGCCTGTGGCCAGTGGGGTACCACAGGGATCGGTGCTGGGTCCCTTGCTGTTTGTGGTCTACATTAATGACTTGGATATGAATGTAAAAGGTATGATCAGTAAGTTCGCTGATGATACAAAAATTGGTAGGGTGGTAAATAGCGAGGAGGATAGCCTCAGTCTGCAGGACGATATAGATGGGTTGGTCAGATGGGCGGAACAGTGGCAAATGGAATTTAACCCGGAAAAGTGCGAGGTGATGCACTTTGGAGGGACTAACAAGGCAAGGGAATACACAATGAATGGGAGGACCCTAGGCAAGACAGAGGGTCAGAGGGATCTTGGTGTGCAAGTTCACAGATCCCTGAAGGCGGCGGAACAGGTAGATAAGGTGGTAAAGAAGGCATATGGGATACTTGCCTTTATTAGCCGAGGCATAGAATATAAGAGCAAGGAGGTTATGATGGAGCTGTATAAAACACTGGTTAGGCCACAGCTGGAGTACTGTGTGCAGTTCTGGTCGCCACACTACAGGAAGGATGTGATCGCTTTGGAGAGGGTGCAGAGGAGATTCACCAGGATGTTACCAGGGCTGGAGCGCTTCAGCTATGAAGAGAGACTGGGAAGATTGGGTTTGTTTTCCTTGGAGCAGAGGAGGCTGAGGGGGGACATGATTGAGGTGTACAAAATTATGAGGGGCACAGATAGGATGGATACTAAGGAGCTTTTTCCCTTCGTTGAGGGTACTATAACAAGGGGACATAGATTCAAGGTAAAAGGCGGGAGGTTTAGAGGGGATTTGAGAAAGAACTTTTTCACCCAGAGGGTGGTTGGAGTCTGGAACTCACTGCCTGAAAGGGTTGTGGAGGCAGGAACCCTCACAACATTCAAGAAGCATTTGGATGAGCACTTGAAATGCCATAGCATACAAGGCTACGGACCAAATGCTGGAATATGGGATTAGAGTAGACAGGGCTGTTGGCCGGCGCGGACACGATGGGCCGAAGGGCCTCTATCCGTGCTATATAACTCTATGACTCTATGACTCTATGAGATGTAAACACTCACCACATGCTAGTGTGGACTTAAAAACGACAGGAGACAGAGGATGGTATTTTCGGAGTAGATTGGATGGGAAAGAACAATGTGATAGTGGACATGGTAAATATGTGTTTGTGGCAAATGAGTGCAGACTCTGTGCAAGGAGGACTGCCGATAGATCAGAACCGGACAGGATGAATTTGGTCGATGGGGATACAAGGTCAATAACACCTAGCTGTGTGCTTCCGCCACGAACAGAGAGAATTTGATCAACTGCTAAAGACCGCTCCCTGTCGGGCACAACACAACAATGAGTCTGGCAGAATAGAGAGAGTAGTACAGATTGAGGGACCTGACCCACCCCGACCAGCCCGACAATACCATTACCCAAAGGAAGTGGAGATACCGATAGCGAGGGGAGTAGAGTCACTGGTCGAACAGGGAGTCCTGAGAAAGACAACAAGCACTTGTAACTCCCCAACTTGGCCGTCGGTAAACCCGATGGCTCATGGTGGTTAACCATTGATTACCGAGAGGTTAACAAATACTGTCCGGTGGTATCCCCGACGGTTGCTTCCTCCCCAGAGACACTGATGAAAACATCCAGTCCAAGATATTTACGGTCTTGGACGTTTCAAATGGATTCTGGTCCATGCCCTTGACCAGTCAGTGCCAGTATAAATTTGCTTTCTCCGTACGGGAGTAACTGTATTCCTGGGCCTGTTTACCGCAGGAATTTCTCAACTCCCCCTCCATTTTTCATCAGATGTTGGAGGACATCTTGAACATATTTTCTGATAATTCTGCCCCAGTACAGTATGTGGATGATATTTTGTTACATATCGAAACAATGGAACAACATTACGATCTGTTAAAAGAACTGTTAGAAGTGATCACAGTGAGTGGATTAAAATTAAACCCAAAACAGGCACAAGTCACCTGTGATCAGGTAGACTATCTAGGAGTGACTTTAACTCCGGAGTTCAGGAAGATTACGACCTATAAAGTAGCTGCTGTAGCCGCCGCCCCCATCCCAATATATTGACCGACTGTCCGGTCATTTTTTGGGCTGGTAGGATATCAGTGAAGCTTTATTGAGGAATTTGGGACTAAAACCATACCACTGTACGGCTTGCTTAAGAACGGGGCAGCATGGGGCCCCCACAGGAGGGTGCGATTGTGGGTTTGAAACAAGCTATTGCTGCAGCCCCAGCCTTAAAAATCTCAAAGCCTGGCGAACCATACTTGCTCGAAGTAGCGAACAATTACATTGTGCTGTCGGCTGTTTTGCTCCAAGAATGACAGGTTGTGGCAGGTTGCATTGATTGCTTGTCATTTAATATAATCCGAAGACAGTTGTACTGTTGTGAGTCAATCTATTGAAGCTTGCTATTTTATAACCACTTGGGCTTGTATCACATGGCAGTTATTGTTGAAGGATTAACAACCCTTTTGTAGCACAGAGGACTGAGAGGGACAAGTGGCACTAGAGTAAAGAGCTTGAGCACAAAGGTTGGGAAAGACATAGAGTGAACCCCTAACGGAGTGAAGTGCTAACAGTGTGAGGACTTTCAACTGGGAATTTGGTGAGTGTGAGAATTAGGTGCAGAGGGAGAAGAAGGTGCTGAATGATTTAAACCAAAGAACTACAGACTAAACCTGAGCGGAGAGTAAAGGAAGCCGCATGAGGAATCAAAAATCAAGAAAAAAAATCAAAAAGTGACGTCACAAGACAAGGAGGAGTGCCAAAGGTAGGTCAGTAAGTGTTTAGTTCATTGGCAAGTGTCTTTAATGGTTATTGTTCTTAGTGTCATATAAACAGTAAAGGGCCTTAAAGCAAAACAAGCAGTTTAAATAACTGTTAGCTAACATGGCAGGAGAGCTGGGGCCCATCGCATTCACATCCTGTGCCATGTGGGAACTCCAGAACACTTTGCGTGCCCTGGAAAACCACACGTGTAGGAAGTGCTGCCAACTGCTCGAGCTCGAGATCTGGCTCTGAGTTTCTGAGCTTGAGGGGCAGCTCCATCACTACAGTGCATACGGGAAGCTGAGAGTTTCGTGGATAGCACGTTTCAGGAGAAGGTCACCCCACAGCTCCATTGAGTTGATGTGGAGAGGGAACGGGTGACCACCAGGCATACTAGAATGAACAAGCAGACAGTGCAGGAGTCCCCTGGGAGTGTAGCACTCACAAACCGGTATTCAGTGTTGAATACCAGTGAGGGTGTTGACACCTTGGGAGCGTGCAGTCAGGAGCAAACCCATGGCACCATGGGAGACTCGGCTGCACAGGGGGGAAAATGAAATGCAGTTGTTATAAGAGATTCGATAGACAGGCGTTTCTGCAACCGTTGATGTGAGTCCCGCATGGTGTGTTGCCTCCCTGGTGCCAGGGTAAAGGACATCACTGAGAGGGTTCAGAATATTTTGAGGAGGGAAGGGGAACAGCCAGGAGTTGTGGTCCAATGTGGGACCCAATGACATAGGAAGGAAAGGGGCCAAGGTCCTGCAGTCAGAGTTTCAGGAGCTAGGGAGGAGGTTAAAAAGCAGGAGGTCAAAGTTCGTAATCTCTGGATTACTCCCAGTGGTACGCGCTAGTGAGTATAGGAATAGTAGGATAAGGCAGGTTAATGCGTGGCTGGATCAATGGTTCAGGAGGAAAGGCTTCAGATTCCTGGAGCACTGGGACCAGTTCTGGGGCAGGAGGGATCTGTTCAAAATGGACGGTATGCACCTCAATAGAGCTGAAACCAATGTCCTCGTGGGGAAGGTTAACTAGTGCTGTGGGGGAGGGTTTAAACTGATTTGGCAGAGGGATGGGCACCAGGATGAAACATTTGAGAGGATAAACAAACTGCGCAGAGGACTGGGAGGGACAAGTAGCACCAGAGTAAAGAATAGTTCAGAAATTGGAGGGATCAGAACGGGGGCAAATGCAAGTCTAAGATGAGACTGGAACACATGTGCTTAAATGCACGTAGCGTGGTAAATAAGGTCGGTGAGCTGCAGGCTCAAGTCACCACATGGGACTATGATGTAATGGCAATAACAGAGACCTGGGTCTAAGAAGAGGAGGATTGGGCAGTTAATATTCCTGGGTATTCAGGAAAGATAGGGAAAGGAGGAGGAGGAGGGGTGGTGGCAATATTGATCAAAGAAACTATTATAGCACTGGAAAGGGATGATGTCATTGAGGGGTCAAAGACAGAATCTATTTGGTTAGAATTAAGTAACAATAGAGGAGCTATTATACTATTGGGTGTATACTATAGGCCACCAAATAGTGGGAAGGAGAGAGAGGAGAACATTTGCAGCAAATTACAGAAAGATACAAGAACTACAGAGTAGTGATAATGGGGGACTTCAATTACCCCAATACAGAATGGGACAGTAAAAGTGTAAAGGGCAAAGGTCGGGGGGGGGGGGGATTTCTTGAAATATGTTCAAGATAACTTTCTGGAGCAGTGTGTTTCCAGCCTAACCAGGAAGGAAACAATGCTGGATCTAGTTCTGGGGAATAAAATGGGGCAATTGGAGCATGTGTCATTAGGGGAGTATTTGGGGAACAGTGATCATAATATCATTAGGTTTAGAATAGTTATGGAAAACGACAAGGAACAAACAAATGTGAAAATGTTTAACTGGAGGAGGGCAAATTTCATTGAGTTAAAAAGGGATCCTTGCCCAGGTGGATTGGAATCAAAAATTGGTCGGCAAAATAGTAATTGAACAATGGGAGGCCTTCATGGAGGAGTTGGTTCGGGTACAGAATAGACACATCCACACGAGAGGGAAAGAAAGGGCATCCATAGCTAGAGCTCCCTGGATGACTAAAGACATTGAGATTAAAATGAAACAGAAAGGCATATGATGAATGTAAGGTTCATAATACAGTAGAGAACCAGGCTGAACACAGAAAGTACAGAGGAGATCTAAAAAAGGGAATAAGAGGGGCAAAGAGAGAGAATGAGAATAGATTAGCGGCTAACATAAAAGGGAACCCAAAAGTCTTTTATAATGATGTGTATATGGACTTTCAAAAGGCATTTGATAAAGTACGACATAATAGACTTGTTAGCAAAATTAAAGCCCATGGGATTAAAGGGACAGTGGCAGCATGGATAAAAGAAATGGCTAGAGGACAGAAAGCAGAGAATAGTGGTGAATGGTTGTTTTTCAGACTGGAGTGAAGTATACAGTGATGATTCCCAGGGGTCAGTATTAGGGCCGCTGCTCTTTTTGATATATTTTAATGACCAGGACTTGGGTATAGAGGGTATAATATAGTAAACAATATGGAGGTTAGTAACAGACTTCACGAGGACATAGACAGACTGGTGAAATGGGCAGACACATGGCAGATGAAATTTTACGCAGAGAGTATGAAGTGATGCATTACATAGGAACATAGGAACAGGAGTAGGCCATTCAGCCCCTCGTGCCTGCTCCGCCATTTGATAAGATCATGGCTGATCTGTGCTCTAACTCCATATACCTGCCTTTGGCCCATATCCCTTAATACCTTTGGTTGCCAAAAAGCTATCTATCTCACGTTTAAATTTAGCAATTGAGCTAGTATCAATTGCCGTTTGCGGAAGAGAGTTCCAAACTTCTACCACCCTTTGTGTGCATTTTGGTAGGAAGAATGAGAAAAGGCAATATAAACTAAGTGTTACAATTTTAAAGGGGGTGCAGGAACAGAGAGGCCTGAGGGTGTATGTACACAAATCTTCGAAGGTGGCAGGACAAGTTGAGAAGGCTGTTAAAATAGCATATAGAATCCTGGGCTTTATTAATAGAGGCATAGAGTACAAAAGCAAAGAAGATATGCTAAACATTTATAAAACACTGGTTAGGCCTCAGCTGGAGCACTGTACTCAATTCTGGGCACCAAACTTTAGGAAGGATGTCAAGGCCTTAGAGAGGGTGTAGAAGAGATTTACTAGAATGGTGGCAGGGATGAGGGATTTCAGTTATTTTTTATACAGTGAGTGGTTAGGATCTGGAATGCACTGCCTGAGGGGGTGGTGAAGGCAGATTAAATCATGGCCTTCAAAAGGGAACTGGATAAGTACTTGAAAGGAAAAAATTTGCAGGACTACAGGGAAAGGGTGGGGGAGTGGGACTAGCTGGATTGCTCTTGCATAGAGCTGGCGCAGACTCGATGGGCCGAATGGCCTCCTTCCGTGCTGTAACCTTTCTATGATTCTATGATTCTATGTGGGGAGAATGGAGAAGCTGGGGTCGTTCTCCTTAGAACAGAGAAGGTTAAGGGGAGATTTGATAGAGGTGTTCAAAATCATGATCAGTTTTGACAGAGTAAATAAGGAGAAACTGTTTCCAGTTGCAGAAGGGTCGATAACCAGAGGACACAGATTTAAGGTGATCGGCAAAAGAGCCAGAGGCGACATGAGGAAACATTTTTTTATGTAGTGAGTTGTAATGATTTGGAATACACTGTCTGAAAGGGTGATGGATTCAATAGTAACTTTCAAATGGGAATTGGATAAATACTTGAAGGGAAATATTTACAGGGCTATGGGGAAAGATCAGGGGGATGGGATTAATTGGATAGCTCTTTCAAAGAGCCAGCACAGGCATGATGGGCCAGATGGCCTCCTCCTGTGCTGTACCTACTATGATAGTATGAGTAAAGGGAAAATCCGCTAACAGGAACCAAGGAGCCCTGGTAAAACTGAAGTCACTGTGGATTGGGGTAAACTTTCCAGTGTCTGGAGTCATATCAGGCACAATGGAAGATGGTAGTGGTCATTGGATTTTGATCATCTCAGCCCCAGGACATCACTGCAGGAGTTCCTCAGGACAGTGTCCTTGGCTGAACTATTTTCAGCTGCTTTATCAATGGCTTTCCCTTATCATAAGGTCAAAAATGGGGCTGTTTGCTGATGATTGCACAGTGTTCAGTTCCTTTCACAATTCCTCAGATAATGAAGCAGTCCATGCCCGCATGCAACAAGACCTGGACAGCATCCAGGCTTGGGCTGATAAGTGGTAAATAACAATCGCACTACACAAGTGTCAGGCAATGACCATCTCCAAAAAGAGAGAGCATAACCACTTCCCCTTGATATTCATTGGCATTACCATCGTTGAGTCCCTCACCATCAACATTCTGGGGGTCACCAATGACCAGAAACTGAACTGGACCAGCCACATAAACGGCGAGGCGACTGGAGCAAGTCAGAGGCTGGATATTGTGTGGTGAATAGTTCATCTCCTGACTCCACAAAGCTTCTCTACCACCGACAAACCATAAGTCAGGAGTGTGATGGAATACTCTCCACTTGCCTGGACAGATACAGCTCAAACAGCATTCAAGAAGCTCGATAATATCCAGGACAAAGCAGCCTGCTGTGTCCACTGGCTTAAACATTCACTCCTTCCATCACCGGCGCACCGTGGCTGCAGTGTGTACCAGCTACAGGACGCACAGCAGCAACTCGCCAAGGCTTCTCGGCTGCACCTCCCAAACCCGCGACCTCTACCATCTAGAAGGGCAAGGGCAGCAGGTGGATGGGAACAACACCACCTGCACGGTCCCCTCCAAGTCACACACCATCACGACTTGGACATATATCGCCATTCCTTCATTGTCGCTGAGTCAAAATCCTGGAACTTCGTACCTAACAGCTCTGTGGGAGAACCTTCATCACATGGACTGCAGCGGTTCAAGAAGAAAGCCCACCACCATCTTCTCAAGGGCAATAGGGGATGGGCAATAAATACCGGCCTTGCCAGTGACGCCCACATTCCGAGAATTAATTTTAAAAATCTCCAGACATGGCTTCTCTTCCTGGCCTCAAACTGTCCCCGCTGGAGTACATTAAGGTTCTACCTTATTCCTCCCTCTCTTTCCTTATCTACATGCTCCCCCTTAGTGGCAACATCTAAGGTACAAGTCAGCTGATGATAACCAATGTTCCCTCTCCATCACCTCTCTAGACCACCCCAGACTGTCAGACTGTCTAACCTGTAATTGCTGAATCACAACTTTCCTCAACTTAACATCTGGAAGGCCGAATCCATCATTTTTAGCCATGTCCTTGAACAGACCTCCGTTGCCACGAATTCCATTCCTCCCCCCCCAACCCCGGCCACTTGCTCAGACTGAACCAGACCATGGAAGACCTTGGCATCCTATCCAACCTTGAGTTAAGCTTAAAACCCTGCATCCTAACTATCACCAACACTGCCTCATTCCAGCTGAGCAATAATGCTTACCTTTACCCATACCTGAGCCCCTCCACACTGACACTCTTATTCACCTCTTTGTTACCTACCAACTCAATTGGCCTCCATTCTGGCTTCAAATCCTCCACAAACTCTAACTCATTCACAATGTGCCTACCCGTATTCTGCACTAAGTCCCGTTCGCCCATCACCCTCATTCTCACTGTTTTGCATTGGCACTTCCCCCACCCCCCTGCTCCCCTCTCCCCTCTCCCCATGTATCTTCAAATCCATTTACATCCTTGACACACCCTTTCTTTTAAACCTCCCCCAGCCTTATACCTTCCCTGCATCTTTGGTCCGCTAACTCTGGCCTTTTGTGCGTTCCCCCTGTGAAAGTGTAGGTATACCAGGTATAATAGCCATAGTAAGCTTTTCTTATTATAAAACATAGACACACACATATTAAAAGACTAATTCTGCAATAGTTGCAAAAAGTACAAGGTCAGGTTTGGAGTATATTAGACATTATCCCATTAACCGTTCATGAGAAGAGATGATCAATGTATTAGGTGCATGGCAAGGTAGTCAGGAGACTGTAGGGGAATCAAAGTATGAATAGAGCTCGTTATATATGTACAGGAAAGAGATAAGAGAAGGCCTTAACTGATATCCACGGTTTCTCAGATAGAGAGAACAATAAACAAGAAATAGATGGTGTTGCGCAGATGTAATGAGAGGGATTACCTAATGAATGTCACTTTACGTGGTGAGGCAGGTGGAAGTATTAGACTTAATAGCATGATGGTAGAGGACATGATTAACCCTATACGACACAGCGGAGCTCCTTAGGGATTTCGACCTAGTCTTGCTGAGGCTAACGCAAGCAGTCAAGATCACAAGCTTGCAACTTCCCCATGAGTCCTCTGCATGTGAGTTGCAATTGGTACCCATCTCATGGGCACTGCATGTAAGGGGTTTTGTTTTATTATATAATTGATTTGATGAATAAAGAGTATTAATTGGGTGTTTAGGTGTTTCCATGTCCTCAAACTTGTATTCGGGGTAAAAGGATAAATGACTATCCGATAATAGCTCAACATAAGAGCAGAAGGGTAAATGGCTTTCCTGTAAAAGCCCAACACCCTGTCCCTTTACTCAACAATTGCTGGCAGAGTCTTCATTCGCCTTGGCTCCACTCTCTGGATCTCACACCCTAAATCCCTTTATTGCTCCTTTTCCCCCTTTAAAAGCCTTCTTAAAATCGACCTCTTTGTTTAGGCCTCTCCAATCTCTCGATCCACGGCTCAGCCTCCCAATCCTTGTTAATTTCCATTTGTGAACCTCGTTGGTATATTTTGTTCTGTTAAAGGTGCCACATAAATGCAAGTTATTGCTGTTGATAATGGCTAGTATGGAACGTTAATTGGATAAAACACTGATTTTTAAACTTTCTGTGTGAGGAACCCATTCCAAATATTGACACAGTCCCAGGTACCTGCTTTACTAACTTCTGAAAGATGATATCAGCCACCCAAAGGAAACAATGATATCACTGCAGAAAACATTTTTATTCGTGTAGAGCGGCAGGAATAACATCCAAATTAGTCAACAGCACAGATTCCTTCCCTGTAAGGACACAATTACTTACCCAGATTCAGAGAACTTAGCCGTGGGTTGGCAAGAGCCAAAGTTTAGATACCTTGGAACATGTCCAGGGTACCTCTGGAGTTTAACCAACTAAGACTATGCAGCCTATCATGACAGAACATTAGGAACCTTCTCACTATTTGTCCAGCAGAAACCACTGTACCCATTGGGACACTGGCTTGCAGGGTTATCCAAAGCCAGGTAGAAAGAATTCTCGCCTCTCGGAGACAGGTCCAACACACCAGATTCCACTAATGAACCAAGCTGGCTGGTCAATCATTAACGGTGCCTTTTAGTACTGTGGATCAGTCTGGCTCAGGTATCAGATTATCAAGACTGCTGCCTCGGGTTGACTTGGTTCTAATCTTCCCTTACCAGTGAGAACTACCCAAAGAGACTCCACTTACTTCTCCACCACCTCGACATTACAACAGTGACTACACTTCAAAACTACTTCATTCGCTTTCGGACTTCCTGAGGTCATGAAAATCGCTGTATCAAAGCAACTTCTTTCTTCTTACCTCCCCCTAGAGGATAATCAAATAGTTAGGGGGTGAATTCTCCTGATTGTCTGCTGTAAGTTTGGTAGAAGAGCCCTGGAAACCCCAGAAAAATGGTGTAAATGCTGTTTTTCTGTAACTTACGTGACTTTTCCACTGAAGTTACAGCGGACGATCAGGAGAACCCCCCCCCCGCCCCCACCCCCACCCCCACATGGAAATTTATCCCCAAGTCTGTATGTGTATAAACTGTAATTTGATTATGTGTTTGGATTATTAGCTTCATTAACTGCATGCTGCCTGCTTGTTCCTACTGTAAGGGCTTATGATTTAGCTATTTATTCCTCATCCGCAAAAATTCTCTTTCTGCTTTTTTTGTTCACAATGCAAGTAGTGATCCCAGCTATCAAACATACAATAAATGAAACAACGGCTACAATCAAAACAATCTCCGAAATATTAATGCCTTTTGGGTACTCAACCAAAGGCACAAAAACAGAAACCTTGGCTACATTAGACATTTCAGAGGACGTATTGTTTTTATCATATGCGAGGAGAGCAAAGTAGACAGTTGTCCCATTTTCAGGATTCTCAGGAACAATTGTAACTGTTTCCCTGGAGCCAGATGGTCGTGGATTCAAACTGGTCAAATTAACCAGTGCAGCTTTTGTGAAATTGTCCCGCAGCTGTAGTAGGTTGTCACTCATTCTCATCTCATAGCGAGATGCTAAGAAAAGAAGAAATGAAAAAATTGGAAATAAATGAATGCATCACATGTGATTGAAAATGGCTGAACCTTTTCCTACTGCAATAAACCATTATAGATTGCACTGAAAGGTTGCTCACAAATGGATAAACATTGAATTTTGGTGGAGAGTGCAGCACTGTTGTTATCCTTGTATCTCCTGCTGTAAACCTCTCCGCCTCTCTACCTCTCTCTCCTCCTTTAAGATGCTCCTTAAAATCTACCTCTTTGACAAGGCTTTTGGTCACCTGTCCTAATATCTCCTTATATGGCTCGGTGTCAAATTTTGTTTGGTAACGTTCTTGTGAAGCGCCTTGGGACATTTTACTACGTTAAAGGTGCTATATAAATTCAAGTTGTTGTTGTATATCAGGACATCATGCTCAAAGTCAGATGTTAATTTTAAGACCATGGGCACCCATTTCATTTTCTGCTGCTACTCGTCAGGATTTTCCTCGGTCACATTCCATTGATAAGTGGTATGTGTGTGTGTTTGTGTGTGCGCGTGTGTGTTAGTTTGACTTCATGACTGTCTGATAACGGAATCTGTCTGAATTAAGATAATTTTTCACCCTGAACTGAGCAACATGGAGTATTTCGTAAAGGAAAGTATTTGAAATGGAAACATCACCAAACAACATCTTGGCTCATTCGTAGCAATCTCACCTGTAGGCCAGAAGGTTGTGAATTCAAAGCCTCAACCCCGGTCTTCAGCATATGGTCTAGGCTGACACTTTGGCACACTACATTGTCAGAGAGACTATCTTTCAGGTGGATAAAAAATATGCAGTGGTACTACATGATGAAGAGCAATGGAGCTTTCCCCGGTGTCCTGCCAAACATTTATCCCTCAACCAACACCATCAAAAGCAGATTAACTGGTCATTTATTTCACGGCTGCATACAGTGACACCACAAGGCCCAGCCGGAATGGAGATGATTGTGTAACTGCTGTAAGTATCTGGGCAAATTTCACACACGTAATTTGTATTATATAACTATCTTCCACTCAGTGCATTTTGCTGGAGAAATAAGCCTGCTACACTCAGGACACTCCATTTGCTGCAGTTTCGGTCATGAGTTTGGTGACTCCGTTTGCTGTAGTTTCGGTCATGAGTTCAGAGACTCTGTTTGCTGTAGTTTTGGTCATGAGTTCAGAGACTCTGTTTGCTGTAATTTCAGTCATGGGTTCAGAGACTCTGCTCTGGTTTCGGTCATGAGTTTAGAGATTCCGTTTGCTGTAGTTTTGGTCATGAGTTCAGAGACTCTGTTTGCTGTAGTTTCAGTCATGAGTTTAGAGACTCTGTTTTCTGTAGTTTTGGTCATGAGTTCAAAGACCCTGTTTGCTGTAGTTTCGGTCATGAGTTCAGAGACTCTGTTTGCTGTAGTTTTGGTCATGATTCAGAGAATTTGTTTGCTGTAGTTTTGGTCATGAGTTCGGAGACTGCTGTAGTTTTGGTCATGGGTTCGGAGACTCTGTTTGCTGTAGTTTTGGTCATGGGTTCAGAGACTCTATTTGCTGTAGTTTTGGTCATGTGTTCAGAGACTCTGTTTGCTGTAGTTTCGGTCATGAGTTCAGAGACCCTGTTTGCTGTAGTTTTGGTCATGATTCAGAGAATTTGTTTGCTGTAGTTTTGGTCATGAGTTCGGAGACTCTGCTGTAGTTTTGGTCATGGGTTTGGAGACTCTGTTTGCTGTAGTTTTGGTCATGGGTTCAGAGACTCTGTTTGCTGTAGTTTTGGTCATGTGTTCAGAGACTCTGTTTGCTGTAGTTTCAGTCATGAGTTCAGAGACCCTGTTTGCTGTAGTTTCGGTCATGAGTTCAGAGACTCTGTTTGCTGTAGTTTGGTCATGGGTTCAGAGACTCTGTTTGCTGTAGTTTCGGTCATGATTTCAGAGACTCTGTTTGCTGTAGTTTTGGTCATGAGTTCAGAGACCCTGTTTGCTGTAGTTTCGGTCATGAGTTCAGAGACTCTGTTTGCTGTAGTTTTGGTCATGATTCAGAGAATTTGTTTGCTGTAGTTTTGGTCATGAGTTCGGAGACTCTGCTGTAGTTTTGGTCATGGGTTCGGAGACTCTGTTTGCTGTAGTTTTGGTCATGGGTTCAGAGACTCTGTTTGCTGTAGTTTTGGTCATGAGTTCAGAGACTCTGTTTGCTGTAGTTTCGGTCATGAGTTCAGAGACCCTGATTGCTGTAGTTTCGGTCATGAGTTCAGAGCCTCTGTTTGTTGTAGTTTTGGTCATGGGTTCAGAGACTCTGTTTGCTGTAGTTTCGGTCATGAGTTCAGAGACCCTGTTTGCTGTAGTTTTGGTCATGAGTTCAGCGACTCTGTTAGCTGTAGTTTTGGTCATGAGTTCAGAGACTCTGTTTGCTGTAGTTTTGGTCATGGGTTCAGAGACTCTGTTTGCTGTAGTTTTGGTCATGGGTTCAGAGACTCTGTTTGCTGTAGTTTTGGTCATGGGTTCAGAGACTCTGTTTGCTGTAGTTTTGGTCATGGGTTCAGAGACTCTGTTTGCTGTAGTTTTGGTCATGGGTTCAGAGACTCTGTTTGCTGTAGTTTTGGTCATGGGTTCAGAGACTCTGTTTGCTGTAGTTTTGGTCATGGGTTCAGAGACTCTGTTTGCTGTTGTTTATGAATGAATTAAAACCACAAGTTCTGTCCCACCTCCAACTCATTGGCTGACACAGTGTTGTCAATATTCACTCTGTTATTTCACTCTTGTTTGTCGGAGATTGCAGTGTGCACTTCAGCTGCCATGTTTGCTTGCATAACAACAGTGACTGCACTTCAAAAGTAAGGAGCTACATGGAAGCTACAACATGGAAACAGGCCATTCAGTCTGACCATCCATGTCGCCATTTACCCTTCATGTGAGCAAATAGCTCTAATCACATTTACCCTTCATGTGAGCAAATAGCTCCAATCACATTTACCCACTCTGTTCCGATATCACTTCACTCTCTTTTCCTTTATCCACCTGGCCAATCTAATCTTGAATGTTGACATAGTTCTTGCCTCATCCACTAAACCTGGGAATGAATTCCAAAACCTCACAACTCTGAGAACACGATAAGGTGCCATATAAATCTAATTTCCCTCTTAAACATACTTCGGTGATTGTCTCTTCCCTTAGTGTCTCAAATTTTTTAAATCCCCCCTTTTGATTTATATTTGTTTATTTTCTTGTGCCTTTTAGGCCCTCTTCTGTCTAGATCCTCTTCTCTCATCATACACCATAAATCGTCCCTGGAAACGGAACACGGGCAGCCCATGTCACTGGTCCATCTGCCAATACCAGACTTAAATTGACCGAATCACCCAGGCTTGACTTGGCCGTCGATATTCCTTGTTCCCAGTGGGCAGGTGCTTTTCTTCTGTGCGTGAAACCTCCGCTGGTCAGCAGCATTCATCAACTATCTGTTCAGTTCACTCCTAGAAAGAAACATTCCTTATAAGTAACTTGAATTCAGCAACAATTACCTGTTCCCTGATCATAGTCTTCTCCTGGTGCTGTCCATTCCAGCTCAAATTTATCTTTAACTATTGTTGCTTGAAGGTCTGTGATTTTAGATGGTGGAAAGTCAACAATGGGTGTTCCTGGAGGAAGTGAAATTGATCCTCCTGATTTGACCCTGCTGAAGCTTCCTAACTGAGGCTGAAGATCTTCCTCATTGACTGGAGGCCTTGGTGGATTTATTTGAATATTGCCTACATGAAAACAAAGACATGCATCTCTTAGATCCAGACCACATAAACTTAACCAGCACAACTCTTTAACAAAAAGCTGCATTTGGTCTTGGTATACAGGACTTGCCTGCAACTTCCCACATGGCAAGTTTCTGATCTTGGCTCAAGAGTCCGGGGGAGGTAGTGAGTAGAAGCTCATCGCTTCCTCACGGAGGGAGGGACAATCACAGCTTGACTCATCCCAGGATCCATGGGAAGAGCAGGCAGAAGGCCTGAAGATCTGATTTATTCTGACTCTCTTTCTCTCTGTTGTTTTATCCTGAAATGTAATTTAATTCTGAAAAAGCCTCAACAAATGCACCTTTGTTTGAAGATAACCTGTTCAGAAAGTGCACAATGCTGGTTGGCAGTGGAGATGTAGAACTGCCACAGATTCCCATCAGCAAGAGAGGTAACACACATCAGAACAAACTTTCACATCCCCCCACAACACATTATCTGCCTTTGGACTTGATATGTGCATGAAGGACTGAAATGAATTCCTGCGCTTTATTATGAGAAAGTATAAGCATTATGTAAGCTCTCTGGGCAGCTGCAGTAGGAACCCTGAGAAATAGCATTCAGTTCAATAGTTCACCGTGGTATAAAATCATACACCACTGCGATGGCAGCTCTACATACTCTTCTTTGCCATTACCAAATATTTATTACCATTTTCTGTGTATCCTGGTATGTACATGGCATATCCCCCTCTTCTGATTGCCATCCTTGTAGTCCCTTCCTTTCCCTGTACACGCACTTTAAGGTTGTATCTTCCGGGTCCATTAAAGCTGAGGAAATACTTAGAGTAAACACCATCATGCCTGTTAGTGTCAGCACCTAAAGGCAAGAAAAGATAAATAACTATAGACTAAGAGGAGCATGAATACTAAAATTAAGGATAGCACTTGTTAAATCCCACAAAATGGAGATTCCTACTGTCACTATATGGGTATTCACCGATGACAAGTGCAAAGTGAAGTGATCAGGGGAAAACCTAATTTCATATCTTGAAACTCACTTAAAACTCTTTCACAGTTTTACGGATTTCTGTAAATGTGATACATTGAGTCAGAACACTTTTTTGCATCATTTACCTGTGTAAATAAAAACCTTTTTGTTTAGTTTATCCATACCATCACATCGAGTAAAGTTGTCACATCTGAATGTGTCACATCAGAGGTGTCACACCTCAAAAGTGAAATACGTCTACAGGGCAAAATATCATGATCAGCTCAATAATCACTATCTGTTAAGTTAAATATTCCATTTACTAAATGCACAGTTCTGGTCTCCATATTATAGAAAGGATGTAGAGGCATTGGAGAAAGTGCAATAAAGATTCACAAGGATGATACCAGAACTAAGAGGATATTCTTATCAGGAAAGGCTAAACAGGCTGGGGCTCTTTTCTCTAAAAAAAGAGAAGACTGAGGGGTGACCTGATAGAGGTCTTTAAGATATTGATAGGGGTTGATAAGGTTGATGTAGAGAAAATGTTTCCACTTGTGGGGGAAGCCCAAAACTAGAGGTCATCAATATAAAATAGTTGCTAATAAATCCAATAGGGAAATCAAGAGAAATGCCTTTACCCAAAGAGTGGTAAGGATGTGGAACTCACTACCATAAGGTGTAGTTGAGGCAAATAGCATAGATACATTTAAGGGGAAACTAGATAAGAACACCAAGGAGAAAGGAATAGAAGAGTGTCCTGATAGGGCTAGATGAAGTAGGGTGGGAGGAGGCTTGTGTGGAGCATAAACGCCGGCATAGACCAGTTGGGCCGAATGGCCAGTTACTGTGCTGTAGTTTTGATGGAAGTCGTTGTAACTCGATGCAATCAAAGACCAATTCTATTCCTTGGATACATGGTAAAACTTCCAATCAGCAATGGACAAGCATCATAAAACCAGCCAATCAAATTCCTCGATTATTTTTCAAACCCAGCAGCGACCACAAAATGAACCAATTAAATTCCTCATAATATTTTCATACATTACTTACGCCAGTCTGTATAACAATAACATTTGTAACATAAACACAAAAAATTACACAAATCTAAAAAAAGATCATTTGCCCACAAAATTGGTCATTTCCTGTTAGAAACGACTTCTACAACAATAACTTGCATTTATACAGCACCTTTAATGTAGTAAAATGTCCCAAGGTGTTTCACATGAGCATTATCAAAGTAATTTGACACCGAGCAACATCAATAGATATTAGGACAGGTGATCAAAACCTGGGACAAGGAGGTAAGTTTTAAGGAGTATATTAAAGGAGGAGAGAGAGGGAGAGAGGCGGAGAGGTTTAGGGAATTCCAGAGCTTATGGCCAAGGCACCTGAAGGCACGGCCACCAATAGTAGAGCTATTAAAATCGGGGATGTGCAAAAGGCCAGAATTGGAGGAGCACAGAGATCTCGAAGGGTTGTAGGGCTGGAGTAAGTTATAGACATAGGGAGGGGCGAGGCCATGGAGGGATTTGAAAACAAGGATGAGAATTTTAAAATTGAGGCAATGCCAGACAATGTAGGTCAGCGAGCACAGGGGTGATAGGTGAACGGGACTTGGTGTGAGTTACTATATGGACAGCAGAGTTTTGGATGAGCTCAAAGTTACGGAGGGTGGTAGGTGGGAGGCCGGCTAAGAGAGCATTGGAATAGTCGAGTCTGGTGACAAAGACATGGATGAGGGTTTCAGCAGCAGATGAGCTGAGGCAGGGGCGGAGACAGGCGATGCTACAGATGTGGAAGTAGGCGGTCTTGGTGATGGAGAGGATATGGGGTCAGAAGCTCAGCTCAGAGTCAAATAGAATGCCGAGGTTGTGAACATCCCCTGCATAGGCCTGCCATGCTGTCTGGAGCTTGACGCTGAGTTGGCTATGTCACTTGGGCCTTGGTGGCTGAGGATTGCGACTTATGGAGACAAATGTGAGTGTGTGGGAGACGACGATGCAGCATGAGAGTTATAATTTTCACTGCACTCTTCTTGAATTACAATATCCAGAATGTGCCGTGCCAACCCACTTAACTCAATCTAGTTCTGGGGAATGAAATGGGGCTAGTGGAGCATGTTTCATTGGGAGAGCATTTGGAGATCATTGATCATAATATCATTAGGTTTAGAATAGTTATGGATAAGGTCAAGGAACTATCAAGCAGAAAAATACTTAACTGGAGGAGGGCTAATTTCAGTGAGTTAAAAAGGGATCTTGCCCTAGTGGATTGGAATCAAAAATTGGTAGGCAAAACAGTAATTGAACAATGGGAGGCCTTCAAGGAGGAGATGGTTCGGGTACAGAGTGGACACATCCACACTAGGGGGAAAGGAAGGGCATCCAAAGCTAGAGCTCCCTGGATGACTAAAGGTATAGAGATTAAAATGAAACAGAAAAAGGAGGCTTATGACAAATGTAAGGATCATAATACAGTAAAGAACCAAGCTGAATACAGAAAGTACAGAGGAGATCTGAAAAAGGGAATAAGAGGGGCAAAGAGAGAGTATGAGAATAGATTAGTGCTTAACATAAAAGGGAACCCAAAAGTCTTTTATAAACATATAAATAGTAAAAGGGTCGTCAAAGGAAGGGTTGGACCGATTGGGGACAGAAAAGGCGATCTTCTTGTGGAGGCAGAGGGCATGGCTGAGGTACTAAATGAATACTTCGCATTGGTCTTCACCAGAGAAGAGGATGCTGTCAATGTAGCAGTGAAGGAGGAGGTAGTGGCAATATTGGATAGGATAAAAATAGACAAAGAGGAGGTACTTAAAAAGTTGCCAGTACTCAAAGTAGAAAAGTCACCCGGTCCAGATGGGATGCATCCTAGGTTACTGAGGGAAGTAAGGGTAAAAATTGCAGAGGCTCTGGCCACAATCTTCCAATCCTCCTTAGATATGGGGACGGTGCCAGAGGACTGGAGGATTGCAAATATTACATCCCTGTTCAAAAAAGGAGAGACGGATAAACACGACAACAACAGGCCAGTCAGCCTAACGTCAATGGTGGGGAAACTTTTAAAGACAATAATCCCAGACAAAATTAATTGGCACTTGGAAAAGTATGGGCTAATAAAAGAAAGTCAGCACGGATTTGTTTGACTAATTTGATTCAGTTCTTTGATGAAATAACAGAGAGGGTTAATGAGGGTTGTACAGTTGATGTTGCGTATATGGACTTTCAAAAGGCATTTGATAAAGTACGACATAATTGACTCGTTAGCAAAATTAAAACCCATGTGATTAATGGGACAGTGGCAGCGTGGGTACAAAATTGGCTAGGGGACAGAAAGCAGAGAGCAGTGATGAATGGTTGTTTATCAGACTGGAGGGAATTATACAGTGGTGTTCCCCAGGGCTCGGTGTTAGGACCACTGCTCTTTTTGATATATATTAATGATCTGGTCTTGGGTATAGAGGGTATAATTTCAAAGTTTACAGATGAAACAAAACTCGAAAATGTAGTAAACAATGTAGATGGTTCTAACCGACTTCAGAAGGACATAGGCAGACTGGTGAAATGGGCAGACACATGGTAGATGAATTTAACGCAGAGAGTGTGAAGTGATACATTTTGGTGGAATGAGGAGAGGCAATTTAAACCAAATGGTACAATTTTAAAGGGGGTGTAGGAACAGAAAGACCTGGGGATGTACGTACACAAATCTTTGAAGGTGGCAGGACAAGTTGAGAAGGCTGTTAATAAAGCATATGGGATCCTGGGCTTTATTAAAAGAGGCATAGAGTGTAAAAGCAAGGAAGAATCATAGAATCACAGAAATTTATGGCACAGAAGGAGGCCATTCAGCCCATCGTGTCTGTGCCGGCAGAAAGAGAGCTATCTAGCCTAATCCCACTTTCCAGCTCTTGGTCCATAGCCTTGTAGGTTATGGCACTTCAAGTGCATATCCAAGTACTTTTTAAATGCAAAGTTATGCTCAACCTTTATAAAACACAGGTTAGGCCTTAACTGGAGTATTGTGTTCAATTCAAGGCTCCACACTTTTGGAAGGATGTCAAGGCCTTAGAGAGGGTGCAGAAGAGATTTACCAGAATGGTACCAGGGATGAGGGACTTCAGTTATGTGGGGAGACTGGAGAAGCTGGGGTTGTTCTCCTTAAAGCAAAGAAGGTTAAGGGGAGATTTGATAGAGGTGTTCAAAATCATGAACGGTTTTGATAGAGTAAATAAGGACAAACTGTTTCCTGTGGCAGACGGGTCACTAACCAAAGGACACAGGTTGAAGGTGATTGGCAAAAGATCCAGAGGTGACATGAGGAAACATTTTTTGCACACGAATTGTTATGATCTGGAATGCACTGCCTGAAAGGGGTGGAACCAGATTCAATAATAACTTTCAAAAGGGAAGTAGATAAATATTTGAAGGGAAATAATTTACAGGGCTATGGGGAAAGAGCAGGGGAATGGGACTAATTTGATAGCTCTTTCAAAGAACCAGTGCAGGCATGATGGCCTGAATGGCCTCCTTCTGTGCTGTATCATATATGATACTACTACTATGATCCTCTGATAACCAACAGGAAAATTTATCAATACAACCGTAAGGTGCAAGTAGCAGAATTATTATCAAAAACAAAAAGATTTTATTTTTTCAGCGGTTTGAACTGCTAAATAAAAATTCTGAGTCAGTGATGTTCTTTGGTATGTTTATTTGTGTTATGGACAGGGAATAATATTTGTGATAAAGTCAGTGGGGACATTTATGAGCCATTTTAATGCTTAACTACAAATTCACTGTGGAATTTAAGGGAAAGAAAAAATGGCAGACTTTCTTGCCTCCCCTTCCCTCATTCTGGTGCTAGATAGGATACATGGCATATCTCGGGTTTAGATACTGGGATGTTCTGGCTGCTGAGGCAGATCGATATCTCTATGGTCCTGATTGAACTTTAATATTGTGGGGGGGGGTTTCTTTAAAAAATGAAAACAGGCCTCACCTAGAATTCGTCAGCCTGCTCCCGGGATCCCTGCAGGCCATAGCACTTTATTCAACAATCCTGCCCTGAGGCACCCAGCTGACCAAAGAACCAGAGAATGAGGCAGGAGGCTCAGAACACTCTCGCCTGCCTCATTTACCTTGCTGCGTGGGCCTGTACTTTCTGCAAACACAAGTCAAGCTCCACCAGGAGAGGTTGCTTGACCAGGAGGGGCAGTGGGTGGAGGTGGAATGCAGAGTACAACACCCCCCTCCCCCCAAAAAGGTCAGAGGCAGCCCCTATTGACCCTGTGTCGGGGGCTAGCTGCAACATTAAGAGAAAAAAAAAATTCCCCTCATCTTCAATTCTGACCTGGACCCTCAGGTGGGCCCCACCTCCACCGGTTGTCAAGGAGATATGCTAGGTGTACTTCCGCTGATGCTACACCAGGGCCTGACTGAAAGTAGGGGCACAGGTATTCCTAACATAGGGAGTTACTACTGCTCAATCCTGCCTCACTCCTTCTGTTGATGTTTTGGTAGAGTCAGATGGAGGTTGCGCCCCCACAAGGCCATCTTATCGGTTTGGCAATGAAAAATGTGAAGACCATCCAAAGCTAACCCATGTCGTGAAATCGTTCTGTACTTTCTTTGATATACCTTTTGTGGGAAGGAAGCTAAAATTACATATTCATATTTCTGATATTTACAACATAATTTTCAATTTCGCGCGGTCAGATTATCCTACCTAGGCCGTCATCAGAAAGGTCAAGTTCAACCGGAAGACCAGCGGGACGTTCAATAATAGCTGTCACTTTCGCAAACAGGACTGGTAAAAATCCATGACTGACTTCCGCATAGACTATAATTGGGCTGGTTGAATCCTTTCTGCTGATATGCCCATTGACTGTGACTGGGGGAACTTTCTCATCTGCTGCTCGGGATGTTACCGTGATGGTTATTGCCTGTTTGTTTCCAGGATTCAGGATTGCGTACATCCAAGTTCCTGTCTGGGAAACAAATACTCAGTTTTCATTTTAGGACAGACAGGAGCTCCCTCAATGACTTACAGAATCAAAGAATTATACAGCACAGAAGGAGGCCATTTGACCCATCGTGCCTGTGCTGGCTGTTTGAAAGAGCTATCGAATTAGTCCCACTCCCCTGCCGTTTCCCCATAGCCCTGCAAATTTTTCCCCTTTAAGTATTTACCCAATTCCCTTTTGCAAGTTATTATTGAATCTGCTTCCACCACCCTTTTCAGGCAACGTGTTCCACATCATTACAACTCGCTGCGTAAAAAAATTGTTCCATTCAGTCAAAATTCGATTGCTGGTCTGTGCCGACTGAGCCGATCACAGCCGAGGCTTTATATTTGGCCTCAGTGAGGCTTGTTGGGGAGGGAAGAAATGGCCAGAGCACCTACTCCTGATTGCCATCCAGCCACCATCGTTAGAAATATATCTGTGTGAAAGTCAGGTGAACTCAGCATCAGTCGCCATTGTGATGCCTCCCATGGTTTAAATCCCAAGGCTGTCAATCAGATTAAATGAATGTTTCCTGATACCAAGCTTTCTCACCGCTGCAGTCGAAGCTGTACCACACAGAAGTGACACATTTCACATTTGTGGGAATAGGCAGGAAAAGTAACAATTTGCTTCATTTTATTTGCATTGTCTACTCAACTGGTCAGTGACAGACAGCACTGGAAAGACTGTTGTGTAGAATGGAGACTTCTCTTCTGAACAGAGGATAGATGGCAGTAAGCAGGCTGCAACTAGACAAGCTACCAGAAAAAAAGTTAGACTGATGGGAAATAGACTGCAAAACATAAACAAATTGAAGGACGTATTTTGATCCATACCTGTGCCGTGCCATTAATCTTAAGCCGGGCTGTAAGTACAGTTTTATCGATCTTAAAGTCACTGTTGTTGTACGTCATTCCACTGGGGTCACGTACAAACACATTAGGTGTCTGTGTCGCCCACGTAATTACAAAAAACGTGTCGTTCCCAATAGTCTTATCGATAATAACTGTACCATTGAACCAATCGTTGTCGGCAATCTCCTTTCCAGAACTTTCAAGCTGGGACCAAACAAATAGAATTTTTTAAAACTGTAAATCACTTGGTTAGCACAAGAATAATTAGAAAGTAGTTCTCCGAAAGGTAATCATACCTGGATTGACTGTTGGTTAATGTCGCCATTTCCTGATACTAATCCAGTGAAAGCATCGATTAATCCACTTGTATTCACATTATCAGTGGCTGAAAGCTTTAAACCCCCTAAAGAATGAAGATTAAAAATTATATGATAAACACAGATAATCCCCATGGTCAATGCCAATTAAGAACTAAATTCAGAAACAGACACCATGGATTTCTGCAATGTGACAGAATTCTACCCAGTGAAAAACTCAGCTGGGAATAAAACTATTAAAGACGTTAGCCTCGATTTTAACCCTGCCCATCCAGCGGGAATGGTGTGGGTGGGGTTAAAATGGTAGCCAGGCACTACCCGCTGTATTTATGCCCAATTTTAACAGGACGCTTTGGAACCTGAAATGTGACACACCTGAAATACGCACAATGGCTTTATTATATTATTATTGAATCTTCTGCGACATTGCTTATGTTAAGTTAAATGATACACTGGGGCCAATATTCTTCTTGTTACCGCTGTGTTCATGGCTAAAACGGGGCAGCAGCAGAACCGAAATCAGGAAGAAAAGTCCCACTAATTTCCTGTTGGAAGTCGGCCCGTTCCAATTTTTGCACAGACCTCAGTTTAAGTGGCCATTCTGACTCTTGTAAACAATTTCACAACACCAAGTTATAGTCCAGCAATTTTATTTTAATTTCACAAGCTTTCGGAGGCTTCCTCCTTCCTCAGGTGAATTTTGTGGAAATGAAATCCTCGAAATGAAGTCGCATTTATAAATCATAGAACAATGCTTGGTGATTACAGACTGTCTTTTCAACTGCCCATTGCCAAGGCAATCAGTGTGCAGACAGACAGGTGTTACCTACAAGGTCTCCGAATATACAAAAAAACACAGAGATAGAGAGGTAGAAACATAGAAAAGACAGCAGCTGACCCTTTATATTAAAAACAGATAACATTTGTTCGCTGGTGGGGTAACGTGTAGCGTGACATGAACCCAAGATCCCGGTTGAGGCCGTCCTCATGGGTGCGGAACTTGGCTATCAATTTAGCCTTGGCAATGGGCAGTTGAAAAGACAGTCTGTAATCACCAAGCATTGTTCTATGATTTATAAATGCGACTTCATTTCGAGGATTTCATTTCCACAAAATTCACCTGAGGAAGGAGGAAGCCTCCGAAAGCTTGTGAAATTAAAATAAAATTGCTGGACTATAACTTGGTGTTGTGAAATTGTTTACAATTGTCAACCCCAGTCCATCACCGGCATCTCCACATCATTCTGACTCTGGCAGCTTCTAATCCTGGCGAGTTACTCTGAACACTCCAAATGACTCTCTTTGTTTCTTTATGCTTTTTAGTGTGACAAAGAAATGCAATGGAATAGTGTGACAGGCAGGAAATGGGGAAGTTTGTTGGGCAGGAAATGCACTCTGTATGAACTGTTTTCATTTCTGAAGATAGAGCGATATAGCTGGTAAATGGAAAGCATAAAAATTGTAACTTTCCAATCGTCCTCTTGTATTTGACATTTCGAGGATCTTCAATATAATTTGTACCAAACTGTAGGACAGAAACATTAACCAAATACATTTCAGACAGTAAATGATAATGTAGAGTATTTGCACATTGAAACTATTTTGCATGTCTTAGTCACAGCAGAAACTAATTTTCACTGTCATCAACATACACACTTTGGCAATCAAATTACATCATGTGATATTAAAGCATTATTGTTTAATGCTTTCATCTGAAATTCCTTTGTCCACTGTTTTAGTCAAGATGTTGACCGACTTATTTTACAAACATACAAATGTAGGAAATGACCAGTTGGTCCATCAAGCCTGCGCCGTCCCATAAAGGCTGGAGAATTTTGACTAGACACTTCCGCCCTCCCCCTCCCCACCCCCCACCGCCCCTGCAGCCATATAATCTACTGGGAGAGGCAAAAAAAGAGAAAAAACACAGGGACAGTAAGGGAAAAAA
Source organism: Heptranchias perlo (assembly GCF_035084215.1). Taxonomy (NCBI): domain Eukaryota; kingdom Metazoa; phylum Chordata; class Chondrichthyes; order Hexanchiformes; family Hexanchidae; genus Heptranchias; species Heptranchias perlo. Next base: position 13,616,150 of record NC_090333.1, on the reverse strand, counting down.
TACTCTGGAAAATTCCTCTCCGACCCGCACATCACGAGAAGCCCGAGGAGCGGCGGGGTAAGTATTTAGTTTATTGGTTAGTATTTTTAGTGGTTTTTGGTTTTAGTTGTTAGTGATTTTAGTGATCACATGGACCAAGTGTTATCGATTGTAAACCTGTTAACGCCTCCATTTACAATAGTGGAGGGACGAATTTGAAACAAACATGTGATGCGTTCTCACTCCAGTCTCCCAAGGCATAATTGCAGGGCCTTTTAGTGCTAATTACCTGTCATAGTTGATAGCTGTTCTAATTCTACGGCTGCATTTGGTCCTAATGCTATGGTGTGGATAACAGCTCCACTTTGTTCCACCTCTCGAAAGCAAGTGCTTATTCCACCGTCCTCCCCATCAGTCAGCAAAATTATTTCATCACCATTTGTAGCACCATCATCCCCACGAAGTACCTGCAAAGCAATCAGTTATCATCAACTTGGGAAAAATGTAATAATTACGTTGAAAATAATGGATTATTAAAAATTCAATAAGCTTTTGAGGTCTAACCTGAAAACCAGATTGAACCCCTGCACAGATATTTGTTCCACCTCCAGCTGATGTAGGTAGCAATTGTACAAGTTTATTCCTCACATCATCATTGTCAATCGGTGTCAAATTTGTTTCAATAGTTGCAGAACTGTGAAAAGTGACAATTCCAACTTGTGATCCTGTTTCAATGATCTGCAGTAAGAAGATCTCAGCTGCTTGACGGAGCCTGTTAATACGATTCCCCTATTTACAAAAAGAACGTGTCAGATATTAAATGCAATGTCGACCAAACAGCCATTTGTTTCTTTTCTTTATACTCTGTGTTTAAAAGAATAAGAATTTTTAAAAGTTACTTTTAATAAAATAATCTCCTGAGGGTCCCGTTTTATTTTTAAATTTTTTTCCCACCACCACCACCACAACAACAGCAGCAACAACAACAACAACAACTCACATTTATTTAGCGCCTTTAACACAGTGAAGGCGTGAAATGGCGAAAGGCGCTTCACAGGTGTTATCAGCACAGCGGGCTCCACTTAAACCAGGCTGGGACCAGTATCCTGGCGAATCGAATAACTAGGGTGCTACATAGGGCTCCAAACTAATAAGAGGGGGGCAGGTTTCAGGTAAGGGTAAATTTATAAGTCTAAAGAGAAAAGTCAAGGCTGTAGAGCAAAGTAGCGATTTGGGAAAAAACAAGCAGCGTGTGTCAGGAAGGGACAGAGAGTTTAACAAAGGTAATATGGCATCAGTGGTTAAGGTCACATCAGGGGATAATAGTAAAAAGTTAAAATTAAAAGCGCTATATCTGAACACACGAAGCATTCGTAACAAGATAGATGAATTAATGGCACAAATAGAGATAAATGGGTTTGATCTAGTAGCCATTATTGACCAAGGGTAACCAAGGTTGGGAACTAAATATTCCAGGGTACTTGACTTTTAGAAAAGACAGGCAAAATGGAAAAGGAGGAGGGGGTGGGGGGTAGCCCTGATAATAAAGGATGAGATAAATACAGTGGTGAGAAAGGATCTTAGTTCAGAAAATCAGGATGTTCAATCAGTATGGGTGGAGCTAAGAAACAACAAGGGGCAGAAAACACTGGTGGGAGTAGTTTATAAGCCCTCTAACAGTAGTTATGGTGTTGGACAGATTATAAATCAGGAAATTAGAGGAGCATATAACAAGGGTAATTCATGGGAGACTTTAATTTTCATATAGATTGGGCGATACAAATTGGCAAAAGTAGTTTGAAGGATGACTTTATGGAATGCATTCAAGACAGTTTTCCCGAACAATATGGTGAGGAACCAATTAGGGAATAGGCTATTTTAGATCTAGTATTGTGTAATGAGACAAGGTTAATTAGTAATCTTATAGTAAAGAATCCTCTGGGGAAGAGTGATCATCACATGATAGAATTTCATATTGAGTTTGAAAGTGATGTAATTAAGTCCGAAACTAGGGTTTTAAATTTAAACAAAGCCAATTACGTAGGTATGAGGGGCGAGTTGGCTAACGTAGGTTGGGAAATTAGATTAAAAGATATGATGGTAGATAAGCAATGGCGAACATTTAAAAAAATAATTCATAATTCTCAACGAATATACAGTCCTTTGAGGAATAAAAACTCCAGGGAAAAGTGGTTCAATAATGGCTAACTAGAGAAGTTAAGGATAGTATTAGATTAAAAGAGGAGACTTACAATGTTGCCAAAAAAAGTAGTAAGCCTGAGGATTGGGAGGGTTTTAGAAATCAGCAAAGGATGACCAAAAAATTGATAAAGAGGGAGAAAATTGAATGAGAGTAAACTAGCAAGAAAAATAAAAACAGATTGTAAGAGCTTCTACAAGTATGTAAAAAATGAGAGAGTAGCAAAAGTAAATGTGGATCCCTTAGAGGCAGAAACAGGAGAAATTATAATGGGGAATGAGGAAATGGCAGAGATGTTAGATAAATATTTTGTATCTATCAGTAGAAGACACAAAAGGCATACTGGAAATAATGGGGAACCAAGGGTCTAATGAGAGTAAGGATCTTAAAGGAATTCATATAAAGATAAAATACTGGAGAAATTAATGGGACTAAAAGCTGATGGCCTACATCCTAGGGTTTTAAAGAGGTGGCTGCAGAGATAGTGGATGAATTGGTTTTGATCTTTCAGAATTCCCTAGATTCTAAAATGGTCCTAATGGATTGGAAGGTAGCAAATGTAACACCACTATTCAAGAAAGGAGGGAGAGAGAAAACAGGGCTATAGGCCAGTTAGCCTGACATCAGCAGTAGGGAAAATGCTAATCTATTATTAGGGACGTGGTAACAGGGCACGTAGAAAATCATAATATCATTAGGAAGAGTCAACATGGTTTTATGAAAGGGAAATCGTGTTTGACAAATCTATTAGCGTTTTTTGAGGGTGTAACTAGCAGGGTAGATAAGGGGGAACCAGCGGTTGTCGTATATTTGGATTTCCAAAAGGCATTAAAATATGAGCAAGAGGAATTCCAGATGAACAGTTGATAAAAGGCACCAGTGACAAAATGAAGGGCGGCGGGGCGGAGTGGGGGGGGTGGGGGTTGGTGGTGAGAGAGAGAGAACAAGAGGTAAAAGCACAGTCTGATGTGTTAACTCGTTTCACAGAGAGGGAGCTAATGTCCTGCAAATCCTTTTTTGAAGAGCTGGGAAGAGGTGACAACTGATGAATGACCTCACCAATAATACCTTGCAGTCCGTTTTGGTGTTTATCTCCAACACGAGCTGTATTCCTGATCCCATTTGCCCGCCCGGTTCCATTAACCCTTTATTCCCCCTTCCACTTATGCCAGGATGATCAAGAGCTTGATTGGTCACAACGGCCAAGTTGCCAACAACTATTTCCGCAGGCCCTGGCACATCTACCTGTAAAAGGCCATGGGGATCTTTCTTCTTAAGGTTTGGATCACCAGAGCCATGTGCAGTACTGCGCTGTCCATTGCAAGGATAGATGCAGCATGGTGTAAGATTGTACCCTTGCTCATTAGTACAGAGGGCAAGTGAAATAACTATAATGGTGTCTATATGTATATTTCTTTTTCTATATATGTATGATTTTGTGTAGTTAAATACTTTGGTGCTGGATGTTTAAATCGAGCAGGACTGATATCAGGACAGGGGGCTCTCGGATTACAGCAACTTGCAAGAAAAGCACCCAGCCTCCGCATTCCACCCTCTGGCTTGTTCATGCTCATATAGGCTAAAAGACTCTGGATTTGGTTGAAGCTGGGACCCTTTTCAGATACTGGGTACCATAAATAATGGAGCCTTACAAGGCAGGCCCATAAAACCTGGCTTGGAATTTGAAGGAGTGAAGAGAGGACCTGGTCTGGAACCTGAGGGAGTCAGGGGAGGCCGGGGGAACCATGGATTCTCAGCCTTTACACAAAGGCAAGACCCGATAAGATGAGGCAAAACAGTCCTAAGCTACTTTGTGAAGACATGATTGGCTAAGACTCCTGATGTGGGACACAAGCTGCTTTTGCAGTCCCCTGAAAGGTGGGAGATAACAGGGAGGCCGACCCCTTTTTCTCTTTGAGACAAAGAACTTGAGGCACCATTGGACACCTCGCCTTTTTGGGAGACCCAAATAGGGCAAGGACTCAATAGCTGGCCCTGGCCCCACCCGCAAAAGTGGCACAAAAAGAGCACCTCACACAGATATCAGGTTGTAGAGATTTAGCAGGAGTGGGACTGGTAGCATTGGAAGTCAGCCAAACAGCTATACGACAATCCAACGAACGATCTGGATCAACAGAGGTAGCTTCAGGAGAAGTAGGACTGAGGACAAGGGTTCCAAGAGGTCACTCCAGGCGGAGTAGGACTGAGGACAAGGGTTCCAAGAGGACAGTCCAGGTGGAGTAGGACTGAGAACAAGGGTTCCAAGAGGTCAGTCCAGGTGGAGTAGGACTGAGAACAAGGGTTCCAAGAGGTCACTCCAGGTGGAGTAGGACTGAGGACAAGGGTTCCAAGAGGTTACTCCAGGTGGAGTAGGACTGAGGACAAGGGTTCCAAGAGGTCACTCCAGGTGGAGTAGGACTGAGAACAAGGGTTCCAAGAGGTCACTCCAGGTGGAGTAGGACTGAGGACAAGGGTTCCAAGAGGTTACTCCAGGTGGAGTAGGACTGAGGACAAGGGTTCTAAGAGGTCACTCCAGGCGGAGTAGGACTGAGGACAAGGGTTCCAAGAGGTCAGTCCAGGTGGAGTAGGACTGAGAACAAGGGTTCCAAGAGGTCACTCCAGGTGGAGTAGGACTGAGGACAAGGGTTCCAAGAGGTCACTCCAGGTGGAGTAGGATTGAGGACAAGGGTTCTAAGAGGTCACTCCAGGTGGAGTAGGACTGAGGACAAGGGTTCTAAGAGGTCACTCCAGGTGGAGTAGGACTGAGAACAAGGGTTCTAAGAGGTCACTCCAGGTGGAGTAGGACTGAGGACAAGGGTTCTAAGAGGTCACTCCAGGTGGAGTAGGACTGAGAACAAGGGTTCCAAGAGGTCAGTCCAGGTGGAGTAGGACTGAGAACAAGGGTTCCAAGAGGTCAGTCCAGGCGGAGTAGGACTGAGAACAAGGGTTCCAAGAGGTCAGTCCAGGCGGAGTAGGACTGAGGACAAGGGTTCCAAGAGGTCAGTCCAGGCGGAGTAGGACTGAGGACAAGGGTTCCAAGAGGTCAGTCCAGGCGGAGTAGGACTGAGGACAAGGGTTCCAAGAGGTCAGTCCAGGCGGAGTAGGACTGAGAACAAGGGTTCCAAGAGGTCACTCCAGGTGGAGTAGGATTGAGGACAAGGGTTCCAAGAGGTCACTCCAGGTGGAGTAGGATTGAGGACAAGGGTTCCAAGAGGTCAGTCCAGGCGGAGTAGGACTGAGAACAAGGGTTCCAAGAGGTCAGTCCAGGCGGAGTAGGACTGAGAACAAGGGTTCCAAGAGGTCACTCCAGGTGGAGTAGGACTGAGAACAAGGGTTCCAAGAGGTCAGTCCAGGCGGAGTAGGACTGAGAACAAGGGTTCCAAGAGGTCACTCCAGGTGGAGTAGGACTGAGAACAAGGGTTCCAAGAGGTCACTCCAGGTGGAGTAGGACTGAGGACAAGGGTTCCAAGAGGTCAGTCCAGGCGGAGTAGGACTGAGAACAAGGGTTCCAAGAGGTCACTCCAGGTGGAGTAGGACTGAGGACAAGGGTTCCAAGAGGTCAGTCCAGGCAGAGTAGGACTGAGAACAAGGGTTCCAAGAGGACAGTCCAGGTGGAGTAGGACTGAGGACAAGGGTTCCAAGAGGACAGTCCAGGTGGAGTAGGACTGAGGACAAGGGTTCCAAGAGGACAGTCCAGGTGGAGTAGGACTGAGGACAAGGGTTCCAAGAGGACAGTCCAGGTGGAGTAGGACTGAGGACAAGGGTTCCAAGAGCTCACTCCAGGTGGAGTAGGACTGAGGACAAGGGTTCCAAGAGGTCACTCCAGGTGGAGTAGGACTGAGGACAAGGGTTCTAAGAGGTCACTCCAGGCAGAGTAGGGCTGAGGACAAGGGTTCCAAGAGGACACTCCAGGTGGAGTAGGACTGAGGACAAGGGTTCCAAGAGGTCACTCCAGGTGGAGTAGGACTGAGGACAAGGGTTCCAAGAGGTCACTCCAGGTGGAGTAGGACTGAGGACAAGGATCCCAAAAGGTCACTCCAGGCAGGATAGGACTGAGGACAAGGGTTCCAAGAGGTCACCCCAGGCAGGGCAGAAGACCTGAGAAATAAACAGAAGACGAAGGTACCCCAGGCGGGGTAGAAAGCGTGCTTTCTTCTAGACTCCTGGACAGACAAGACTCTATCCAGTGCGGAACAGGTGATATGATCTCTTGCTCTGTGTTGTAAACCACTGCCCCAACACTGCATGTGTTGGTTCTTTTGTGAAGTCTAATAAAGCGCCTTTTTACCAAATTGGAGTCAGGTCAATGACCGGTAACTGAGAGTAAAATCTCACAATAGGGTTGGCACATGCAGTGACAGCAGTAGTCAGCCTGGCCTGAAACTTGGCTGCACCTCCTTGCAGACATGCTGCAATTCTGACCTATGGGGAAGACACCATGGAGTGGATCAGAGGGCGAACCTCCTCACAAGCAATTCACGCAGCTCCACCTACATAGGAACATAGGAACAGGAGTTGGCCATTCAGCCCCTACAACCTGTTCCTCCATTCAATTCGATCATGGCTGATCTGTAACTTAACTCCATTTACCGACCTTGGTTCTATATCCCTTAATAACCTTACCTAACAAAAATCTATTAATCTCAGTTTTGAAATTTTCAACTGACCCCCAGCTTCAACAGATTTTTGAGGGGCGAGAGTTCCAGATTTCCACTACCCTTTGTGTGAAGAAGTGCTTCTTGACATCACCCCTGAATGGCCAAGCTCGAATTTTAAGGTTATGCCCCCTTGTTCTGGACTCCCCCACCAGAGGGCATAGTTTCTCTCCATCTATTCTATGAAATCCTTTAATCATCTTAAACACCTCAATTAGACCACCCCTTAATTTTCTGTACTTGAGGGAATACAAGCCTAGTCTATGCAACCTGCCCTCATAATTTAACTCTTTTAGCCCCGGTTCAACAGCCATCAAACATTGGTTGCCATGTCACTTCCTCTAGACTCATGCGTGGATCTTTCTCTTCCTTTTCTGCCTGCCACTTCCTAATCCCTTGCCCCAACAACCTTGGGAAAGGCTGCTAATGGGTTGAAATGCCTTTTGAAGCTCTCTAATGTCTGTCAGAATGTTATCCCCCTAATGTACTACTCCTCTTTAATTGACTCCATCCAAGAACAACAACTTGCATTTATATAGTTACTTTAACGTAGAAAACACCCAAAGGCGCTTCACAGAGGTGTGAGAAAAAAAATCTCCTCAAACATGCAGATCCAAGAGTCTTCACTCGTTGCTGTGAATAATTGTGCAAATGAGCTCACATTGGCGAATTGATCACTGTTAACACTTGAACTTTCAGGGTAGATTTGTATCAGTTCTTAACCATTTAGAACTGACTCACACATACTAACTAAAATCGGCCCTACGTGTAGTGTAATCCTATAAACAATGCTGAATTGAGAGGTTACCATCTGTAATTCTGAACTCAGCTATGTTATATTATAAGAAAGAAAGAACTTGCCTTTCATAACCTCAGGATGTCCCAAAGTGCTTCACAGCCATTGAAGTACTTTGGAAGTGTGGTCACTTTTGTAATAGATGGAATCGCGACAGCCATTGTGCACAAAGCAAGGTCCCACAAACAGCAATGGAATTATGACCAGACAATCTGTTTTAATGATGTTGGTTGAAGGATAAATATTTACCAGGATATCGGGACAACTCCCTTGCTCTTCTTCGAATAGTGACATGTGATCTTTTATATACACCTTAGAGGGCAGACTGGGCCTCAGTTTCATATTTCATCCTAAAGACAGCGCCTCTGACAGTGCAGCACTCTATCAGTACTACACTGGGAGTGGGACTTTAACCCACAACTTTCTGACTCAGAGGCGAGTGTGCCAAGGCTCAATATTAAATTAAATCCAAAAAGGCTTAGACTGTAATGCTGTTTCAGTTGTGTCATATTAAGTTGAACAAAGCTATTGTGCTCTTATAATTCTGGCACAAAGTTATTGTAATATTTGTGATGATGACTCCCAAACCTGCGACCTCCACCACCCAGAAGGATGAGGGAAGCAGGCGCATGGGAACACCATCACCTCCAAGTTCCCCTCCAAGTCACGCACCTACCTGACTTGGAAATATATCGCCGTTCCTTCATCATCGCTGGGTCAAAATCCTGGAACTCCCTACCTAACAGCACTGTGGGAGAACCTTCACCACACGGACTGAAACGGTTCAAGAAGGAGGCTCACCACCACCTGCTCAAGGGCAACTAGGGATGGGCAATAAATGCCAACGTTGCCAGCGATGCCCACATCCTGAGAATGAATTTTTAAAAACTCAGTATGTAAAAGAAATTGGATAATAATATCTAACTTCTCACTGAGTATCTTAACTTAGTCAGCAGTAAATTAAGTTGCTGATCTGTGGCAGCTGTATCCTTTGTACTTGAGTAGAGCAGTGTGCAACTATCACCTGGATACTGTCTAAAGGCAGTAGGCATTGTGTACATTTACCTACATAACAGTCCAACAGTAATTTGTTGTGTAAAGCACTTTAAGGCGTTTGACGTGCCTGTGAAGCGTCATTTTACCATACCAAAGGCGCTATATAAATGCAAGGTTTGGTTGTTTGCTGAGGTGATAATGCGCTATAAACTACAAGCATTTCTTTCTCTCTTGTACAGATTTTTAACAATTGCAAGTTAGAAAATCATCCTCAGAGTTGTTACAGGCACCGTCTCGCTAAATGAAAAAAAAAGGAGCTTTAAACTGCTAATTTATTTTTGTTTTGCATTTTTAGGGAGTAAAATTCCTCCCGTCAATAATTTTAAGGAAAAATTCTGCATGAACATAAAACAGGGTTTGCTGATTTGTACCCATACTGTCCTTTTTGCTAAAGTTACTGACAGGAGAAATTTTATCTCTATTGGTTATTACTGACCTGCACGGGATTGCTGTGTGAAACCATGCAACAGCAGGGACTTGTGTCCAAATCAACATTTGCTGTGAAATTAATTTTTAAAAATGCCTTACCGAACCCATGCTTCCGGAAACATCAAGGACTAAGCATAGCACTCGGTCTTTGGACTGTAGGAATGTAAATGTTGGCACCAGTGAACCATTATGGGGAAGGGAATTGTTTCTGAAATCTTCTGACTTGCTGATCACATCCCAAGTGCTCCTGTAGTTGCACATCTTGTTCTGCATGTTTGGTGCTTCAGGATTGTGAGTCTTATCATCACAGAATTCAACCACCTAGATTTTTCAAAAAACAGATGTTATGTGTTAAAGGAGCTGTGTCTAGTACAAGGGAATTGTAAACAATTTTACAACACCAAGTTATAGTCCAGCAATTTTATTTTAAATTCACAAGCTTTCGGAGGCTACCTCCTTCGTCAGGTGAACAATGTGAAGGGAAACAGCTCTGCATAAAAGCGCTGAGCAAATTCTTACAAAATGTAAAAATCAGTAATATATTAAAAATCTTACTGGGGCTTGAACCCATGACCTTCTGACTTAGAGGCAAGATTGTTACCATTGAGCCAAGCTGACACATAGGAGGGGTAATTTTTACCTTCACCGCCTGGGCGGAGCCATCACCCGCCTGTAGAACCCACCTGATTGGCATTGGGGTTCTATAACACCTGGGCACAAAGTTGAAAACTTATGCTATAATGTGTTGATAAAATCATAAACAAGCTTTTGTAAACAAGCAAAAGACAGATCTGCCAAATGCTTTTTCATAAAGCCCCTCTTTATAGGAGCTAGCTTGCCCTCAACAACAGGTGCATACTGCCCTCCTCAATCAAATTCATCCTATAATATAAAGAAGGAACACTCTGCATGTTCAACAGTCTCCAGGGCCCGACTCTTGGTGTGTCCCGAAAGAGGAGGCTGGAGGTATGGAAAATGCAGGTTTTTTCTATTGGCCATCTAATGGAGACTGTTTCCTCCGAATATGCTGTAAAAAGGGGGGAGCGATTCTCAAAGATTGCAGATCTCCATTAAAGTGAAACGCTACCAGAGAGGTGGCACCAACACAAAAGCCCCCTTTAAAGAAAATATATACTGAGGAACAAAACTGTTAACAATGAGAAAAGTACCTTCCAGTGACTCTACTTACATTTGACAGTCCCTGTAGGTACATTATTGAAGATGATGAACTCTGGCCCTTCTCTGGGAAAAATTTACAATCGCCATTATACAACCCTGTGTTGGCATCAGAGCTACATGGTGAACAGGAACTGCCTGTGCAAACAGCAGTCTTTCCTTTTACTGCTTTTGAACATCTGAAAGACAAAATAATAATAAAAGCATTTTTTTGATTCTGAATAGCATTTATATATCAAGAAACCAAATTAGCAAAATTAGACCTGCTTATTTAGAAAAGTTCAGAGTGGAAATTCCTTTATGTCTGTTTTGCTCCTTCCATTTGTCCCTCTAGATTGCATCATGGTTCTATGTATGTCATAGAATCCCGATTTGCATACAATAACGTGGCTTCCACCTGATTCAAGTGAGTTCTTGGGATGGCCAATGGAAGGACCCGGAAAAAATGGGCGTGGGCAGTATCAGAGTGTGAACGGGGCGGTATGTGCTGCACTGTGATTTTCGGGCCGCTGGGCGGGAATGGGGTGATAACAGCCCGGGTTAAAATTGGTCCTGGTGTTTAATCAGCATTCTGCCTGACTGTGAAGCATTTCATCATATAAAGTCCACATTCTCTTATGACACATTGCTCCCACCCCACCCCCCACCCTTCTGCTCCAAATAGTTGAACACTTCTGTACTCGCTAGAAAGAATTTCACCACCTCTGTTGGCAGTTGTTCCCAGAAACACAAGTTATATCAGCCCGTGACATAGATACATCACTGAGCTGACTGAACAATTTGCTAGCTTATCTGTGTCAACAGACAGGGAACAAATGCTAAGATGAGATTGGAGTGCATGTGCATAAATGCATGGATCGTGATAAATAAGGTTGGTGAGCTGCCGGCTCAAATCGTCACGTGGGACTATGATATAGTGGCAATAACAGGGATCTGGCTCAAAGAAGCCGAGGACTAGGTACTTAATATTTCTGGCTACAAGGTATTCAGGAAAGATAGGGAAGGAAAGAAAGAAGGGGGGAGGGTGGCAGTATTGATCAAAGAAACTATTGTAGCACTGGAAAGCGATGAAGTAGTTGAGGGGGTCAAAGACAGAATCTATTTGGTTAGAGTTAAGGAACAATAGAGGAGCTTTATGCTACTGGGTGTATACTATAGGCCACAAAATAGTGGGAAGGAGATACAGGAGCAAATTTGCAGGTAAATTACAGAAAGATGAAAGAACTACAGAGTAGTGATAATGGGGGACTTCAATTATCCCAATATAGACTAGGACAGTAACAGTGTAAAGGGCAATGAAGGGGATAAATTCTGGAAATGTGTTCAGGAGAACTTGCTGGAACAGTGCATTTCCAGCCCAACCAGGATGGAAGCAGTGCTGGATCTAGTTCTGGGGAATGAAGTGGGCAGGTGGAGCATGTTTCAGTGAGGGAGCATTTGGGGATCAGTGATCATAATATCATTAGGTTTAGAATAGTTATGGAAAAGGACAAGGAACAATCAAATGTGAAAATGAGGGGGAATGGAAGGGCATCCAAATCAGAGTAGATACGTCCCTACATGGGGGAAAGCTAGAGCTCCCTGGATGACTAAAGATATTGAGATTAAAATGAAACAGAAAAAGGAGGCTTATGATGAATGTAAGGTTCATAATACAGTAGAGAACCAGGCTGAATACAGAAAGTGAAGAGGAGATCTAAAAAAGGGAATAAGAGGGGCAAAGAGAGAGCATGAGAATAGATTAGTGGCTAACATAAAAGGGAACCCAAAAGTCTTTTATAAACATATAAATAGTAAAAGGGTAGTCAAAGGAAGGGTGGGACTGATTAGGGACAAAAAAGGAGATCTTGTGGAGGCAGAGGGCATGGGTGAGGTACTAAATGAATACTTCGCATCGGTCTTCACTAGAGAAGAGGATGCTGCCACTGTAGCAATGAAGGAGAAGGTATTAGTGATATTGGATAGGGTAAAAACAGATAAAGAGGAGGTACTTAAATGATTGGCAGTACTCAAATTAGAAAAGTCACTCAGTCCAGATGGGATGCATCCCAGGTTAGGGTAGAAATTGCAGAGGCTTTGGCCACAATCTTCCAATCCTCCTTAGATATGGGGACAGTGCCAGAGGACTGGAGGATTGCAAATATTACACCTCTTTTCAAGAAAGGGGAGAGGAATAAACCCGGCATTTACAGGCCAATCAGCCTAGCTTTGGCGGTGGGGAAACTTTTAAGGACAATAATCCAGGACAAAATTAATTGGCACTTCGAAAATTTTGGCTAATAAATGAAAGTCAGCACGGATTTGTTAAAGGAAAATTGTGTTTGACTAACCTGATTGAGTTCCTTGATAAAGTAACGGAGAGGGTTGATGAGGTTAGTGCGATTGATGTTGTGTATATGGATTTTCAAAAGGCATTTGATAAAGTGCCACATGATAGACTTGTTAGCAAAATTAAAGCCCATGGGACTAAAGGGACAGTGGCAGCATGGATACGAAATTGGCTAGATGACAGAAAGCAAAGAGTAAAGGTGAACGGTTCTTTTTCAGACTGGAGGGAAATATACAGTGGTGTTCCTCATGAGTCAGTATTAGGGCCACTGCTCTTTTTGATATATATTAATGGCCTAGATTTGGGTATACAGGGTTTAATTTCACAGTTTGTAGATGACACGAAACTTGGAAATATGGTAAACAATGTGGAGGATAGTAACAGACTTCAGGAGGACATTGACAGATTGGTGAAATGGGCAGACACATGGAGATGAAATTTAACGCAGAGAAGTGTGAAGTGATGCATTTTGGTAGGAAGAATGAGGAGCGGCAATATAAACTAAATGGTACCATTTTAAAGTGGATGCAGGAACAGAGAAACCTGGAGGTTGCACATAAACAAATCTTTGAAGGTGGCAGGATAAGTTGAGAAGGCTGTTAAAAAAGCATATGGCATAGAGTACAAAAGCTAAGAAGATATGCTAAACCTTTATAAAACAAGTGTTCATTTCTGAGCACCACACTTTAGGAAGGATGTCAAGGCCTTAGAGAGGGTGCAGAAGAGATTTACTAGAATGGTACCAGGGACGAGGGGTTTCAGTTATGTGGAGAGACTGGAGAAGCTGTGATTGTTCTCCTTAGAACAGAGAAGGTTAAGGGGAGGTTTGATAGAGGTGTTCAAAATCATGACCGGTTCATAGAATCATAGAATTTATTTTTTTATTCGTTCATGGGATGTTGGCATCGCTGGAAAGGCCAGCATTTATTGCCCATCACTAATTGCTCTTGAGAAGGTGGTGATGAGCCACCTTCTTGAACCGCTGCAGTCCCTGTGGTGAAGTTTCTCCCACAGTTCTATTAGGTAGGGAGTTCCAGGATTTTGACCCAGCGACGATGAAGGAACCGTGATATATTTCCAAGTCGGGATAGTGTGTGACTCGGAGGGGAAAGTGCAAGTGGTTCTGTCCATATGTACCTGCTGCCCTTGTCCTTCAAGGTGGCAGAGGTCGTCCGTTTGGGAGGTGCTGTCAAAGAAGCCTTGGTGAGTTGCTGCTGTACATCTTGTAGCCACGGTGCATCAGTGGTGAAGAGAGTGAATGTTTAGGGTTAGGGCACAGAAGGAGGCCATTTGGTCCATTGAGTCCGTGCCGGATCACTGTAAAAGCAATCCAGCTAGTCCCACTCCCCTGTCCTTTCCCTGTAGCCCTGCAAATTGTTTTCTTTCAAGTACTTATCCAATTCCCTTTTGAAAGCCATGATTGAATCTGCCTCCAGCACTCATCCCCCCACCCCACCCCTGCAGTGCATTCCAGATCATAACCACTTGCAGTGTAAGAAAATTTTTCCTCATGTTGCTTTTGGTTCTTTTGCCAATCGCCTTAAATCTGTGACCTCTGGTTCTCGACCCTTCCGCCAATGGGAACGTTTTCTCTCTATCTACTTTATCTAATCCCCTCATGATTTTGAACACCTCTATCAAATCTCCTCTCAACCTTCTCTGCTCTAAGGAGAACAACCCCAGCTTCTCCAGTCTATCCACGTAACTGGAGTCCCCCATCCCTGGAACCATTCTAGGAAATCTTTTCTGCACCCTCTCTAAGGCCTTCACATCCTTCCTAAAGTGCGGTGCCCAGACTTGGACACAATACTCCAGTTGTGGCCGAACTAGTGTTTTATAAAGGTTCATCATAACCTCCTTGCTTTTGTCTTCTATGCCTCTATTTATAAAGCCGCTTTCTCAACCTGCCACGCCACCTTCAATGATTTGTGTACATATACCCCCAGATCTCTCTGTTCCTGCACCCCCTTTAGAATTGTACCCTTTAGTTTATATTGCCTCTCCTCATTCTTCCTACCAAAATGTGTCACTTCGCACTTCTCTGCATTAAATTTAATCTGCAACGTGTCCGCCCATTCCATCAGCATGTCTATATCCTCTTGAAGTCTATCACTATCCTCCTCACTGTTCACTACACTTCCAAGTTTTATGTCATCTGCAGATTTTGAAATTGTGCCCTGTACACCTAAGTCCAAGTCATTAATATATATCAAGAAAAGCAGTGGTCCTAGTACCGACCCCTGGGGAACACCACTGTATACATTCCTCCAGTCCGAAAAACAACCATTCATTAATCTCTGTTTCCTGTCACTTAGCCAATTTTGTAGCAACACTGCCACTGCTCCTTTTATTCCATGGGCTTCAACTTTACTGACAAGCCTATCATGTGGCACTTTATCAAACCCCTTTTAGAAGTCCATATACACCACATCAACCACATTGCCCTCATCAACCTTCTCTGTTACCTCATCAAAAAACTCAATCGAGTTAGATAAACATGATTTGCCTTTTACAAATCCGTGCTGGCTTTTCTTAATTAATCCACCCTCGTCCAAGTGACTGTTAATTTTGTCCCGGATTATCGTTTCTAAAAGTTTCCCTACCACTGAGGTTAAACTGACTGGCCTGTAGTTGCTGGGTTTATCCTTACATCTTTTTTTGAACATGGGGTGTAACATTTGCAATTCTCCAGTCCTCTGGCACCACTCCCGTATCTAAGGATGATGGAAGATTATGGCCAGTGCCTCTGCAATTTCCACCCATACTTCCCTCAGCAACCAAGGGTGCATCCCATCCGGACCTGGTGACTTATCTACTTTAAGTACAGCCAACTTTTCTAATACCTCGTCTTTATTAATTTTTAGCCTATACAGTATCTTAACTACCTCCTCTTTTACTGTGGCTTTGGCAGCATCTTCTTCCCTGGTAAAGACAGATGCAAAGTACTCATTTAGTGCCTCGGCCATGCCCTCTGCCTCCATGTTCCACCCCTCCTCTTGCTACCTGTTTACTGTTTATATGCAAAAAGAAGACTTTTGGATTCCCTTTTATGTTAGTTGCCAGTCTATTCTCATACTCACTCTTTGCCCCTCTTATTTCCTTTTTCACGTCCCCTCTGAGCTTTCTATATTCAACTTGTATCATCAACCTGACATCTGTCATAAGCCCCTTTTTTCTGCTTCATCTTACTCTCTATCTCTTTCATTATCCAGGGAGTTCTGGCTTTGGTTGCCCTACCTTTCCTGCTCGTGGGAATGTACTGAGACTGTACCCGAACCATCTCTTCTTTAAAGGCTGTCCATTGTTCGATTGCAGTTTTGCCTGCCAATCTTTGATTCCAATTTACCCGGGCCAGATCCGTTCTCAACCCATTGAAATTGGCCCTCCTCCAATTAAGTATTATTACTCTAGGTTGTTTTGATAGAGTAAATAAGGAAAAACTGTTCCCATTGGTGGAAAGGTCGAGAACCAGAGGACACAGATTTAAGATGATTGGCAAAGGATCCGGAGGCGACATGAGGAAACATTTTTTATGCAGCGAGTTGTAATGATCTGGAATGCACTCCCTGAAAGGGTGATGGAAGCAAATTCAATAGTGACTTTCAATGGGGAATTCGATAAATACTTGAAGGGAAAAAATTTACAGGACTATGGGGAAAGAGTAGGGGAATGGGACTAATTGGGTTGGTCTTTCAAAGAGCTGGCACAGGCACGATGGGCTGAATGGCTTCTTCCTGTGCTGTACCTACAAAAAAAAAATCTACTGCAGCTGATTACAAGAAAGGAAAGGCATTTCTCAGGCATCGTATCCTTGTCTAGACGTCCCAAAAGATTTTTTTTTCACTGAGCGAAATCATACAATTAGAATTGCCTACCTCGTTGCTTCACAGATTCCATTCCCTGATATATAAAAGGGCACCAGGTCATTATATTCATCAAACACTCCCCACTGAAGATGGGCCCATTCATGAACAAATACTCTACCTGTAAAAACAGAAGTATTTTTGTTCAAAATAATGAAAACAATGCTTTCACTTTCTGTGATTATATAAATGATACTTCCGCTTGACATTTCAGAAAGTTTTAATATTGCCACGATTCTCTCATGTATGCAACAATGTAAAATATACTTAGTGGCATGAAGTTATTGTGCAGCATCACAAAAATAAATAATATTCTGTTCACCCATTTTAGTGGTGGCATTGGGTCCTGCTGCAATGTCTCTGAGAAAGGTGTAGAATTGCTGTGCCAAAGGATTTAGCTGAAAACATTAGTGTTCTACTGACCTGATGGTAGAGGAGCTTAGAAATCAGATTGGATCAACCACAATCTTATTGAATGGCGGAACGCTCGAGGGGCTGAAAGGCCTACTCCTGTTCCTATGTTCCTAAATGTATTGTTTTGTTTGTAATATTGCTTAATTAATTATTTCACCAAGACCGCCTACTTCCACTTTTGCCTCCACCATACCTCCCCCACTTGCCGCCATAGAAAACCCTATCCACACTTTTATCAGCTCCAGGCTTGATTTCTGCAACGTTTTTCTCACTGGCCACCCACTCTTCACTCTCCACAAACTCGAATTTGTTCAGGACTCAGCTGCCCACATTCTGACCAGCACTAATTACCACTCGCCCATCACCCATATCTTTGCTGACCTAGGTTGCCTCCCTGTCCCCCAATGCCTTGAATTTGAAATTCCCAAACTCATCTACAAATCTCTCCATCCTACTTCTGTAATCTCCTCCAACCTCACGATTTCTCCCTCTCCCTCATGCCCTCCAATGCTCTGTCTTTGGCCTTCTGTGCTTTAACCCCTCCCTCCAATCCACTCCAACATTGGCAGTAGAATCTTCTACACTTCGTAACTCTCTCCCTGAAAGCCTTCATCTCTCTACTTCCCTCTCTGATTTAAAAACATCCTTAGAGCTCATCTCTTTGACCAATAATCTTTACTCATCACCCTAAGTAGCAGCAACAATGTGATTGGGAGTGTTGACGACAGTCCATTGTTTTCATTCATGATATCCGCAGGGTGGAGCTTCATGATGTCCCAGGAGGGGGTGATCTACACAACATGTCTATGTCTGGGTTTGGCTATAATCAGCAGTGCAAAACCTAAAGTTGGACAAGAAGCAACTGAGAGACTGGACGTTGCATGTATTTCTCTTACTAATATTTAGGATTGTTGGACCATTCAGCAGAATGCTCTTCCCGTTTATCATCCAATTCTGAAAACTATCATTCGACTGTGTTATGTATCACATTTTGTGGGTTTAAGGGAGATACAAAATGCATTTCTACTTCTATGCTGTAAAGCTCAGAAGATACTTCACGACATAAATTAAAGTTTAACAAATATAGAAGTGGCTGTGAATGTGTTACGGCCATGAGAAATCAATATAGAGCGAGGCAGGCACTCCATTTACCTAATGTCTGAACACTAATTAGCCTTGTTTATTTAATAATTACTTGAGCTGCTTTCTGCATTCCTCTTTAGTGTTAAGAGAAGGTACTTTTGACGCTTCTCTTTTGGACTACTCTTTTATATTTGACTAAGTATTTATAATCTACCAATAATCTTGGCTATTTGTATTGAAATATTTACCAAGAGCAAAAACAACTTGTATTTATATCGTACCTTTAATGTAATAAATCTACCCAGTCAGTTTGCAGAGGAGAAATGGGTGTCAAGCAATAATGTTTGGGTACTTTCCTGCACATTACCACCTCCCCAGCCTGCTGACTACTTGCTGCTTCTCCCTCTCTCCATTTACTCCGGGGTAGACTTTTCCTCGAGTGGTGTTCTGGCAGCTGGCCGGCAAATCATGCCCGTCGGCCGATCCAATAATCCCGACGGGAGGCCTAGTCCATTTTGAGTGCCGGGTAATTCTGGCAGGGTGGGAGCAGCTCCCAGGAATTTCCTGGCCTAAGAGACTAGCACTGATTTTACAGGCCTTGACTGCATCACAAGTGCTCGAAGTGAAAGGATAAATCAACTGGAATCATATCTACTAAAATAAACAGGTACAATATGGGTCCTTTGAAAACAGATTCGGGTAATATTGCAAATGAAAATAAGGAAATGGCAGACTTGTTGAATAATTACTTTGTGTCAGTCTTCACAGTAGAGGAAGAGGATAATATACCTGACATTCCAGGGAAACTAATCGTGATTCAGGACTGGAACTCATTAAAGTTAACATAAAGAAGAAAACAGTATTAGAAAAAATAATGGCACTAAAGACTGACAAATCCCCAGGACCTGATGGTTTTCACAACAGGGTTTTAAAGGAGGTCGATGATGAAATTCCAGATGCTTTAGCCATAACTTTCCAAAGCTCTCTTGATTCAGGAATTGTCCCTTTAGATTGGGAAATTGCAAATGTAACTCCATTATTTAAGAAAGGTGTGAGAGAGAAACAAAGAAATTATAGACCTGTTAGTGTAATGGGAAGTTATTGGGATCTATAATTAAGGACAGTGTGACTGGGCACTTAGAGGAATTTGAGCTGATTAAAGAGAGCCAACATGGATTTGTAAAGGGAAGGTCATGCTTAACAAACCTAATTGAATTTTTTGAGGAAGTAACTAAAGTAGTAGACAGGGGAATGTCAATGGATGTAGTTTATATGGACTTCTAGAAGGTATTCAGTAAGGTTCCACATAAGAGACTGTTCGGTAAAATTAAAGCTCATGGAATTAAGGGCAAATTATTGACCTGGTTAGGAGATTGGTTAGGCGGTAGAAGACAGAAAGTAGGGATAATGGGTATGTACTCGAATTGGAAAGAAGTGACTAGTGGTGTCCCACAAGGGTCTGTGCTGGAACCTCAACTATACATTATATTTATTAATGACTTAGATAACGCAATAGAGAACCATATATTAAAGTTTGCTGATGACACAAAGATTGATGGCATAGTAAGTAGTGTAGACGGGAGCATAAAATTACAAAGAGACATTGATAGATTAAGTGAGTGGGCAAAACTGCGGCAGATGGAGTTCAATGCAACTAAGAGTGAGGTCATCCATTTTGGACCAAAAAGGATAAATCCGAATATTTTTTAAATGGTGAAAAGTTAAGGACAGTGATGGTCCAAAGAGATTTAGGGGTCCATGTACACAGATCACTAAAATGTAGTTGTCAGGTACAAAAAAATAATCAAAAAGGCTAATGGAATGTTAGCCTTTGGAACTAGAGGGCTAGAATACAAAGGGGAGGAAGTTTTGCTACAGCTATACAAAGCCCTGGTTAGACCACATCTGGAGTACTGTGTACAGTTCTGGGCAGCGCACCTTAGAAAGGATATACTATATATTGGAGGGACTGCAGCGCAGATTCACCAGAATGTTACCAGGGCTCCAAGGGTTAAGTTATGAGGAGAAATTACATAAACTAGGCCTGGAAAATAGAAGGTTAAGGGGTAATTTGATTGAGGTTTTTAGGATTTTGAAAGGAACTGATAGGGAAGAGAGGAACTTTTTCCACTGGCAGGGGAGTCTAGGACTAGGGGACATAACCTTAAAATCAGGAGAGAAGTTCAGAAACACATCTTCCGCCAAAGGGTGGTAGAAGTGTGGAACTCTCTCCCACAAAAAAGCATTAGATGCCAGCTCAATTAATAATTTTAAATCTTAAATCGATAGATTTTTGCTAGCCAACGGTATTAAAGGATGTGGAGCCAAGTCAGGTAAATGGAGTTAGAATACTGATCAGCCATGATCTCACTGAATGGCGGAACAGGCTCGAGGGGCTGAATGGCCCACTCCTTTTCCTATGAATTCAGTGCTCAAGACACATGCTATAACATTGTTAACGTACTTAAAGTAATTTACCTCTGGAGCCATAAACTGGGGTCAGACTATTGTTTAGTATAAAGTTCGGGGTGAAGTGAATGTACCGTCCCTTCTCACCACATCCACCATACTGCAGGGTGTACGGGTCATCTCCATATTTAAGGTATGGTTCAGCAATGATCACGTCAGCCTATGAAGAGACAATTGCATGTTTTCATTTGAAAATCACTGGCACACAGACACACACTATGAAGAGTTGCACTGCTTTGAGCAGAAATGTAGATCCTGTCGCAGTACTTGGAATAGAATTTCTGTGGGGATTCTCCCAATCTGTTGCCATAACTTTGTCCTGTGTTGCCCATTTGTAAATATTCTAATTAATAACAGCTGTGTTAGTTATAGAATAAGTACACAGTCAGCAACTACAGTGTTAAAGTGCCCTGTGTGCTCAAAACTGGCTGGGAGCATGTCTCACAGTCTGAGAACTCTGTGCAGGAGTGCCTGATGACCTAGAACAGTCCAGGTCAGTCTAGATCTTCTTGGTCCGTCCTCGCCCTCAACGTTACCTGACTCTGCACCCCCGCCCAGCGGTGTCAGATTCCACTTTCTCAATATTCCTGGATGCTTGGACAGACCTCGCCAGTGCTCCTGGACACAAGTATCCAAATCACCAGTGCCCCTGGGGCCCAGTATTCCATTTCTCAGCACTCTCAGAGTCCTTCCCCATGTTCCCTGATGTCAGATCCCCCCTCCCAGATCCTGCTATCCCTCTCTCAGTGTTCTAAGATTCTGTGATACCCCCAATCCAATGCTCCTGGACCGTGTTCCCACAACTCCAATGCTGCCAAACACCAAAAGCTCCGTTCTCATTGCTCCCAGATGCAGCCCACTTCCAGACGCAGCCCAATCCCAGTATTATTGGAACCAGAACTCCTTCCATGCTTTTTAAAAGAAATTAGGGAAGGGATAGCTGAGGTACTATTACATATATATAAAAATTCATTGGAAAAGGGAATAGTGCCAGAGGACTGGCGGACAGCTAATGTGATTCCTATATTTAAAAAGGGAGATAGAACAAGTCCAGGGAACTATAGACCAATTAGCTTAAAGTTGGTGGTAGAAAAGATAATGGAATCCTTACTCAAATATGGTCGGGCGTTGGGGAGAATTATAGAACAAAGAGATCTAGGAGTACAGGTTCATAGCTCCTTGAAAGTGGAGTCACAGGTGGATAGGGTGGTGAAGAAGGCATTCAGCATGCTTGGTTTCATTGGTCAGAACATTGAATACAGGAGTTGGGATGTCTTGTTGAAGTTGTACAAGACATTAGTAAGGCCACACTTGGAATACTGTGTACAGTTCTGGTCACCCTATTATAGAAAGGATATTATTAAACTAGAAAGAGTGCAGAAAAGATTTACTAGGATGCTACCGGGACTTGATGGTTTGACTTATAGGGAGAGGTTGGATAGACTGAGACATTTTTCCCTGGAGAGTAGGAGGTTTAGGGGTGATCTTATAGAAGTCTATAAAATAATGAGGGGCAGAGATAAGGTAGATAGTCAAAATCTTTTCCCAAAGGTAGGGGAGTCTATAACGAGGGGGCATAGATTTAAGGTGAGAGGGGAGAGATACAAAAGGGTCCAGAGGGGCAATTTTTTCACTCAAAGGGTGGTGAGTGTCTGGAACGAGCTGCCAGAGGCAGTAGTAGAGGCGGGTACAATTTTGTCTTTTAAAAAGCATTTGGACAGTTACATGGGTAAGATGGGTATAGAGGGATATGGGCCAAGTGCAGGCAATTGGGACTAGCTTAGTGGTATAAACATGGACATGTTGGGCCGAAGGGCCTGTTTCCATGTTGTAAACTTCTATGATTCTATGATTCTATGTAATAGAAAATCATCTAGAAACCAAAAATATAATAAAGAATAGTCAGCACAGATTTCAAAAGGGAAGGTCATGCTTGATTAACCTTATTGAATTCTTTGAAGAAGTAACAGAAAGGGTAGACAAGGGTAATGTAGTAGATGTAATCTATTTGGATTTTCAAAAGGCCTTCGATGAGGTACGGCATAGTAGACTCATGACTAAGGTCAGAGCATGTGGAGTCGGGAACAGGTAGCAGAATGGATAGCAAGCTGGTTACAAAACAGAAAACAGAGAGTTGGGCAAAAGGTGGGATATTCCACAAGGATCAGTGCTGATACCACTGTTGTTCATGATTTACATAAATGATCTGGACTCGGGAATTGGAAATACAATTTCAAAATTTGCGGATGATGCCAAATTGGGGGGTATAATTAATACTGAGGAGGACTGCGACAAAATAAGGAAGACATTAATAAACTTGCAGAATGGGTGTGTAATTGACAAATTAATTTCAATATAGATGAGTGTGAGGTATTACATTTTGGTAGGAAGAATAAGGAGGCCACATACTCCTTGGAAAACAAGAGAGTAAATGGGGTAGAAGAGCAGAGGGGTCTGGGGGTACAGTTACACAAATCACTAAAAGAAGTGACATAGGTTAATAAGGCCATAAAGAAAGCAAACAAAACACTGGGGTTCATTTCTAGAGGGGTAGAATTGAAAAGCAGGGAAGTTATGTTAAACTTGTGTAGAATCTTGGTTGGACCACACTTGGAGTACTGTGAACAATTCTGGTCTCCATATCATAAAAAGGATATAGAGGTACTAGAGAAGGTGCAAAAAAGATTTACTAGGATGATACCAAAACTGAGAGGTCATACCTATCAGGAAAGATTCAACAGGCTGAGTCTCTTTTCTCTAGAAAAGAGAAGACTGAGGGGTGACCTGATTGAGGGCTTTCGGATTATGAAAGGGTTTGATAGGGCAAACATAGAGAAGGTGTTTCCACTTGAGGAGGGAGAACAGAACTAGGGGCCATAAATATAAGATAGTCACTAATAAATTCAATGAGCAATTCAGGAGAACCGTCTTTACCCAGAGAGTGGTTAGAATGTGGAACTTGTTACCACAAGGAGTAGTTGAGGCGACTAGCATAGATGCATGTAAGGGGAAGTTAGATAAATACATGAGGGAGAAAGAAATAGAAGAATATGTTGATGGGGTTAGATGAAGTAGGGTGGGAGAAGGTTTGTGTGGAGCCTAAACATCAGCATGGACCTGTTGGGCAAGTGGCCTGTTTCTGTGCTGTACATTCTAGCTAATTCTATGTAATTCTATATAATACTTGATCCCAGGACCCCTGCCCGCATTACAGACTGAGCCTGGTGTCTCGCACAGTCAATGCTCCAAGATCCTGGACTTTCCCCCCTCCACCAATGCTGCCAGAGCCTTACACCTGCTCCTAGTTATGCCAGACTTCAAGACCTCCCCCAGTACTTCCAATCCCCACCCCCAGCACTGCTATAACCTGGAAACCCCTCCCCCTCCCCCACTGTTGTCAAGACCTCCTCCAACCATTACTGCCAGACCGTAAGAATCACACCCCACAGTCCATCCCCCATGTCACCAAACCATAGATTCACCCTTCACATTCCTGCCATGCACCAGAACAACCTTCTAATGCTACTAAAGCCCAACAACTCCCATAACTGCTCTAGGATCCCACAACCCAATCCCCAGCACTGCTGAAACTAGGTATGCTAGGCTTTCAAATAGGTAAGAGATAAAAATCGAATACACAGCTAAAGGAACAATATTCAAAGCCATTTAGTTACTGTCTCCAATTCCAAAAGCACCGGTAAAAATTCCAGAATACCATGAAATTTAAAAATGGAATTTATCTTATTCGGTCACCAGGGACTCTAATAATATAACTGTTCATTACAAAGTATTTATTCCCTCTTTTGTTGTCAAATAGCGTATCCCCCGACTCGCTGTGGGAGAGCTGCTAATTAATAGATAATCTTCATGGGGTAAAGTGCACATTTAAGAAATTCTTTAGAAAGAGTCACATTCTGCCGGGAATTTCCCCGGAGCTTCTCCCGCTCCGCCGTTGTACCTCTGGCAGGCGTTCAGCGCGGAAAACCCACCGTACACGTGTGAACAGAGTTTGGGAGAAGTTACGGCGGTGGATCGGGAGAAGCCCCGAGGAAATTTTCAGTCTTCTCCTCTCAGTTCTTACCTTCTCGTAGGATTGAGTAGTCGGTCTTTGAACCTGAGTAGAATTAACTGGCCAAGTGACAGGCAGCAGGATTTTTACATCTGAAAAATAAACTTGCTGTTTGGTAGCTCTGTACAGGTAGGAGGAGGCTTCAGTCACCATTTCCTGAAAGCAACCACAGGTTTAATATCAATACCTCGCTGCATTTTAATCAAATGGTGAAGGGAAAAGGATACAATATATTCCTGTAACTCCTCTCACCAAATCCTAAATTCAGAACAATAAAATACAACGGAAGGAACATACAATGCCACAAAGCAGCGGCTATTAGATCTCTTCAGACAGAAAATCAATACCTCACCTTGATGTTTTCAATGAGCTTGTCATTCTGTTCGATGCCAGGGTTAATAGCAATAACTATGTCTCTATATCCATTGTTCACCAACTTTACACTGGAACAGTTTTTAGTGCAAGCACACAGAAGACAGCCGAGCACTAAGCCAAAGGTTTTTTGGAGCACCATCGTTGCACTGAGGCTTTGATCTGCTCAAGAATACTTCCTGCATGTCAAATAACATCTTTAAGCTGTAATTTGTCATAAAGCTGGGAATGATAGCTTATAAATCATGGCATCAGCGTTCAAAGAGCATTAGTGAGAAGTGTTTAGATAGTCTATGCAAATTCATGCTGATAGCACTATCGTTGAACAGTTAACTGTCGTTAGCATTGCGTCTGAAGGAATTGCACAACATGGGATAGTTGAACATAGGACTTCCACAGAGGCTAGACATATAGAGAATAAAGTTGAAATGGTGGAAATACTTAACGGAGAAGCAACGTAGAAAGGTTTCACAGCTGTTCAAGAAAAAAGCCCACCACCACCTTCTCAAGAGCAACTAAGGATGGGCAAATAAATGTACGCCTTACCAAGGACACCAACATTCCAAGACTGAATTTTTAAAAAATTTAACAGAGGGATGTATTTATTCCATTTGTTCCAACTGCTCAGAGTTTGAGAAACTTAAAATGACAGTGAATTGGATCAGAAACAGAACTGAAACTACCAGATCTGCAACAAAACCTGAATGCATTCCTGAATTGCTTCCTGGAACAAATCCTACAACTACATGAAGCCCTTCTTCGAGGGACAAGTGGGGTCAACTTCATTTGTGACTTCAGTCCTATCAAAAGCTTTGGGAGTCACTGTTGAAAGGGGCTTCCAGGGCGTCACGTCTCTTCAGCATTCTGTTCTCCAGCAGAGCTCTAGGAGTGCTGAGGCGCCGCCTCAGGAGAGTGGCATTGGCTCCATTGGAGAGGCACTTGCTGTCCTCTCTCAGGATGACAGCATGCCTACTCCCCCACCAGCCACTCTGCCAATGTGCTTGCTGGTGCCACTCAGCCATCGGCCCAGGCTGCCGCAGCTCAGGTCAAGATACTGCAGTCTGAAGCCCAGGGCCGCTTGAGGCTGTCCTCCAAGGCCATTTGAAGTGTCCTAAATGGAAGCTCCCCAGCCGTAGCCACTGGGGAGGCACCTCATAGGAGCACCAGAATAGGAACGTGAGCACACAAGACAGGCACTAAGGGTTTGCACAAGGGTGATTAGTCATTTTTATTGTCAATGCTGACATGATTTGTTTTATAACTTTGTTTTTTGATCTGGATTTGGTGTTGGTATTTGTCTTTGTAGTGAAGTGAGGGCAAGACCAATAAGTGTGGAGTGAAGGAAAGCAATCTGATGGTGCTTGTAAGAACAGTGGTAAGGATAGTGGGACTGTTAGTGAATGGGGAATGGGAGGGTTGACTCAGTTGAAGCGTTCCTTCATGAGATGGTGTCTCTGAGCTCGGACAGATAGGGGCTCTCGTGGTTGCTGCCTCTACTCTTCATCCTCCTCTTCCTCCTCTTCCTGATCCTCCGTCTGAATTTATTGCTGCCCACGTGGTGATAAGGGCTGGTCCGTCATGATGGCTAAGTTGTGGGGCATGCAGCAGATGACTACAAATCTGAATACTCGCTCAGTACTCGCTCAGGAGCGTGCTGCAAAGCTCCTCCAGAATGGTCCAGTGGAAACGGTGCTTGAGCACACCGATTGTTTGCTCAGTGATGTTCCTTGTGGCAGCAGGGCTCTCATTGTAGGCCTGCTCCGTAGCCGTGCGCAGGTTCCTGATGGATGTCATGAGCCATGTCCAGAGGGGTAACCCCTTTCACCCAATAGCCAGCTTGTAACTTGGTGGCCTGGTTGGAATAAAAGTGGGACAGAGGACTAGCGCAGAAGGAAAGAGCCATGACTGCTGCCAGGATAGTGGGCATGGACCTGCCTGTGGTCGCAAACCAGTTGAACGTTGAAGGAGTGGAATTCCTTTCGATTGATAAATATTCCAGGGTGCTGATGTGAAGCACGCAAGGCAATGTGCATGTAGTCAATGGCACCTGGCACCATGGGGAAGCCTGCCATATGGGCGAAACCTCATGCTCTCTCATCAATAGGGAAGGAGATGTAAGTGTTTCTCCTGGTGTAGAGAGCCTGGTGACCTCCCTGATACATTGGTCTACTGAGAACTGCGAGATGTTGCCGATGTCACCTGTTGCAGCCCGAAAGGAGCCTGTGGCATTAAATTGAGGGCGACGGCGTCCTTGGCAGCCACAGGCAGTGCTGTTCATGGCCTGGTTTGAGGCTGGAGTTGTGGCTGCAGCAGGCGGCATAGCTCCGGGACAGATTTCTTTGTGACGCGAAGGCACCTCATACGTTGCTCCTCAGTTAAGTTGAGTTCAGAGAAGTGCTCCCTGAAAACCCTCTGAGCATATGGGCACCCCTCAGTGCTGTCCTTCTCCTACTCCTCTTCTGGTAGCTTCCCTTGCTCTGTGATATCTTCATTGCTGTTCCCCTTCATCCTCTATCCCCAAAGGCAGCCCGACCAGACCAACCACGTCAGCAGCCAGATAGGAACATAAGAAATAGGAGCAGGAGTAGGCCATACGGCCCCTCAAGCCATTCAATAAGATCATGGCTGATCTTCGACCTCAACTCCACTTTCCCGCCCAATCTCCATATCCCTTGATTCCCTAAGAGTCCAAAAATCTATCGATCTCAGCCTTGAATATACTCAACGACTGAACATCCACAGCCCTCTGGGGTGAAGAATTCCAAAGATTCACAACCCTCTGTGTGAAGAAATGTTTCCACATCTCAGTCCTAAATGGCTGACCCCTTATCCTGAGACTCTGCCCCCTAGTTCTAGACTCTCCAGCCAGGGGAAACAGTCTCTCAGCATCTACCCTCTTAAGCTCTCTCAGAATCTTATATGTTTCAATGAGATCACCTCTCATTCTTATAAGCTCCAGAGAGTATAGGCCTATTCTACTCAATTTGTTCTCACAGGACAATCCTCTCATCCCAGGAATCAATCTAGTGAACCTTCGTTGCACCGCCTCTGAGGCAAGTATACCCTTCTTTAGGTAAGGAGACCAAAAGTGTACATAGTACTCCAGGTGTGGTTTCACCAAGGCCCAGTACAATTGCAGCAAGACTTCCTTACTGTTGTACTTCAACCCCCTTGCAATAAAGGTCAACGTACCATTTGCCTTCCTTATTGCTTGCTGTACCCACATGTTAACTTTCTGTGTTTCGTGTACAAGGACACCCAAATCCCTCTGAACACCAACGTTTAATAGTTTCTCACCGTTTAAAAAATATTCTGTTTTTCTATTCTTCCTACCAAAGTGAATAACCTCACATTTCCCCACATTACACTCCATTTGCCACCTTCTTGCCCACTCACTTAACTTGTCTATATCTGTTTGCACACTCTTTGTGTCCTCACAGCTTACTTTCCCACCTAGCTTTGTATCGTCAGCAAACTTGGATACATTACACTCGGTCCCTTCATCTAAGTCATTAATATAAATTGTAAATAGCTGAGGCCCCAGCACTGATCCTTGTGGCACCCCATTAGTAACACTTGCCAACCTGAAAATGACCCGTTTATTCCTACTCTCTGTTTTCTGTCCGTTAACCAATCCTCTATCCATGCTAATATATTACCCCCAACCCCATGAGCCCTTACCTTGTGTAACAACCTTTTATTTGGCACCTTATCGAATGCCTTTTGACAATCCAAATATGCTACATCCACTGGTTCCCTGCTGGTTACATCCTCAAAATACTCTAATAGATTTGTCAAACACCATTTCCCTTTCATAAAACCATGTTGACTCTGTCTAATCATATTATGATTTTCTAAGTGCCCTGATACCATGTCCTTAATAACGGATTCCAGCACTTTTCTAATGACTGATGTCAGGCTAATTGGCCTGTTGTTCCCTGTTTTCTCTCTCCCTCCTTTCTTGAATAGCGGTGTTACATTTGCTACCTTCCAATCCACTGGGACTGTTCTAGAATCTTGGGAATTTTGGAAGATCACAACCAATGCATCCACTATCTCTGCAGTCACCACTTTTAGAACCCTAGGATGTAGGCCCTCAGGTCCAGGGGATTTGTCGACTTTTAGTCTCATTAGTTTCTCCAGTACTTTTTCTTTACTAATATTAATTACTTTAAATTCCTCACTGTCATTAGACCCTTGGTTCCCCACTTCTGGTATGTTTTTTGTGTCTTCTACTGTGAAGACAGATACAAAATATTTGTTTAACGTCTCTGCCATTTTCTTATTCCCCATTGTAATCTCTCCTATATCAGCCTCTAAGGGACCCACGATTACTTTCGCTAATCTCTTCCTTTTCACATACTTGTAAAACTCTTGCAATCTGTTTTTATATTTCTTGCTAGTTTACTCTCCTATTCTATTTTCTCCCTCTTTATCGATTACTTTTAAGACAAAATGCAACGGGCAGTACAAAAGCAGTGAAATCACGAAGTGAGCTATCAAGAGTGATAGAACACAGCAATAAGCACCTAGAAGTCAAATAGTAGCCAGAGATACTAAACCAGCAATCAACCTGTAAGTACTGTATAATCCCATTAAATAGCATTGACAAGGGGGCCTTCATGCCGGTTAGCATCAGGTTGTACTGAGTGAGGTCAGCACATAACAAGTCAGGCGCTGGGGTGGTCTAGAATGGAAAACGCTCCTTCCAAGATGTACAGGACATCATCTACATATGTTAAATTCAACTTAGAATGCTGCTGGCGTGTGCTCCTGACGCAAGGGCTACCTCATATGGCAGGCGGCGCACTTCAGGCCGGAATTCGGTGTGTGCTTGCTGCTTTCCATTTCGGGGACTTGGTGGGCCGCTTAGCGCCTGAAAAAAGGGCGCTAAGCGACCCAGTTTCTAGGCCAATGTCTTAGCTGTTGGTTCCTTTTCCTCTCAATGTACAATAGGTTATTCATCATTTGAGGTGTCGACTTGAACATTTATGTTTATTACAGTGTATAAATTCCCTTCTTCATTCCTTGCTGCTGGGCTCCATAACTTTTACGGTGCACTAAAACTGTCCAAAGTGAACTATGATGAGTATGTACATTGACAAACATTTAAGGCATTGCAAAACACATGCTGATCTAAATGATCTGGCTCTGACGTCTTATCGTCATCATGAACCTCTGGAGC
This sequence comes from Heptranchias perlo, assembly GCF_035084215.1. Classification (NCBI taxonomy): domain Eukaryota; kingdom Metazoa; phylum Chordata; class Chondrichthyes; order Hexanchiformes; family Hexanchidae; genus Heptranchias; species Heptranchias perlo. Next base: position 13,586,075 of record NC_090333.1, on the reverse strand, counting down.
AGAATTTCCTGATATCTTGCACAGAAGAATGGCATAAGTACGGCGTAATGCAGATTTTCAGGACAAAAGTTCGAGGAAATTCGTTACGCCCAAGTTTCCTTGATCTTTTGCCCCAATTCAGTTAAACCTCCACCAAAACATGCATCTGTCCATGACAGTATTGGTAGGAGTGACCACCGCACAGTCCTCGTGGAGATGAAGTCCCGTCTTCGCACTGAGGACACCGTCCAACGTGTTGTTTGGCACTACCACTGTGCTAAATGGGATAGATTCAGAACAGATCTACCAGCTCGAAACTGGGCATCCATGAGGCATTGTGGGCCATCAGCAGCAGCAGAATTGTATCCCAGCACAATCTGTAACCTCATGGCCCGGCATATTCCTCACTCTACCATTACCAACAAGCCAGGAGATCAACCCTGGTTCAATGAGGAGCGTAGAAGGGCATGCCAGGAGCAGCACCAGGCGTACCTAAAAATGAGGTGCCAACCTGGTGAAGCTACAACTCAGGATTACATGCATGATAAACATCGGAAGCAACATGCTATAGACAGAGCTAAGTGATTCCACAACCAACGGATCAGATCAAAGCTCTGCAGTCCAGCCACATCCAGTCGTGAATGGTGGTGGACAATTAAACAATTAACGGGGGGAGGAGGCTCTGTAAACATCCCCATCCTCAACAATGGCAGAGTCCAGCACGTGAGTGCAAAAGACAAGGCTGAAGCGTTTGCAACCATCTTCAGCCAGAAGTGCCGAGTGAATGATCCATCTCGGCCGCCTCCCGATATCCCCACCATCACAGAAGCCAGTCTTCAGCCAATTCGAATCACTCCACGTGATATCAAGAAACGGCTGAGTGCACTGGATACAGCAAAGGCTATGGGCTCCGACAACATCCCAGCTGTAGTGCTGAAGACTTGTGCTCCAGAACTAGCTGCGCATCTAGCCAAGCTGTTCCAGTACAGCTACAACACTGGCATCTACCCGACAATGTGAAAATTGCCCAGGGATGTCCTGTTCACAAAAAGCAGGACAAATCCAATCCGGCCAATTACCGCCCCATCAGTCTACTCTCAATCATCAGCAAAGTGATGGAAGGTGTCGTCTCAGTGCTATCAAGCGGCACTTACTCACCAATAACCTGCTCACCGATGCTCAGTTTGGGTTCCGCCAGGACCACTCGGCTCCAGACTTCATTACAGGCTTGGTCCAAACATGGACAAAAGAGCTGAATTCCAGAGGTGAGGTGAGAGTGACTGCCCTTGACATCAAGGCAGCATTTGACTGAGTGTGGCACCAAGGAGCCCGAGTAAAATTGAAGTCAATGGGAATCAAGTGAAAAACTCTCCAGTGGCTGGAGTCATACCGAGCCCAAAGGAAGATGGTAGTGGTTGTTGGAGGCCAATCATCTCAGCCCCAGGACATTGCTGCAGGAGTTCCTCAGGGCAGTGTCCTAGGCCCAACCATCTTCAGTTACTTCATCAATGACCTTCCCTCCATCATAAGGTCAGAAATGGGGATATTTGCTGATGATTGCACAGTGTTCAGTTCCATTCGCAACCCCTCAGATAATGAAGCAGTCCTTGCCCGCATGCAGCAAGACCTGGACAACATCCAGGCTTGGGCTGATAAGTGGCAAGTAACATTCAAGCCAGACAAGTGCCAGGCAATGACCATCTCCAACAAGAGAGAGTTTAACCACCTCCCCTTGACATTCAAAGACATTACCATCGCCGAATCCCTCACCATCAAACATCCTGGGGGTTACCATTGACCAGAAACTTAACTGGACTAGCCATATAAATACTGTGGCTACAATAGCAGGTCAGAGGCTGGGTATTCTGCAGCGAGTGACTCACCTGACTCCGCAAAGCCTTTCCACCATCTACAAGGCACAAGTCAGGAGTGTGATGGAATACTCTCCACTTGCCTGGATAAGTGCAGCTCCAACAACACTCAAGAAGCTCTACACCATCCAGGACAAAGCAGCCCGTTTGATTGGCATCCCATCCACCACCCTAGATATTCACTCACTTCACCACCAGTGCACTATGGCTGCAGTGTGCACCATCCACAGGATGCACTGCAGCAACTCGCCAAGGCTTCTTCGACAGCACCTCCCAAACCTGTGACCTCTACCACCTAGAAGGACAAGAGCAGTAGGCACATGGGAACAACACCACCTGCACGTCCCCCTCCAAGTCACACACCAACCCGACTTGGAAATATATCGCCGTTCCTTCATCGTCGCTGGGTCAAAATCCTGGAACTCCCTTCCTAACAGCACTGTGGGAGAACCGTCACCACACGGACTGCAGCGGTTCAAGGCGGCGGCTCACCACCACCTTCTCAAGGGCAATTAGGGATGGGCAATAAATGCCGGCCTTGCCAGCGACGCCCACATCCCATGAACGAATAAAAAAAAATGCTGTTAGCTGGAAACATGTCTTTCCTCTCCGTGAAGGGTAAACTGTCCCTCGGTAACAAATTATTTTAAAGTCATTTAATCAGCTTTCTCGGAAGTCACCTTTTTAAAAAATCATTTTTGGGATGTGGGCGTCGCTGGCATGGCTGGCATTTATTGCCCATCCCTTAGTTGCCCTTATACAACAGTACTGATTCATCAGCTGAGGGAGGATGGCAGGAATGCAAAGATTTTTTTCAAGTCATTTCCTTTTGGAGCTTCTGGTATTTTGCTGCTTATAAAAGTAGATTGTGGGGAAATTGAACTTTTGCCTCGAAGTATTTTGGGCTTTTCAATATGGACCTTTAATACCTGTTGTTAAGGAAGAATAAAAGAATGGACTTGAAACCCTGGATTACTTGGTAACAGAGCAGAATCTGGTTCAGCTTGACTGAAATCAGAATTCATGATGGCCTTTACTTACTAATAACGTAATTTGGTTCGAAGTACGTGTCGGGAGCTTTAGTAAGTTACAAGGCCAGGACAGTGTTCAAGATGTGCCGTACTTTCAAAGGACAGGAGAGATAAGCAAAGCATAACAAAGGCAGCTGCCTTCTCAAGCCGTGAGAAAGAGAGAGACAAAAACACTAGCAGGCTGTTCGTCCAGCAGAAAGAGGGTATAAAAGCAGCCATTTTACAGTGATTTCTAGGACGCCACAAGAAGCATTTACGAGAAGAAGTCGTCGACAAAGAATTAACCCCTCAGCCTCCAAGACGAAGGATTTGATCACCCCAGCTTCTGAGTTGTACTCCTGGATAAGCTTGTCAGCATATTTATCTGCAAAACTGTTGTGTCTTCATATCAATAAAACCAATGATTTAGAAATATGTTTCAGTCTCGGTTGATTCTTACCTCTCGTACCCTAAAGAGTGAGAGAAAACAAAACCTACAGCCCAAGATGGCGCAAAGTCGGCAGGAGTGACCGTATTGCCCGCCCGAAGCTGGCACCCGGAGGCCCAAACCATTTTTGGCAGCGGGCTGCAATATTGTGGGGAGGAGAACTTCTATTCCTCCTGTCCTCACAAAAATTCAGAGAAAATTCTGGGCCTTTTCTCGACCAGGGTCAGCAGAGGTCCCTTTAATGACCAGTGGTTAGGCCGCTCACTACCGGTTACAAATGGGCATAGCATGCGTGGCGCGTGCTGTGTCTATTTGTCCCTGAAAGTTGCAAACGGGGTCCTACAACTGGCGTATTCAGATATTTGTGTATTCGAGCAGCCTTATGCCCGATAAAGGTGGGTGTGCTGCTCACCGATTTACAGGCCCACCTGAAAATTGAGGCAGGTTGCCCTTGGGCATCAATGGGGCCGGCCACGGATCCACTCCCCCCATTTTCAACTGCTGGCCGCCCGTATCTCAGGCCAGAAACACGCAGTCGACAGTTGAAATGCGTCCGTCCCAAACCCACACAGTGTCTGGAGGAACTCTGAGCTCATTGTTTCTTGCAAATGAACGTTGGGCTGCAATTATAACTGTTTTTACTTGGATAAATTGGGTAATAATATCAAACCCTCATTTAAAAGTTAAGGTGCGTTATTCTTTATGATACACCAATAAATTATGTTCATTGGTTCATAGTTTGACCCTCACATTGTTCTTTTAACATTATCTGCAAATCACCATCAGTTGCACAATCTGATAACCTAGGTCCGCCCAAAGGTGATAATGTTCGGGCAAAGTCAATGGCAGCTGGAACTTTTTATTAAGGTTGTAAATTCCCTGGTGTTGGAGTTACTGCCAATTCCTTCTCAGCACACACCATGCATTTCCTGACCCTGGATTATTGCTCGTTTTCCCAGCCCTCTCCACTTCACCATTGAAGGAAGACCCTTCAGCCATTACACCCCTGCGCTCTACAATTCTCTTCCAAAACCATTTTTCCCAGTTTCCTGTCAGGCTGCCTTCGAAAGCCCACTAAAAACTTTACCTCTTTCACCGTGCCTTCGTTCAGCTCCCCAAATTCCAGCATTTAAAAAGAAACAGAACAAGGAGAACGGGAGGGTAAACACACACACATACACACACACACACACACACACACACACAGGGTGGGAGAAATTGGTCCCCATTGCCCGCTTTTTTGGGTTGGAAAATTAGCTTTAGGGGGAGGGGCAATTTTCTGGCGCGATCTCTCACGCCCGATCTTCCCCAGAAGCGTTCCGGCTGCCAAATTGGAAACCGAAGGGATTCGCAAAATTTCACATGTCCCCCCCACCCCCACCGAAGATTTATTGGAGTTATTAAAGAAACCCTGGTGTGACTGTGTTTTAAAAAATCCAGGGTCTCTCAAAATGGCTGCGGTCAGACACATGGCCAAGGGCCTGCAGCATTTGAAATTGGATTCTCTGACAGCTTGGCAGGCTCCGTGTTTAACACGTCTGTAAACACCTTTCCACAAGAGCAGACAGGGCTCTTTGAACAATGCAGTTGCATTCACGCCCTGAGGCAAGCCATCAACGTTGCCGGCCTACACAATCAAAATTCGAGCAGGAGTAATCCCAGGACTAAGGTGACCCATTAAAGAACATTCGGAACAATGGAAAGCAGTTATGGAACAGATCAGTACAGGTACCGGCCATTAATGTAAATGGGCCAAGATCGGGGCCCTATTGTCTTACATTTTCGCGCCCAAATTGGACAATGGAGCAAACTGATGAGGCGTGAAAATAACCTGTTATCGGGAGGGTATAACTGGGGCGTCCCAGAACCTCTCTCTCTTTCTCTTCGCCTCGGCCCAGCGTCCTGCTTGCCTGCTTGCAACCAAGAAGGAAGGCCGTCCAGTAAACATCGCAACCGCGTGTCGACGGCAGCAGCAGGACACGGGCCAGGCCTTTTCATCTGTTTCATCGGTGAGCGTTATTTTTTTTTTCTGGCCGTCACAAGACAACCTAGCTAGGTGTAAGGGTAGGAGTTAAAGGGGTATTGCTAAAATTGTGATTTTAGAATTTTCCCTCGATGTGTCCGTTTCTTCCACCCCATTAAGTGTAAGACTGTATTGCATCCATAGCGATTCCTTTTATCTTCTGTATAATACTGTTTACCTTGTAGTTTTAGTTTTCTTATTAATAAACATTGGTTTTCCTTGCACCAATCCACTGGTCTGTTCGTCTGTCCTTATTACCGCTCGATAAGTCCTGAGCTCAGAATTAGGAAGGGGAAAGCGATTCGAAACCGCACAGCGGGCAGGGCAGCCCAGGAAAACAGAACTGGCTGACCTATTATAAGCCCGGGAAAAAAAACTCCTTACAAGCCAACAACTTCCAGGTGTCCAGGGCGCCTGCCTGAAACAGTAGTTTGGCCTGCCTGAATATGCAAATCGGGGTCCTACACGACTGTTTTAGCACCTCGCTCCTAAATTTGGCATAAACCCGCCGCGCTTGCTCAGCTCAGAATTTTTTGCAGCTCTGCACCAGTTTAACCAGCGGTTAGAGTTAACATTTATTTTTTACTTACCTTTATGTGGAGGCAGGAGGAGGAAGAGCGCTCCTCCTGGCTCCACAACATTACCGCGGGCCGCTGCCAACCCGGGCTCCCCACCCTGGGTTCGCCTCCCAGGACTTACAGGTTTGGCATCAAATCAGGCCGATTGGCATCCGCTGTTCGCCGGCTTTATAGAAATAGGGCCGGAGGCTCGATTTGCAGTGAGCCTCAGGCAGGCACATTCCAGGTGAGCCTCACACTTCGCACTGGTTTCCGGCGCTACACAAATTTCTCCCCCACACTCGCATACAGGAAAAGAAATAGGATAACCTGCAGAGTGTTTAAGTGGAGGACAGGAGATTGTTTAGTGGCAGAAGTGATATTACCAAGGGACAATAGGAGAGAGAAATCAAACATACAATGAATGACCAGTTATGAGAACAGGTTGCATAAACCTGGTTTGTATTTCCTTGTGTTTAGAACATTGACGGGTGATCGAATCGAGGTTGTTAAAATGATAAAGGGATTAGATAGGGTATCTACAGAGAAACCACTTCCTCTAGAGAAGGAATCCAGAACGAGAGGGCATGATGTTAAAATTAGAGCTAGGCCAGGTAGTTGTGAAATCAGGAAGCTTTTTTTTTCACCAATGGGTAGTGGAAATCAGGAACTCTAATCCTCAAAAGGTGGTGGATGCCAGGGGTCAAATGAAATTTTCAAGATTGAGATTGATAATTTTTTTGGTATTAGGGGATTATGGAGCAAAGGCGGTTGGATAAAGCTTAGGTACAGAACAGCCATGATCCAATTGAATGGCAACACAGGCTTGAGGGGCTGAGTGGTTACTCCTGATCCCATGTTCCCAAAAACTAGAATACCTCTGCAACACTGTGGTCTGAGGGACATGTGGAAGGTAGGTGGTAAATAGAAATAGCAGCAACATGAACTCTATTAGAAGAAAATTTATCATCTAGCAGATTTTGAAGTCATGATCAAATTGCTGCATTTCACACTCCAGATTTTAGCCATTAAAAAAGTGGTGTCAAACAATACTCTGTGCTGCAGCTGTTGTGCCCATAAGGTTTATATTGTGGACTATGGCCCCAGTATTACTGCCTGTCCATTGTTGTCCACATTAATCCATACCTGCTAGGTACTTACAGCTGCAACTTGAATAGTTGCCAAAACAATCTGAGTGGAGAACTTACACAAATCTCACCCAGTAATCTTGGTAAAGAGCCACGTGTACTTGAAGTATTCTGTGCAAGAGAAGCTTCATATGCCCAACTGTTTCTACCAATGTTTTGTCTTCCCACCATCACCTCAGGGGTCTTGATCCCCTCCTCTTCCTAATCTACACGCTGTTTTTGGCAACATCTTCTGCAGAAATGGGGTCAGTTTCCACATATATGCTGATGGCAACTAGCTCTACCTCTCCAGCACCTTTATCCACCCCTGACTGTTCACCACCTCATAGCCCTAGTCGACCCCAAACCGAGCTTCTGAGCCCTTAACCACTCCATCACAAAGACCACCTACTTCCACCTCAGTAACAGCACCTGCTTCCATCCCTACCTCAGCCCAGCTGCTGCTGAAACCCTCATCCATGCCTTTGTCACCCTCCGATTTGACCATTCCAATGCTGTCCTGGCCGGCTTCCCTTCCTCCATTCTCCATAAACTTCAGCTCATCCAAAATTCTGCAGCCCGTATCCTATCCCTGCTCACCCCTTATCCTTGTCTTCACTGATCTACATTGGCTCACAATCCCCCAGTGCTTCAAATTTGAAATTCTCATCCTTGTGTTTAATTCTCTCCATGACGTCACCCCTCCCTAACTCTGTAATCTTCTCCAGTGCTACAACCTCCCTCCATTAAACTTTCCATTCCTATAACTCTGTCCTCTTGTTCCTCTCTCCCTCTCTTCGACCCACCATTGGTAGCTGTGCTTTGAGCTGCCTAGGCCCCACACACTGGAATTCCCATCTTAAACCCTTCTGTCTCTCCTTAAATCTACCTCATTTTGACCCAACTTTTGGTCACCCCTCATAATATCTTCTTTGCATCAGCGTCTATTTTCCTCCTTGTGGTTCTTTTGAAGAGCCTTGGAACATTTTTCCAAGTCAAAGGTGCTATATGAATACAAGTCGTTGCTGCTGCCGTTGTCATCATCTTGACTTCTTCTTTCTTTATGGAACTTGCAGTATTCTGTCCAAACCTGTAGTATGACTGGCAAGTCATTAGTTGCCCGGGCATACAATGGGTTTATCTGTGCAGCCCAGACTATCTTGGTTGCAGCTGGAAACTTTGCAAAATTCTGATTGGCAGAAATCTCTGGAGTCACCATTATGGTGATTCCATTTATTCCTGCCTGACCCTGGACTGGGAGGCAATCTGGGCATTACAAATGTTAACAGATTGTTGAGTTTGAAAATTTCCCTTTTCTCTTTCTTCAGAGAAAAATCATATAGGTTTGTTTTATGGCAAAATATTGACTTAACAGAATATTGTATATTTTGAACTATCGAATATTTAACCTGGGAGGGTCTTTTAAGATCTTCGAACTTCTCCATTTGGGATAGCTGGCAAATGTCCAAATTGTTTTTAAGATTGGAGAAAGGCATAGATCACAAAGGACACTTACTCTATCCTCCAGATAGGATAAGTGTGCAATTGGATTGTGTAATCCTAGTAAAACACTTGCTAAGATTTTTCTGAAGCTGATGTAGGTGGGAGAGAGTTGTTATAGCATGGAATGCTTTGCCACAGAGAATAATTGAGGCAGAGACAACTGCATCATTAAAGGGAATAATAGAAAACATTGAAGCAGAGGAAGATACGGGGCTAGGGCTATAGAGTAAGATCGTGCATTTAGCTTTGGATTGCTCTCGCAAAAAGTTGGCTCAGACATGATAGACTGAATGGCCTCCTTTCCTGCTGCAAAGGTCTATGATCATGGAGAAGGGAAATGTTCTTTAACTGTCCTTAGTATAAAAAATGCTTGCTTGGTGCACTTTGTAATAATTGAAATTCGGATAGCTGTCTTATTTTGAAGAACTGCTACACTCTATCAACATAGGAACATAGGAACAGGAGTAGGCTATTTAGCCCCTCGAGCCTGTTCCGCCATTCAATGAGATCATGGCTGATCTGTGACCTAACTCCATATGCCTTAACCCCATATCCCTTAATACCTTTGGTTAACAAAAATCTATCAATCTCAGATTTAAAATTAACAATTGAGCTAGCATCAACTGCCGTTTGCAGAAGAGAGTTCCAAACTTCTACCACCCTTCGCATGTAGAAGTGTTTCCTAACTTTATTCCTGAAACTCCTGGCTCTAATTTTTAGGCTATGTCCCCTAGTTCGACTCCCCAACCAGCGGAAATAGTTTCTCTCTATCTATCCTATCAGTTCTCCTTAATATGTTGAAAACTTCGATCAAATCACCTCTTAATCTCCTAAATTCCAGGGAATACAACCCTAATTTGTGCAATCTCTCCTCGTAATTTAACTCTTGGAGTTCAGGTATCATTCTAGTAAATCTACGCTGCAGTCCCTCCAAGGCCAATATATCCTTCCTAAGGTGCGGTGCCCAGAACTGAACACAGTACTCCAGGTGTAGTCTAACAAGGGCTTTGTATAGCTGTAACATATCTTCTATCCCCTTGAATTCCAGTCCTCCAGATATAAAAGCCAGCATCCCATTAGCATTTTTGATTATTTTCTGTACCTGTCAATGACATTTTAATGATCTTTGTACATGGGCCCCTAAGTCTCTTTGGACATTCACTGTTTCGAGCTTTTCACCATTTAGAAAGTATTCTGATCTATCCTGTTTAGGTCCAAGGTGGATGACCTCACACTTGCCTACATTGAAACCCACTTGCCACAGTTTTGCCCATTAATATAAATATCTCTCTGTAATTTTATGCTTCCATCTCCAATGCTTATAATGCTGCCTATCTTTGGTTCATTAGCAAACTTGGATAGGTGGCTGAAATAAAAGCAGAAAATGCTGGAGGAGCTCAGCAAGTCAGGCAGCATCTGTGGAGAAAGAAACAGAGTTAATGTTTTAGATCGAAGACCTCTCGTCAGAACTGGAAGATGTTAAAAGAGTTAAAGTTTTTAAGCAAGTACAGAGCCAGGGAAAGGGGGGAGGTGGAGGGAGGGGAGAGGAGGAAAGAACAAAAGGGAAGGTCTGTGATAAAGTGGAGGGCAGGAGTGATTAAATGACAAAAGGGATGATGGTGCAAGGCAAGGAGGGTGGTAATGGGACAGGTTAAGAAACAAAAGATTGATCAGGAGTAGCTGTAAATGGCAGCAGCAGAACCATTACCAGCACTAGCTGACCGAAAAAACAGGAGCAGTGTTTATGATCTGAAGTTATTGAAATCAATGTTGAGTCCGGAAGGTTGTAAAGTGCCCAATCGAAAGATGAGGTGCTGTTCCTCATGCTTACGTTGAGCTTCATTGGAACAGTGTAGGAGGCCGAGGACAGAGAGGTCAGAGTAGGAATGGGAAGGGGAATTAAAATGGCAAGTGACTGGAAGGTCAGGGTCACATTTGTGGACTGAGCAGAGGTGTTCAGCAAAGCGATCATCCAGTCTGGTTTTGGTCTCTCCAATGTAGAGGAGACGAAATGGAGTTCCATTCGCATCCCCTCAGATAATGAAGCAGTCCATGACCACATGCAGCAAGACCTGGATAACATCCAGCCTTGGGCTGATAAGTGGCAAGTAACATTCGCGCCACACAAGTGCCAGGCAATGACCATCTCCAACAAGAGAGAGTCTAACCACCTCCCCATGACATTCAACGGCATTACCATCGCCGAATCCCCCACCATCAACATCCTGGGGGTCACCATTGACCAGAAACTTAACTGGGCCAGCCACATAAATACTGTGGCTACAAGAGCAGGTCAGAGGCTGGGTATTTTGCAGCGAGTGGCTCACCTCCTGACTCCCCAAAGCCTTTCCACCATCTACAAGGCACAAGTTAGGAGTGTGATGGAATATTCTCCACTTGCCTGGATGAGTGCAGCTCCAACAACACTCAAGAAGCTCGACACCATCCAGGACAAAGCAGCCCGCTTGATTGGTACCCCATCCACCACCCTAAACATTCACTCCCTTCACTCACAGGCACACTGTGGCTGCAGTGTGTACCATCCACAGGATGCACTACAGCAACTCGCCAAGGCTTCTTCGACAGCACCTCCCAAACCCGCGGCCTCTACAACCTAGAAGGACAAGGGCAGCAGGTACATGGGAACAACACCACCTGCACGCTCCCCTCCAAGTCGCACACCATCCCAACTTGGAAATATATCGCCATTCCTTCATCGTCGCTAGGTCAAAATCCTGGAACTCGCTACCTAACAGCACTGTGGGAGAACCTTCACCACCCGGACTGCAGTGGTTCAAGAAGGCGGCTCATCACCATCTTCTCAAGGGCAATTAGGGATGGGCAATAAATGCTGGTCTTGCCAGCAACGTCCACATTCCATGAACGAATAAAAAAAACCGCATCATGTGCAGCGGATACAGTATACTAAATTGAAAGAAGTACAAGTAAACAGCTGTTTCACATGGAATGAGTATTTGGGGACCTGGACGTTAGGAAGGGAGGAGGTGAAGTGGCAGGTTTTGCATCTCCTGCGCTCACATGGGGAGGTGCCGTGGGAGGAGAGGGTGATGGAAGAATGGACTAGGGTGTCAAGGAGGGTGCGGTCCCTTCGGAATGCTGAAAGGGGAGGGGAAGATGTGTTTGCTGGTGGGATCGCACTGGAGGTGGTGAAAATGGTGGAGGATCGATACTTGGGCCTCAGCTGTTTACAATTTATATTAATGACTTAGATGAAGGGACCGAGCATAATGTATCCAAGTTTGCTGACGATACAAAGCTAGGTGGCAAAGCAAGCTGTGAGGAGGACACAAAGGGCTCAATTTTAGGGTCGGGTTACCTGCGGGTTTCCAGCGGGGGGGCCCCGAAAATCCCGATCTCCGGTCACGTGACCGGATTCGGACGAAATCCCGGCCACTTCCGGGTACCGCGCTGACGTGCGGGGCTGCGCGCGAAAGCCCCGCTGGTGGGAATCCCGCAGGCAATTAAAGCCAGCGGGGTTCCACTTGAGAGTACTTAACTTGTTCGTTGTGGTCAGTTAATGAGCTGAAGCAGCTGTCAAAAGAGGAAGTGTGGGATTTTAGGTTCAACGCAGTCAGTTTCCCACACTGGGGGAAACAGGACCCTTCAAACCAGGCGTGTTGCAGCCAGCAGCCTGTGGCAGGTGCCAAGGTGCGCTCCACGGGGGAGAGCCCTCACCCACGCAGGAGGCCACCGCGTCACATAGGGCAACCCCTGCCCTCCACCAACCCCCGCCAAGCCAGAGGACAGACCGACACGAAACCGCAGCCCCAGTCCGAGGACCCACCCACCTACCCTGCACAACCCCTCACACCAACACCTGCCAGATGGGTGGTGCGTTGACATCGTCGGAGGACGAACAGCATGACCAGCCCCAGCAGCCTCGCAGTCCACGCCGTCCGCCTCGGAGAGGTGGGGCCCCCCAACACGGTGCTGTGGCACACCCACCTGCACAGCAGGAGGGAGGGCAACCGCAGAGAGAGATGCGTCGCAGGAGGCACTACCCTCCGCACAGGGTGTACAGAGTGAGGCTCAGCTTCATGGACCTCTCCGAGGAGCAGTGCATACGGAAGCTCAGAGTCAATCGCCAGGTAGTCGCCGACATCTGCAGCCTCCTTAACGACGAGCTGCTCCCTGATGGACCAAGCAGCATCTTCTTACCTGTCGCCATCAAAGTCACCATTGCCCTCAACTTCTTCGCATCCGGTTCCTTCCAGGGTGCCACCGGGGACATCACCGGGGTCTGTCAGTCCTCTGCACACAAGTGCATAAGGCAGGTCACCGATGGGTTGTTCCGCAGGGCCTCCCACTACATCAACTTCGCCATGGACGAGCGCAGCCAGATGGAGAGGGCGGTTGGATTCCATGCCATGGCCGGCTTCCCACGGGTGCAGGGTGTAATCGACTGCACCCACATCGCAATACGGGCACCTCCGCATGAGCCAGGGCTGTTCATCAACAGGAAGGGGTATCACTCCATGAATGCCCAGCTCATCTGTGACCACCGCCAGAGATTCCTACACGTGTGCGCCAGATACCCCGGCAGCTGCCACGATGCCTTCGTCCTCAGGGAGTCCGCCGTCCCGCCCATCCTGCAGGCACCCAACGCCGGCAACGGCTGGCTCCTCGGCGACAAGGGGTATCCCCTCCACACGTGGCTCATGACACCTCTGAGGAACCCCATCACCGAGCCGGAGCGTCGGTACAATGACAGCCACACTGCTACCAGGTCTACAATTGAGCAGACCATAGGGCTTCTCAAGATGCGCTTCAGGTGCCTTGATCGTTCTGGGGGAGCGCTCCAATACACACCATTCAGAGTGGGACGAATCATAGTTGTCTGCTGTGCCCTGCACAACATGGCCCAACAGAGAGGGGTGCCGCTGGAGGAGGCCCCATCCACACCCGCCACCCACATTGAGGAAGGCGAGGGCGAGGAGGAGGAGGAGGAGGAGGAGGAGGAGGAGGAGGCGGAGGAGGAGGAGGCGGAGGAGGAGGACGCGCCAGAGGATGTTGGACGACCCATGCGCCGAGCCGCGACTCACCGGGATGGTCGCCAGGCCAGGGACGCACTCATACGTCAACGGTTCTCCTAGAGTCACACACTGCGAGGCGCTCGCATCTCCTCACCTGCACATGCGAGCGGCCATACCAGCCCCCTCCACTGAAGAGTGCTGCCAGTAATCCTGCACCCACAGCAGTGTGCCCAATGGGTGGCAGCAGGTGTTCGCCGTCATGATGGCCTCCACGGAATGCTACTATTGCACAAGCCGCGGAAGAATGGACGAGAGGTGGCAGGAGTGATGAGAAGAGGCTATTTAATATCTGGAATGTGACATTATATAAGAAACAAAGTACAAAATAATAAACACCCTGGTGTATTCCCTTTGTGATTATAAGGCCTTTGCAATTCTTCTCCGGGAACCCCTACGTGGTGCTACCCCTGTGGCTCCAGCAGAGGTAGTGGCAGGTTGCTCGTCTTCTTGCCTTGACCGGGTAGATGCTTTTGGCGGACGGCCCCTGGGTTTCGGTGCCCGTGAGGGCACCTCCACAGACTGCTCCTCCTGCACCGGGGCAGGGGCAGACTCGGCCACCTGGAGAGGAGACACCATTGCGGGTACTGGTTGAGAGGTGGGCGACGGGTGGGACGTGGGGACGCCTTGAGAGGCGTCCCCGCTTCCATGTCCCCGGTCACCATCATCCCTCTCTTGGCCTCGGCCCACATCACCCCTTCCACCCTGCTGGACGGCAGTTTGCATGGCATGTGTGAGGCCTTGCAAGGCCACCCCTAGTGTATCCCTCAGCCTGTTGGTGGCGTCGGAATGTTGCTCACCCTGAATCCGTACAGACGTTGTCAGGGCCTGCAAGGACTCGAAGTGGAGCTGTGCGTGACGCTCGAGGGAGGCCAGCCTGTCCTCCACCGCAGACAGTCCCGCACCTACCCGCGACACTGTGTCGCCGGTACCCTCCTGTGCCTGCGCCACCAATGCCCACATGCAGGAGGTGGACTCCTCCATCGCCTGCGCTATTGTGGACAATGCGCGCGGCACCTCTGCCAGTACCTCAGCAATTAGCTGGTGGCCCTCGACGACTCTCCTTTTCACTGGTGGCCCCCTGGGTTCAGCATCTGGGTCCGGCTGAGCAGAGCCTGGAGATGAGTGCTCCCTCCGTCGCGGACCCTCCGCGGCTGCCCCTGCCACCAGGGTCTGCTCATGCTCACTCGTGCGCAGTGACTCACCAAGTGCTACCCCAACTAGTTGGCGAGGGGGACCCACCGAGGTGCGTGTCTCTGCGCTGGTCGATGGTTGGCTCTGATGTGACGATGCACCCTCAGAGACCACCATGTCCTCTGAGGAATCGCCCTCCACGCTCGCTTGACCCAAAGACGGACCTGCAAGAGAACAGAGGGCACTTTGAGGCATGTGGACCAACTTGACAGTGCGCCTGATGGCAGGTGATGAGACGGTAACTCGCGATCATGGGTGTTGAGTGTCAGCTTTCCCTTACCGGCCGTTTCGGCAGCGACACACTCGCCATCGGCCACCGACAGGCAATGTCGCGTGCGGGCGAGGTCGAGCGCCTCCACCTCTGCGTTGGTCAGCTCCACCACTTGCGGCGGCCCACCTCCGGTGCATGCCCTTTCACGATTGTTCTTGCTTCTCTTCTCCTGTGAAGGCAAAACACAGATGTGTGAGTGGGTGCGTCTTGCATCGTGAGACGCATCGAGCATCGGTGTGGTTGGGTTGAGCGTGGCGCGGAACGGATGGGGGGAAGCGTGGGCCACGTGGCCATCCCATTGCATGGGGATTGGGGTGTGTGGTAGTGTTCGGGTGGGGTCAGGGACGGTGGGTACTTGCGTGCACGGCGAGGATGGTGAATGAGTGGCTGTGAGGATTGCTGATGGAGCGCAGTGGTGGCTGTGCAGGAGGGGGTTGTGATCTGCTTGGCGTGATGGTGGGGACGGGATGTGGGAGGGTGCATTGGTGTACTCACCTTGCCAGACCTAGTCAGGTCATTGAAGCGCTTGCGGCACTGCTCCCAAGTCCTTGGGGTGTTGCCCCTGCTGCTCACCTCCGCCGCCACCTCTGCCCATGCCTTCCTGGTTGCGGCGGCAGGGAACTTGCGCCCATCTTCTGGGAAGAGTGTTTCCCTCCTCCTCCTCACGCCCTCCAGCATCAGCTGCAGTGCCAGATCTGAAAAACGGGGCGCAGCCTTTCCCCTTTGTTGAGCCATTCTCTCAGACCTCTTGCTTGCAGCAGGAGGGGCTCTGGGAGACTGCCCCTTTAACTGGAGCTCCTACATCGCGTCGACGGTACTGCACATGCGCAGCCGGCCGGCACGCAGCTGGGGAGCGCAGAACCTGGAAGCAGGGCTTAATGGGTCCAATTATCCCGCGATCGCGTGGGCAACCCACTAATTTCGCCATTCGCGTTTTCGACGCTCCCGGAGGACCACCCGCTGGGAACCCGCAGGCCTGCTAAATTCGAGCCCAAAGAGTCTGCAAAGGGATATGGACAAATTAAGTGAGTGGGCAAGAAGATGGCAGAAATAATGTGGGGAAATGTGAGGTTATTCGCTTTGGCAGGAAGAATAGAAAAACAGAATATTGTTTAAATGGTGAGAAACTATGCAATGTTGGTGTTCAGAGAGACTTGGGTACAAGAAACACAAAAAGTTAATGTGCAGGTACAGCAGGCAATTAGGAAAGCAAATGGCAAGGGGGTTGGAGTACAAGAGTAAGGAAGTCTTACTACAGTTGTACAGGGCTTTAGTGAGACCTTACCTGGAGTATCACGTACAGGTTTGGGCTCCTTATTATAAGGATGGATATACTTGTCTTGAAGGCAGTGCAACAAAGGTTCACTAGATTAATTCCTGGGATGAGACGGTTGTCCTCTGAAGAGAGGTTTTTTTTTATTCGTTCATGGGATGTGGGCGTCGCTGGCGAGGCCGGCATTTATTGCCCATCCCTAATTGCCCTTGAGAAGGTGGTGGTGAGCCGCCTTCTTGAACGGCTGCAGTCCGTGTGGTGACGGTTCTCCCACAGTGCTGTTAGGAAGGGAGTTCCAGGATTTCGACCCAGCGATGATGAAGGAACGGCGATATATTTCCAAGTCGGGATGGTTTGTGACTTGGAGGGGAATGTGCAGGTGGTGTTGTTCCCATGTACCTGCTGCTCGTGTCCTTCTAGGTGGTAGAGGTCACGGGTTTGGGAGGTGCCGTCGAAGAAGCCTTGGCGAGTTGCTGCAGTGCATCCCGTGGATGGTACACACTGCAGCCACTGTGCGCCGGTGGTGAAGGGAGTAAATGTTTAGGGTGGTGGATGGGGTGCCAATCAAGCGGGCTGCTTTGTCCTGGATGGTGTCGAGCTTCTTGAGTCCTGACTTGTGCCTTGTGGATGGTGGAAAGGCTTTGGGGAGTCAGGAGGTGAGTCATTCGCTGCAGAATACCCAGCCTCTGACCTGCTCTTGTAGCCACAGTATTTATATGGCTGGTCCAGTTAAGTTTCTGGTCAACGGCGACCCCCAGGATGTTGATGGTGGAGGATTCGGCGATGGTAATGCCGTTGAATGTCAAGGGGAGGTGGTTAGACTCTCTCTTGTTGGAGATAGTCATTGCCTGGCACTTGTCTGGCGCGAATGTTACTTGCCACTTATCAGCTGAAGCCTGGATGTTGTCCAGATCTTGCTGCATGTGGGCTCGGACAGCTTCATTACCTGAGGGGTTACGAATGGAACTGAACACTGTGCAATCATCAGTGAACATCCCCATTTCTGACCTTATGATGGAGATAAGGTCACTGATCAAGCAGCTGAAGAAGGTTGGGCCTAGGACACTGCCCTGAGGAACTCCTGCAGCAATGTCCTGGGGCTGAGATGATCAGCCTCCAACAAACACTACCATCTTCCTTTGTGCTAGGTATGACTCCAGCCACTGGAGAGCTTTCCCCTAATTCCCATTGACTTCAATTTTACTCGGGTTCCTTGGTGCCACACTCTGTCAAATGCTGCCTTGATGTCAAAGGCAGTCACTCTCACCTCACCTCTGGAATTCAGCTCTTTTGTCCATGTTTGGACCAAGGCTGTAATGAGGTCTGGAGCCGAGTGGTCCTGGCGAAACCCAAACTGAGCATCGATGAGCAGGTTATTGGTGAGTAAGTGCCGCTTGATAGCACTGTTGATGACATCTTCCATCATTTTGCTGATGATTGAGAGTAGACTGATGGGGCGGTAATTGGCCAGATTGGATTTGTCCTGCGTTTTCTGGACAGGACGTACCTGGACAATTTTCCACATTATCGGGTAGATGCCAGTGTTGTAGCTGTACTGGAACAGCTTGGCTCGAGACGTGGCTAGTTCTGGAGCACAAGTCTTCAGCACTACAGCCGGGATGTTGTCAGGGCCCATAGCCTTTGCTGTATCCAGTGCACTCAGCCGTTTCTTGATATCACGTGGAGTGAATCGAATTGGCTGAAGACTGGCTTCTGTGATGGTGGGGATATCGGGAGGAGGCCGAGATGGATCATCCACTCGGCACTTCTGGCTGAAGATGGTTGCAAACGCTTCAGCCTTGTCTTTTGCACTCACAGCTGCACTCTGCCATCATTGAGGATGGGGATGTTCACAAAGCCTCCTCCTCCCATTAGTTGTTTAATTGTCCACAACCATTCACGACTGGATGTGGCAGGACTGCAAAGCTTTGATCTGATCCGTTGGTCGTGGAATCACTTAGCTCTGTCTGTAGCATGTTGCTTCTGCTGTTTAGCATGCATGTAGTCCTGAGTTGTAGCTTCACCAGGTTGGCACCTCATTTTTAGGTACGCCCGGTGCTGCTCCTGGCATGCTCTTCTACACTCCTCATTGAACCAGGATTGATCCCCTGGCTTGTTGGTAATGGTAGAGTAAGGAATATTCCGGGCTGTAACGTTACAGATTGTGCTGGAATACAATTCTGCTACTGCTGGCCCACAATGCCTCATGGATGCCCAGTTTTGAGCTGCTAGATCTGTTCTGAATCTATCCCATTTAGCACAGTGATAGTGCCACACAACACGTTGGACGGTGTCCTCAATGCGAAGACAGGTCACTTCTACCAAGACTGTCAAGGGCAGATGCATTTGCGACAGGTAGATTGGTGAGGACGAGGTCAAGTAGGTTTTTCCCTCATGTTGGTTCGCTCACCACCTGCCACAGGCCCAGTCTGGCAGCTATGTCCTTCAGACTTGGCCAGCTCGGTCCGTAGTGGTGCTACCGAGCCATTCTTGAAGTCCCCCACAAATTCATTCAATTTGTTCCTTAAACTCCGTGTGTTTGTATAAAGAACACTTATTTGGGCCACACACCCATACCTGTCATTTTGCTGTAATGTTTTTAATCACATTTCTTATTTTTCTCTCCTAATTTAATTACTTTACATCTTTTAGTTTTCCCTTTACCTGTAGTGCCTAAAGCATCATTTCTGACTGTCACTCTACTCTCTTCCATTCCATTTGTTTCAGAATTATTATTTACACTACCTTTTCCATCTGAGCCCTCCCGCCCATTTACTAATTTAAAGTCCCTTTGACCGCCCTATTTATCCTTTCCGCTGAGACCCTGGTCCCTGCACGGGTTCAGGTGGAGCCCGTCCCAATGTTGCAGTTCCTTCCTGTCCCAGTACCGGTGCCACTGTCCCATGAAATGGATCCCCTCTTTCCCACACCACTCCTTCAGCCATGTGTTCACTTCTCTAATTTGCTTATCCCTACGCCAATTTGCAAGTGGCTCGGTTAATAATCCAGATATTATAACCTTTGAGGTCCTGTTTTTCAATTAGGCTCCTGGTACTCTCTGAATAGGACCTCATGCCTACTCTTTCCTATGTTGTTGGTCCCAACATAGAGCACTGTGATTGGAACCTCCCCCTCCCTCTTCAATATCCTTTCAAGCCGATTCGAGACGTCCCTCACCCTGGCACCAGGTAGGCAACGTACTATGTGGAACGCTCGATCCTGTTTATAAAGGACGCTATCTGTTCCCCTAATTATTGAATCCCCTATAGCTACATCACGCTTTGCCTCATCCTCCTCCCTTTGGACAGCCCCGGCTCCAGGGTGCCATGGTCAGCATTCTGGCTGTCCTTCAGACAGTCTTTATCCTTATCCTCTCAGGTAGCAAGTGCATTGCACCTGTTCGATAGGATAAGTTTCTGCAGACCCTCATTCTCTATCACACCTGGGGTTCCCCTTACTCTGTACACCATCAGTTACATCAATCCCTGTACCTCTCTACAAAGTGTGACCAAGGTCTGGAGCAAACTGTCCAGATTCTCCTCCCCCTCCCTTATGTGTAAACAATTTTACAACACCAAGTTATAGTCCAGCAATTTTATTTTAAATTCACAAGCTTTCGGAGACTTCCTCCTTCCTCAGGTAAATGTTTCAGGAGCTCCTTGAAGCCTACGCATTTATACATATAGAACAATACATGGTGTTCACAGACTGCCCCTGCAACTGCCCGTTGCCAAGGCAATCACCGTGTTCAGACAGAGAGGTGTCACCTGCAGAACCCCCGAATACACATCAACAAAAAAACAAACAGGGAAAAAAAAAGAGAAAAAAAACAGAGAGAGGCAGAAACATCCAGAAGGCAGAGAGAGCCAGCAAATGACCCATTATATTAAAAACAGATAACATTTGTTCGCTGGTGGGGTAACGTGTAGCGTGACATGAACCCAAGATCCCGGTTGAGGCCGTCCTCATGGGTGCGGAACTTGGCTATCAATTTCTGCTCGACGATTTTGCGTTGTCGTGTGTCTTGAAGGCCGCCTTGGAGTACGCTTACCCGAAGGTCGGTGGATGAATGTCCACGACTGCTGAAGTGTTCCCCGACTGGGAGGGAACCCTCCTGTTTGGCGATTGTTGCGCGGTGTCCGTTCATCCGTTGTCGCAGCGTCTGCATGGTCTCGCCAATGTACCATGCTCTGGGGCATCCTTTCCCAGGATGCCCCAGAGCATGGTACATTGGCGAGACCATGCAGACGCTGCGACAACGGATGAACGGACACCGCGCAACAATCGCCAAACAGGAGGGTTCCCTCCCAGTCGGGGAACACTTCAGCAGTCGTGGACATTCATCCACCGACCTTCGGGTAAGCGTACTCCAAGGCGGCCTTCAAGACACACGACAACGCAAAATCGTCGAGCAGAAATTGATAGCCAAGTTCCGCACCCATGAGGACGGCCTCAACCGGGATCTTGGGTTCATGTCACGCTACACGTTACCCCACCAGCGAACAAATGTTATCTGTTTTTAATATAATGGGTCATTTGCTGGCTCTCTCTGCCTTCCGGATGTTTCTGCCTCTCTCTGTTTTTTTTCTCTTTTTTTTTCCCTGTTTGTTTTTTTGTTGAATGTGTATTCGGGGGTTCTGCAGGTGACACCTCTCTGTCTGAACACGGTGATTGCCTTGGCAACGGGCAGTTGCAGGGGCAGTCTGTGAACACCATGTATTGTTCTATATGTATAAATGCGTAGGCTTCAAGGAGCTCCTGAAACATTTACCTGAGGAAGGAGGAAGTCTCCGAAAGCTTGTGAATTTAAAATAAAATTGCTGGACTATAACTTGGTGTTGTAAAATTGTTTACAATTGTCAACCCCAGTCCATCACCGGCATCTCCACATCATCCCTTATGTGTCAGAGTGTCTCCAACTCGCCCTCCAGCTTAATGACTAAACAATACCTGATTTGTTTGTATTTCCTGTTCACCAAGTTTTACATAAGAACATAAAAAAATAGGAGCAGTAGGCCATATGGCCATTCGTGTCTGCTCCACCATTCAATCAGATCATGACTGATCTTCTACCTCAACTCCACTTTCCCGCCCTATCCCCATATCGCTGGATTCCCTTAGTGTCCCTTGAGAGCCTTTATAGAAACAAATACACTTTCGGTTTAAATATAGAGGGTGCAGCCTTTCCTAAAAACAATGTTACTCCAATAGCAGCTCCGTGTTCATAGTAAATATGACATTAATGAGACATGTGGAAGAAATCAATTTTGCTACAAATATTGCAAATCAGATATTATTGTTCTTTATTAAAGCAACATCTAAGCTATTCATGTCATACACAGTTCATTACAGCACTGAAAGTACACCAATACAAGATTCCTAGAGATATAATACAGCTCATGGGAATGGGCTGTGCGTATTTGGATGCAAAAATCAGGTGCTCATGTGGAAAATGCCAATTTTTCAACAGTGCATCAGACGATTGAATTTGGAAACTTATTAAGAAAATGACATGCACTGTTTGGACATTTTGTCATTTGCACAGGCAGCAGATTTAGCAGAAATGTTGCAGGCTACTTTTTTTTTAAAATAAAAAGTTCGCTTGTTCCCGTTTCCACCCCTCTTTTCTCTTCCGAAGGTGCTGACACATGTTGGCACATGGCATTATGGGAGCTCACCACTTGCGTCTAACTGGCCATTCTTCACATGGGAGCCTGGACAGGGACTGGCACAGTTTGTTCACCTCATGGACGCTGCAGCTGAGCCTGATCCAGCCCTCATCCTCTAAATTATCAGAGAAGTCACTGAATAGAAATTAGGAGAGGAAACCCTGGCTGATATTTTTCCCCCTTCGCTAGGCCAGGGACACCGAGGCCAACTGGGCAAGCCTTGAGAGCCAAGCAAACATGGCGCAGGTCAAGGATAGGGACCTGGGAGCTTTCCGTTCAGCATGGTTGAATAGCGCACTGTGTGGCATCTCGACCAACCAATCAATTCGGGGAGCCCACCAGTGTGGTAAAACTGAGCAGTTAAGCTTCAGTTATCTGGAGTGATGTCCTGATACTAACTGACATTCATTTTCTTTCAAAAAGATGATTGTATATAACTCCACTTGTCTTTTGCGTGGACGAGATCTGCCTCCCTACATTTCAGTCACTGCACATCAACGTAACCCACTGCATCTGAAGTGCTTTGGGTACGTTTCTGAGACAGGACAAGGTATTATATAAATGCAAATCTTTTCTTCAAACGAATTATATCCGTTCAAACTCTTTAAGCGGTCTTGCTACTACTCCCTTAAGTAACATTATTAACAAGATACAAACCCAGAGGCAGAAAATCTGTGCCTTTCCCCCAAAAGTGTTCCAGAAGGAATGGGAATTAACCTGGGACCCGAAAACACCAGGTCCCTGCTTTACGTTGGGAGCTCTAAGGGGTCTTGTAAGGGGTGTAGCCTCTGCCCATCCCAAACAAAGCCATATTGATGTTGGTTGCAAAATTTCTTTGCCTGAGCACAAATAACATTAGATCCCAAACACAGAGAGGAAAATTAGACTCAAATGCAAAGAATTAAAAATATACTAGAATTTACAAATGATCAATGGGATTTTACCAGACCTTTTAGATGGAATTTACATTACTCATCTAATTATTTTACACAAGCTGGGTTTAAAACGATTTACGTCAAATATGATGCAGTCTAAGTCCAACAGCAACAGGGACGGACATTCAAGGAAAAGCCAGTTGTTTTTCTTCACACAAATTCTCAAGGTGAGTTAAATTACAGTGTTGCAAATTGAACTTGGCTGACTTTTGTTGTTACCTCTGAATAATTATAATAAAATCAAGAACTACAATTATATCTTGCTGTAGCTGTTATGTTTCCTAACTGGGTGATACTTTCCTATGACCTCTGTTAACCATAACACACACACAGATAGCAATTATCAGGGCAAAAGCAATAACAGCACCACCAGCTATCAAAACAATTGTTGTAATGCTAAATATCATGGCTTCATTAGGTTGGTAAGATGGGTTAGATGGACTAGGTGGCTTTGATGGACTAGGTAGCTTTGATGGACTAGGTGGCTTTGATGGACTAGGCGGCTTTGATGGACTAGGTGGCTTTGATGGACTAGGTGGCTTTGATGGACTAGGTGGCTTTGATGGACTAGGTGGATTTGATGGACTAGGTGGATTTGATGGACTAGGTGGCTTAGGCGGTACTGTAGGGGGCAAAATCAAAGTAGCCTGTGCTATATTTGACAACTCAGAAGATTGGTTTACTTTATCAAATGCACGAACTGCAAAGTAGATTACTGTCCCATTTTTCAACTCAACATACTCAGATACCATTAGTGTTTCTTCCGAGTTAGCAGGCTTTGGCTTCAAGTCTGTGGTGTTTACGCTTTGAGCATTTGGAAAATCATCTTTCAGTTGTGGAAAGTTTCCGCTAAACCTTATTTCGTAGTAGGAAGCTAGAAGAAGAGAAATGAAAAATGTGAATGCAAGATAATGCATCATTTAGGTTCTTGAAATTACCTTCTTACACATTGTCCGATTCACTAAAATATTGGAGTGAGGCCAATGGTGTGAAGGAAATGAATTGAGAACATAAGAAAAGGCAAGAACATGAAAAGGTCATTTGGCCCAACAAACCTTTTTTCACTAAGACTCTCCTTTATAACATTCATTCAATTTTTGAATGCCTCCATTACAATTTTGGGTCTATCTTAAGTATTCTCTGAGGTACAGTGGTACTGGTCACTCCTAAAAGTGGTCTGAGTGCCTTATGTTCAAGAGTCTGCCCATACTGCTCAATCTCTAATGATACAATAATATAACCGAGGGAAGTAACAATAGGACTCCCTTGAGATCTGACCTCAATGTCATGGCCTTGATTTCAACTCAGGGCGAGCGACATGCTCACATGCTGAGGCCAGGAAAGATTTTAGCTCTTGTGCCTCATTTGGAAGATCAGACTCCCACCTGTACCTGGGAGGAATCATTGCACGGCCGGCAGGTGGGAGTGGCAATTCGGGCGGCAGGAGGCCAACGCCGGGGGGGGGGGGGGCGGGGGGTGGTGCATGGGAATGGTCCCCAGCATAAGGCAAGTCCATTAAAGGGCATGCCTGCTCTTCCTGGCCCCACAAGAAAACTAAATAAGTAATTTTAAAAACTTACCTCGTTGGGCCTCTTCCAAACCTGAATGCTGTTCCCAGCAGGTTTGGCAATTGCGGGCCAGCCACCATTGCTCCCCATCTCAGGCCTCAGGTTAAAATGGCAGATCAGGTCCTAATAATGTCATCAGAGCCTGACTTGCATATTTAAAAAGGACCCTGCTGTCTTGGGGCCAGTGTCCTTGTGGCCTGCAATTTAAAATGGCAGTTGGCCAGATCGGGGCAGGAAAGGTTTCCGCCAGGCAGGGGGAGTTAACATCGAAGCCCATGTCTTTTACATCTGCCCTCGTTTGCATTGTCGCCAATCTTTTCGAAGGCAGACTGAAACACATGGTTAGGTGAGACCCGATAAGGTTTGTTAACCTTTTTATAGCCTACAAGAGAACAAATAGAGTAACAGGGAAAGCAAATTCCACTTACTTAAATAAATCTCACTTTTTTCGCTTAAACATGGAAAGAATATTAAACAATGGGAGGTGAATTGGGACTGGTGCAGTAGCGCAAAACGGGCAATAGCGAATCGGCAGTTCGTTTTTACATCTTGCCTGATTTTCCTTTCCATCAAAGTCAATGGAAAAGAAAATCGGGTGGAGTGTAAAACACACAGCGTCACAGTGTAAAGCAGCGTCACACAGTGTAAAGCAGCCTTCCTCTGGGATATCAAATCAGTTATTTCCAAACTATCTCGAATGTAGACCATTACCCCTCCTCCCCTTCATTAAATGCATAGTTCAAGCTGAGGCACTGAGTTAATGACTGTATCAACTGATGTTAATTCCATTCCTTCACAATGTTGGACACTTATACAAGGCAGTTCCTCCAATTAGATAATTAGCACTCACTCTTTAAACCAAATATATTAAAGATCACAAAAATGATGCTAAAGGGCTCAGTCTTCAAGAAAGTGTTTGTGAAACCATTTATTTTTCTGTTTGGGGAGGCGAAGAGCAGAAAGAGCCAAGCATCATTTTTATCATCTCAACATTATATACACCTGACTTAGTTCATTATGTTGAGGATTTGTAATTTGATGAAAAGGGACTACTGAAGGGTGCCCCATTGGTTCAGTTTATCCAGTGAGTAGCTGGCCTATACAGAACAGGACAGTTCCAAGTTTGATCCCTGATCTGTGCTGAGTTAGTTCATAGACGTGTACTTGTAATTGTGCAACAGTTGGTCACATCACCTTGGATTATGAAGGGAAAAATCAGCCAGGTTTCTTGTTGCTGATCGCCATCCAGTGATTGCTGAAAGTTGGAAAAGGCTTGGTTGTGATGTCCTGCCTGCCAATGCTTATTGTCAAGACTTGCACACAAGTAATGTCCACATGGGTGAGGACCTGAGAGTGCCTGACTCCTGTGAAACTATACATTAGCAAGAATTCAAAGCCCTCTGGAAAGGGGCAAAGAGGGGGGAAAAGTTGGCAAGAAGGAAAGATTGCTGATACTTTAATCAGGGCTTCTTTGACTTTTGAAAGAATGATGAGGACACTAAGGGACTAAGGGAGTTTAATTGCTCCTGTGCGCTACTTGTAGTGCACTGGTTAAAGAGATCAGGTTAAATTGCTGTCACTAAATTATTTAAAATAAAAGGTTTTTTAATGTTAAATGCATTCAGTGTTTCATGACATCAGAAATGTGCAGGTAGGGAAAATATCTCCCCAGCTAAGAGACTGCATATATGGAATCGACTGAACAGGGTATTGATTGATGATAAAATATTTCATGGGGGCCCCCAGCCTTAAAGTAGGCTGAAAGCTCAGTGATGGAATCACTCACAATCTATAAGTTGAAAAATAATTTAAATTACCATTTCCTTGATCAAGGTCATCGCCTGGTGCTGTCCATTTCAGTTGTATTTTATCCTTAACTATTGTTGCTTTAAGATCCATAATTTTACTAGGAGGAAACTTATCGGGGAGAGGTTCCACAGGAATCTGACTTACGAAACATGTGCCCCCTGATTTGACTCTGCTGAAGCTTTCCAACTTTGCCTGAGAATCATCTTCAACGATTGGAGGCTTTGGTGGGTTTTGTTGAATATGGCCTACCAGAAAAGCAAAGGACACATTCAGGAAATGGATTAAAGCGGTTAAACGGTTATTTCAATCAGCAACTCTGGTGATGTAGTCCATATATGTGCTGACACACTAAAACACAGATTGGCAGGCCATAGGCTCCAGTCTTGTCTCATCCCATACACTCATTTTCCAATCCCAACTTCAATCCATCAGAACTTTTCAACATGAGACATTAGGCTGACACTAAATTGCAGAACTGGGGGATTTGTGCATTGTCGGAGGTGCTGTGTGATGCTGAATCTGTCTGCTTGTTCAGATAGATGGTAAGACTCTAATATGATAGGGTTGTTATCCTTGAAGGTTCAGATCAAATGAGACAAAGAGTCTTCTACCACTGAACTTATCTTGTGGAAATAATTGTACTTTACAAAAAGAATAAAATTGCTTTTATTTGTTCTTGGGATGTGGGCGACACTGCATTTATTACCCATCTCTACTTGCCATAGCAATTGTTTTGCACCCGAGTAGCTTGCTAGGCCTCTTCAGAGGGCACTGGTCAGTTGAAGGATGGCAGAAATTAACCAGTTGGTTTTTAAAAAAAATAACAATTCAACAGTTTTCATGGTCATAAATTACAGATTTATTAGATTCTGTTTTGCAATTTATCATGGTGAGATTTAAACTCATGACCATTGGATTGCTAGTCCAGTGCCATAGCCAAAATCCATAGCCAAGTCTGGAGGTGACAAAGGCATGGACGAGGGCCTCAGAGGTAGGTGGGCTGAGGTAGGGGTGGACGCGGGCAATGTTACACTACCATATCCAATGTGAAGTATATACCCATCAATACATTACCATTTTGTACATATCCTGGTATGTACATGGCATAGCCTTGCTTCCTGGCTGCTAATCTTGCTACTCCATCTTTTCCTTGGACAGATACTTTAAGCCTGTATCTCCCGTTCCCACCAAAATTAGTAAAGTACTGAGAATAAATACCATCGTTTTTAACAGCATCAGAACCTAAAGATAAAAAAGACAAATAAAGGCCTAAAATGTCAAGTACAGGGTTGAATTTTTGAAAGTTAATTTACCTTCCAATAATATCTTACTTTGATTGCAAAGAAAAGTGACCAATTGCTAACCAACTTCTATAACAACACATGTATTTACCTGAACCATTGTCCAAAAGTTCAAAGTCCACAGATTGACCATCAGCCCGTTCCATCGTGGCCGTCACTTTTGCACCAACGACAGGCAGAAATCCATGACTGACTTCTGCAAAAACGACCAGTGGGTTCGGCCAAGCTGATGTCCCTTTATTGATATGAGCATTGACTATGACTGGGGGGATTGTCTCATCTGCTGCACGGGATGTTATAGTGATGGTTATCACCTGATTTGCACCAGCTTGATTTTGTATCATGTAGGTCCAGGCTCCTGCCTGATAGAAAACGTGTCATTTTAATTTAAATGAAGGAAGCCAAAGATAAAACAGTGAAAAATAAAACACAGTCTAATGACAGCCATACCTGTGCCCTGCCTGGAATTTTAAGCCGGGCTGCAAGTAAGTTGCCGTCTATCTCAAAGTTTGTGTTACTGTAATTGTTCCCACTGGGGCCATGTACTAACATAAGCGGGGGACCAGTCTGCCAACGTGATTACAAAGAACGTGTCGTTCCCAACCGTTTTATCGATGAAAACCGTGCCATTGAACCAGCCGTTCCCTTGAATCTGCTTTCCAGAGCTTTCAAGCTGTCAGCAAACAGAAAAATTATTTTTAAAGCACGAAGGCTGTTGTTAGCAGAAGAAAAAGATGGAAAGTAACTCTCTGAAGGGTAATCATACCTGGATTGACTGTTGGCTAATGTTTCCATTTCCCGATACTAATCCAGTGAAAGCATCGATTAATCCATTTGTATCCACGTTATCAGTGGCTGAAAACCGTAAACCTCCTGAAGAACGAATATTAAAAATTATACAATAAAAACAGATAATGATAGTGCTCTTTAATGATTGAAAAAAAACTTTGCATGAATTTAAACCATAGAATCTAATAATAAAACTGACATTCTGCCCGATGAAATAATGAATTGAAAGCACAATTAGCTGTAGACATTTTTTTTGGGGGAGGGGGGCGGATTATTAAGTAGCAGAATACCAGGCAATGTGAATAGGAAACGTAGCTTCTGAATTTGATCTTGGTTATTGGCTAGGGGACAGAAAAAACTTCAAAAAAATTGTAGTGGGTGCTCGTAAACAAGCCATAGCTTTCTCAAGCCATGAAATGTGCTCCAGCAGTCCTAACTGAACAAGTGATGGTTAACTCTGTACTTAGGCTTGTACCCTTAACAATTCATAGAATTATTTAGAATTTACAGCACAGAAACAGGCCATTCAGCCCAACCAGTCTATGCCAGTACGTGTGCTCCACACAAGCCTCTTCCCACTCTGTTTACTTCATCTCACCCTCTGGTCATATCCTTCCATTCCTTTCTCCCTCATGTACTTACCTAGCTTCACCTTAAATGCATTTATGCTATTCACCTCAACTACTCCATGTGGTAGCGAGTTCCACATTCAATAGTAACTTTCAAAAGGAAAATCATATTCATAGTTTGTAGTTTGGTAAAGGGAGGGGCTCCCGTGAGTAACAATGGGAGGAATCTCTTCTCTACATTACAATACGTGAGGTTGGACTTTCTGATCTGGGAACTGCTTGGGAGCAGATAATCATAGAATCTTACAGCACAGAAGGAGGCCATTTGGCCTCTCGTGCCCGTGCTGGCTCTTTGAAAGAGCTATTCAATTAGTTCCACTTACCTGTTCTTTCCCCATAGCCCTGCAATTTTTTTTCCTTTTCAAGTATTTATCCAATTCCCTTTTGAAAGTTCCTATTGAATCTGCTTCCACCACCCTTTCAGGCAGTGCATTCCAGATCATAACAACCCACTGCGTGAAAAAAATTTCTCCTCCTCTCCCTTTGGTTCTTTTGCCAATTATCTTGAAGTATACAAATATACAAATTTAACTGGTAGACATATTGGTGAAATTGTGTCGTATGCTATTAGCATATGAAGGCATTAACATGGTTAAATTGTGGGTCTCTCCCTCCCCCTAAAAGTGTAAAAGCTAAACATTATTATAGTATCATAGTAGGTACAGCACAGAAGGAGGCCATTCAGCCCAGCATGCTTGTGTCGGCTCTTTGAAAGAGCTATCTAATTAGACCCATTCCCCTGCTCTTTCCCCATAGCCCTGTAAGTTTTTTTTCCCTTCGAGTATTTATCCAATTCCCTTTTGAAAGTTATTATTGAATCTGCTTCCACCACCCTTTCAGGCAGTGCATTCCAGATCATAACAACTCACTGGGTAAAAAAAAATGTTTCCTCATGTCGCCTCTGGCTCTTTTGCTGATCACCTTAAATCTGTGTCCTCTGATTACCGACCCTTCTGCCACTGGAAACAGTTGCTCCTTACTTACTTTATCAAAACCGTTCATGATTTTGAACACCTCTATCAAATCTCCCCTTAACCTTCTCTTTTGTAAGGAGGACAACCCCAGCTTCTCCAGTCTCTCCACATAACTGAAGACCCCCATCCCTGGCACCATTCTAGTGAATCTCTTCTACACCCTCTCTATGGCCTTGACATCCTTCCTAAAGTGTGGAGAATTGAACACGATACTCCAGCTGAGGCCTAACCAGTGTTTTATAAAGGATTAGCATAACTTCCTTGCTTTTGTATACTATGCCTTTATTAATAAAGTCCAGGATCCCATATGCTTTTTTAACAGCCTTCTCAACTTTTCCTGCCACCTTCAAAGATTTGTGTACATACAACCCCAGGTCTCTCCGCTCCTGCACCCCCTTTAAAATTGTACCATTTAGTTTATATTGCCGCTCCTCATTCTTCCTATCAAAATGTATCACTTCACACTTTTGTGTTAAATTTCATCTGCCATGTTACTGCCCATTTCACCTGTCTGCCTATGTCACCCTGAAGTCTGTTCTGAGTTTTGTGTCATCTGCAAACTTTGAAATTATACCCTCTATACTGAAGTCCAGGTCATTAATATATATCAAAAAGAGCAGTGGTCCTAATACTGACCCCTGGGGAACACCACTTTATACTTCCCTCCAGTCTGGAAAACAACCGTTCACCACTACTCTCTCCTTTCTACTCTCATGTAGCCAATTTTGTATCCATGCTGCCACTGACCCTTTAATCCCATGGGCTTTAATTTTTCTAACAAGTCTATTATGTGGTATTTTATCAAATGCCTTTTGAAAGTCCATATACATATCAACCACACTACCCTCATCAACCCTCTCTGTTATTTCATTAAAGAACTCAATCAAGTGAGTCAAACACGATTTTCCTTTAACAAATCCCTATTGACTTTCATTTATTTCCAAGTGCCAATTAATTTTGTCCTGGATTATTGTCTCTAAAAGTTTCCCCACATGCTAATGATTAACTTGTTTTTCTTTAACGTTTGTTATGTTACAAAGATCTCCACAGTTATTTGTGCAGGCAGCAGAACAGTTAACTATTCAAATACATTTCCCTTTTTTCCCTCAATGATCTCCCCTGCTCTTTTCCTGAAGGTGCTGACTCTTACTGGGGTGTGGTTCCCTCTAGTAACTTACATGAATGGCCATTACTATTATTTGAACTGAGACAGTGAATGGTGGGCCAACCAAGCGGGAGCATCGTAGCTGAGCCTGACACTGTCCTTACCATATGTCCACGGGTACACACTTTCCAGCGGGAGTCACAGGATAATGACCAGGAGTGCAAATCCTGGTCGATCTTTCTCCCCCCTTCTTAACCCAAGGGCTCAGAGGAGCTAGCTACCACTGCCCCACACCGAGAGCAGCTAATTTAGCACAGATCAATTTCCTACATCACAACAGTGATTGCACTTCAAAGAAAAAGTATTCCATTGACTGCAAAGCGCTTTGGGATGTCCTGAAATCGATAGATTTTTGGACTCCAATGGAATCAAGGGATATGGGGACCAGGCAGGAAAGTGGAGTTGAGGTCGAAGATCAGCCATCATCTTAATGAATGGCGGAGCATGCTCGAAGGGCCACATGGCCTACTCCTACTCCTATTTCTTATGTTCTTATGCCCTAAGGTTGTGAAAGGCACTATATAAATGGGAGTTCTTTCTTTCTATCTATCAGGGACCAAATCTGGGACATTTCTGGTTTGTAAGGCTCAGCTACTCACTGAATCATCAAGGCAGCCCTTAAAAAATATACTTTTAACATAGTAAATAAATGTGGGGTATTTTCAAAAATACTTCAAATATCCATTAAAACTAATTCTTGTATTTCATTTGCTACAGAAATCGAATGTAATAACTGATCAGCACAAACACATTAAATATTGCTTGCCTGTCTTAATTGATAGCTGTTCTAATTGTTTGGCTGCATTTGGTCCTAATGCTATGGTGTGGATAACAGCTCCACTTTGTTCCACCTCTCGAAAGAAAGTGCTTATTCCACCGTCCTCCCCATCAGTCAGCAAAACTATTTCATCACCATTCGTAACACTGTCATCCCCACGAAGTACCTGCAAAGCAATCAGTTATCATCAATGTGTGAAAAATTTAATAATTATATTGAAAATATTGGATTAGTAAAAATCTTACGGGACTTTAGGACTTACCTGAAAACCAGACCGAACCCCTGCACAGATATCTGTTCCACCATTAGCGCTTTTGGGAAGGTACTGTTTAAGCTGCTCCCGTACATCATAACTATCAATTACTGTCAAACTTGCTTTAATAGATGGAAAACTGTTAAAAGTAACAATGCCGACCTTCGATCCTACTTCAATAATCTGCAGCAAGAATATCTCCGCTGCCTGTTGGAGCCTTACAATTCGGTGTTCCTATTTACAAAAAGAACGCAAGTCAGATGCAAAACTCAATCTCCATAATAAGCAGCAATCTTCGTATTTAAGGGACTAATAAAATGTTTTTTTCCCAATGTAATTTTAATAAATTCTCATCACTTCCTTTGTGGGTTCAAGCCCAAGCAGACTTGAGCATATAAACTAGGCTGACACTTTAGTGCAGTACTGAGGAAGTGCTGCATTGTCGGGGGTGCTGGATGAGGCGTTGAACTCAGGCCTCATCTAGCTATTCAAGTGGGCATAAAAGATCTCCTGACACTATTCAAAGAAGGGAAGGAATTCTCCCGATACCCTGGCCAACACTGATCTCAACTAACACTACTTCTTTCTTCCTTTCTTTCCTGAGAGTACCGCTATTTTTAGCTTATTTTTTTCTTGTAGCCGGGCCCCCCTGTTGTGGGTAAGTCACAGTGATACTATTGTGTCTATCAGTGAACCAGGCACTACCCAGAGAATAGGGTCAAACTGCATGCAAACAGGAACGTACACACATTGAAAATAATGGTCTGGATGTGTGGGGCAATGTGCTAGAATCGCTGGGCTGATTTTAATTCAATTAACAAAATTGTAGAGTTCCTGTGGGTGAAGAGGAATGTCACCAAGTCCATCTTTCTTATGGACTACTTGATCGCTGAAATCATTTGACAGGCACATGTTGGTATGGACCAACCAGAAGGAAGTCCACAATTATACAGACTATTTTTTTAAAATATAAAAGGATAAGCAGGTCTCGTATGAAAGGCTTGACTCTTCGGCTGCTAACTAAAAACAAAGTTACAAGTTTGTTTTTGTTCTTCTAAATTATTTGGTTAATAATGACCAGTCGAGGAGTGTGCGTGATGACCTTCATATCAAGAGTCTGAAACGACACTACTATTTCATAACAGGACATACCGCACTCATGCTTCCAGAATCATCGAGAACTAAACACAGCACCCGGTCTTTGGCCTGCAGCAAAGTAACTTTTGGAGCAAGGGGAAGGATATTAGTTGGAGGGTTGTTCTCAAAATCTTCTGACTTGCTGATCACGTCCCAAGTGCTCCTGTAGTTGCACATCTTGTTCTGCATGTTTGGTGCTTCAGAATTGTGAGTCTTATTGTCACAGAATTCAACCACCTGGAAAATGAATATAAGACCAGGTGTAACAAGTGTCATCGAGTCTAAAAAAATAAACCAGGTGATATCAGGTGAGAGAATAAGTACTTTCTGGGTCAAAACAAAAGATATATCATCAGAAAACTCTGCTTAATTTAAAAGTATGATCTTAGTTCAGTTGGTAGCGCTCTCTCTTTGACTCAGAAGGTTGCGGGTTCAAGCCCCATTCCAGGACCTGAGCACACAACTGAGACTGATACTTCAGTGGAACACTGAGGGAGTGTTGCATTGTCAGAGGTCCCATCTCCTGCTCGGATGGATGTAAAAGATTCCATAGCACTGTTGGAAGAAAAGGGCGGGCAGTTGTCCCAGTGTCCAGGCGCAACATGTACCCCTGAACCAACACTGTGAATTCTAGGAATTGAAAGAAACAAGATGACCTTGGAGTAGATTAAGATGTTGCTGTTCCGCTGGGAGAAGAATGAAGGCTGTGTGCACTAAGAACATGCAATCTGAAGGAAGTGGATGAATAGATGGAATCAACAACAAAACTATAGATATGTTTGGAAAAGAGAGAGGAAAGAGCTCAGAGGAACCATTGAGTTGAAGATTTCCCACCAAGCCTTATCTCTCCCAAAGACTCCCTGCCCCAGCCCTGAACCCGCATCTTTCTCAAGTGTCTCTCCTAACTCCCCTCATGCTCTCTGAACTCATCTTGTCTGTTAGACCTACATCCTGCCCTCTTGTCCTCATTACTACTAAACTGCTAACCACCCAACATCCTTTCCTGGCCCCCATGCTGGCTTTCATTGTAAATGGCTCCTTCTTCTCAGATATTATCCCTTTCAAAACTGCATCACACCCCTCCTATGACCCCTCTGTCCTTGCAAACTATCAGAATCCATCTCCAACCACCCTTTCCTCTCCAAGTCCTTGAACATGTTGTCACCTCCCAAATCAGTGTCTATTTTCCAACAACCCCATATTTGAATCTCGCTAATCAGGTTTCCATCCCTGCCACAGTACTGAAACAGCTCGAATCTAAATGATGCACTATCCCTCATCATTCTCTGCAACATTTGACACTCATCCGCACCATCCTCCTCCAACACCTCTCCTCCGTTGTTCATCCCAGTGGGACTGTCCGAGCTTGATTCCATTCTTACCTATCCAATCAAATCCAGAGCATCTCCAGCAATGGCTTATCTTCCTGCCCTTGCATCATTACCTCTGGAGACCCCTAAGGATCTATCCTTAGTCCCCTCTTCCCCATCTACAGCTGCACCTTGGTGACATCATCCGAAGAGATGGTGTCAGGTTATGCTGATGACACCCAGCTCTACCTCACCATCACGCCTCACGACCCCTCCACTGCCTCTGTGTTATCAGACTGCTTATCCGACAGCCAGTCATGGATGAGCCACAGTTTCTTCCAGTTAAACGTTAGGAAGGCCAAAGCCATCATCTTTGGCCCCCGCCTCAAGCTCCATGCCTTCCCCACCAATTCCATCCTCTTCCCCGGCCATCGTCTCAGATTGAACCAGACTGTTTGCAGCCTCAAACTGAGCTTCCGGCCCCATATCTTCCCTCAACACAAAGACCACCTACTTCCACCTCTATAACATCATCCACGCCTCAGTTCATCTGCTGCTGAAATCCTCATCCATGCCTTTATCACCTCCAGACTCAACGATTCCAATGCTCTCCTGCCTAGCCTCCCATCTTCCACCCTCCATAAACTTTAGTTCATCCAAATCTCTGCTGCTGCTTTCTATCCCACACCAAGTGGGGCTCACCCATCTCCCCAGTGCTCCACTGACCTACATTGGCTCCCTGCCCCTCAATGCCTCAAATTAAAAATGATCATCTTCGTGTTTAAATCCTTTTGTGGCTTCGCCCCTCCCTATGCTCTGTAACCCTTTCGAGCTTTGCAACCCTCCAAAAACTTTGCTTCTACAAAGTGGCGGTGGTGATGGCTGCTGCTGTTGCTGTTGTTAAAGACTGAGAAGTTGAGCCATTAACTACAGCACACACATAGCAACTTGAGGGGAAACTATAGCCAAGAACATATAGCACATTGAAGAACATACCTTTCTTATAAACAGAAGCTCAACGAAGTTAAACTTTATATACAAAAAAATTAAAAATCATTAGTTACTGCTTTATGCGGTTACAGAAAGGAAGTTGTGAAAATAAATTTCAGATGAGATTACAGCCTTGAAATCACTCCTTTACATTTGTTTTTCTAATCTTTTAATGCCAAAGCTTGTGAGATGAATTTATCATTCAATTTTTATCAACTACATATTTAGTTTTACCCCTCGCAATAATCCAAAAAACAAAATCTATGAAAAAAATTAGTAGATGTTTTCACAGGTTAAATCTCGTATATATTCTACATAATAACAACACGAGCATCTCTAAGAGTTTGTACCTTATGCACTCCTCATATTAACCAAGTTTAGCATATACTGTTGTGAGTTTTAAAATTCGATTGGTGGCTGGGCCATGGAAATTCCGGACTCCCTAAGCCGGCTGTTTTTTTTATTATTCATTTTAAGGATGTGGGCATCACTGGCAAGGCCAGCATTTATTACCCATCCCAAGTTGCTCTGAGAATGCAATGGTGGGCCTTTTTCTTGAACCGCTATAAGTGATTTGATACAACTGAGTGGATTGCTAGGCCACTTCAGAGGGCAGCTAAGAGTCAATTGGCTTGGGACTGGAGTCACGTATAGGCCAGACCGGGTAAGGACAGCAGGTTTCCTTCCCCATAGGATATTTTAAAACTCACAAGAGTATATGCCAAACTTGGTCTCGTTTATGCTTTGATCTCTAATATTACTGTAACAATGGTACTCAAATGTCAGGAGTAGCTTTGTGACTGTAGCATTAATGTCATATATGAGTAAAATAAAAAACTTATGGTGTTCCCCAGGGGTCAGTTCTAGGACCACTGCTTTTCTTTATATATATTAATGACTTGGACTTGGGTGTATAGGGCACAATTTCCAAATTTGCAGATGACACAAAATTTGGAAGTGTAGTGAACAGCAAGGAGGATAGTGATAGACTTCAAGAGGACATAGACAGGCTGGTGGCATGGGCGGATACGTGGCAGATGAAATTTATCACAGAAAAATGCGAGGTGACGCATTTTGGTAGGAAGAATGAAGAGAGGCAATATAAATGAAAGGGTACAATTCTAAAAAGGGTACAGGAACAGAGAGGCCTGGGGGTATATGTACACAAATCATTGAAGGTGGCAGGGCAGGTTGAGAAAGCAATTAAAAAAGCATACAGGATCCTGGGCTTTATAAATAGAGGCATAGAGTACAAAAGCAAGGAAGTCATGATGAACATTTATAAAACACTGGTTTGGCCACAACTGGAGTATTGTGTCCAGTTCTGGGCACTGCACTTTAGGAAAGATGTGAAGGCCTTAGAAAGGGTGCAGAAGAAATTTACCACAATGATTCCAGGGATGAGGGTCTTTAGTTACGTGGATAGACTGGAGAAGCTGGGGTTGTTCTCCTTAGAACAGAGAAGCTTGAGAGGAGATTTGATAGAGGTATTCAAAATCATGAAGGGTCTAAACAGAGTAGAAATAGAGAAACTTTTCCCATTGGCAGAAGGGTCAAGAACCAGAGGACATAGATTTAAGGTGACTGGCAAAAGAACCAAAAGGTGACATGAGGAAAAACTTTTTTTGAAACACAGCGAGTGGTTAGGATCTAGAATGCACTGCCAGAGGGTGTGGTTGAGGAAGATTCAGTCATTGTCTTCAAAACAGAACTGGATAAATCCTTGAAAGGAAAACATTTGCAGGGCTACGGGGATAGGGCGGGGGAGTGGGACTGGCTGGGTTGCTCTTGCATAGAGCCGGCGTGGACTCGATGGGCCGAATGGTCTCCTTCCGTGCTGTAACGTTTCTATGATTCTAAATGCAATTTCAAGTAATTTTTAAAAATGTAAATATGTTACTTCTGCTCTCCAGTCTTCCTTTTCCTCGTCATCTTTGCTTTCACATTCTGCCTCTTGCTTCTATTTTTATGAACTTTACTTTTTCTATAAACATTATTGGGCACACATTGGCAATCTTACACAAAAAGGACACAAGGATAACCAGTGTGGTAATGGAAATATTAGAATGGGGTAGGCCATATTGTTGCAGCAGAGTGAAGGAAACTTTGCATCTGGCCCATGTTATACTTGAGTTATGGATACTTGATACTGACGATGGGTGCCTAAAATGGATAGGGATTCCATTCCTCGATTAGCTCAAAAATGTTCCTTTTTTTTGCAGATATAGCTATTAGTTATATGTAAGGAAAGTAACTCTCAGTAATTCTACTTACTCCTGGCAACCCTTGTAGGTACATTATTGAAGCTGATGCCATTTGGCTTTTGTCTGGGAAAAACATACAATCTTCATTAGGGAACCCTGTGTTGCTATCAATGCCACAAGGGGAACAGGAACCCCCAGTGCAAAAGGCAGCCATTCCTTTTATTTCTTTTGAACACCTAGAAGTATAAGTGAAACACAACACTCTGTTAATTGTTTGATTTCTGTAGTTGTCTTTCTGCAGGGTATCAAAAAACAAAACAAGTTAAGATATGTTTGTTCATAAAATACAGTCAATTCAGGAGTGTCACGTGGTTTGTGACATTGCTCTCATTTTATTTCACAACTGATAGATGTCGCATGGTGTTGCTCACAGGTAGTGCTGGATCTTGAATATGGTTGTGGTGTTAATCTGGTCTGTGCCTTTAAGGCTACTGCTCTAAATAGGCAAATCTACTTATAAACCAGTACGATCAGAGTGTTGTAGCTGCCTGCAAATTTCAGGCTGCAGGTCAATGACTAGTTTTTCTCTTTATTGTTTTGCAATCTGTAATAGTATTAAAAAAACCTGAACTTCACCGTTAACCAATCTGGCCTTTGCTGCTGATTCCCAGAATCCCTCCTCCTCTATAGCATCTGACTTCCTGCCTCTTCCCTGTGTCTGAATCCTCCCATCTGTACCCTTGATGAGGATTCCTTATTACTTCAAAAGGCCTTCAATAAAGGTACCACATTGTACACTCATGACTAAGGTCAGAGCATGTGGAGTCAGGGGACAGGCAGCAAGCTGGCTACAAAACAGAAAACAGAGAGTAGGGGTTAAGGGTAGCTACTCAGACTGGCAAAAGCTGGGAAGTGGTGTTCCACAGGGGTCGGTGCTGGGACCGCTGTTGTTCACAATTTACATTAACTATTTGGATTCAGGAATCGGAAGTACAATTTCAAAATTTGCGGACGACACCAAATTGGGGGATATAGTTAATACAAAGGAAGAATGCATCAAAATGCAAGAGGACATTCATAAACTTGCAGAATGGGCGTGTAATTGGCAGATGAATTTCAATATAGACAAGTGTGAGGTGGTGCATTTTGGTAGGAAGAATAAGGAAGCCACATACTGCTTAGATAATAAGGTCCCGATATTACCAGGGAGGCGGGATGGCAGCGGGGGGAGGGGCGACCGGGCGTGTGGGTAACCCGCCCAGTGAAATCCGTCTGTTCCCCACACAATCGCGGCTAA
This sequence comes from Heptranchias perlo, assembly GCF_035084215.1. NCBI lineage: Eukaryota > Metazoa > Chordata > Chondrichthyes > Hexanchiformes > Hexanchidae > Heptranchias > Heptranchias perlo. The sequence goes on along the minus strand of NC_090333.1, from coordinate 13,546,960 downwards.
ATTGAAGGCACTTACCGTGGCTTCTGGGTTTCCCGTCGTCAACCTGCGCAGTGGGCGGACTGCGCCCCCACATCACAGGCTGCCAACTGAAGGAGCCCTATTTAAAGGGGCAGTCCCTTTAAATAGGGCTCCTTCAGCAAACAATCAAAAGTACAGCATGGAGCAGACCAGGGGAAAGGCTGCTACCAGATTTTACGATGCCTCACTCCAGGTCCTACTGGATGGGGTGAGGAGGAGGAGGGATATTCTCTACCCAGCAGACGGGAGGAAGTGGCCTGTCTCTGCCACCAAGAAGGCATGGCTCGAGGTGGCAGAGGAGGTCACCAGCAGCAGCAACGTCTCCCGCACATGGATCCAGTGCAGGAAGCGCTTCAATGACCTAACTAGGTCAGCCAAAGTGAGTACACTTACTCATTCTCCTACACACAGTCTTCCACATCACCGCCCCCACCCCACAACTCCTTCTACACTGCTAACACTACTCTATCACATCACTCCTCACACCCACTCAACTTACCTGCACTTACTCACCTCGCCAGTACTCATCCCACCACTACCACTCAACCCAATCCTCATACAACGTCATGGCTCTGTCTCATACTCACCCTCTAATGCATCTCTTTCACGGCCAGCCTCACCCAAACCAATGCATTCAGCGGTTGGCCACGTCACCATCCCTCACTCACGCCTCTCTACTTTCTCCCCTTATAGGAGAAGAGAGTCCAGAATGCACAGGAGAGGGCAAAGACCGGAGGGGGGCCGCAACATCAGGTCATCCTCACGGACACGGAGCAGGAGGCTCTTGAACTGAGCCGCACCCTCGAATGCCTGTCCGTCGGGGACGCCGAGACTGCCACCCGACAAACGGCTGGTGACAGAACTTTAACATTCAGCACTCACAATAGCAAATGATGTTAACATGCCTTGCCATCTTCAGCACCTCAACATCAGTGATCATGCTTATTATTGCCTTCCGTTCTCTTACAGGGCCTTCAACGACCGCTGTGATGGCAGAGGGCGATTCCTCAGAGGACCTGTCGGCCTCTGAGGGGGCATCGTCACATCTGAGCGAGCCATCCACCAGCGCAGATACACACACTTCGGTGGGTCCCCGTCCTCACTTAGTTAGGGTCGCACATGGTGAGTCACCACACTCATGTGAGCACGAGCAGACATTGGTGGCAGGGGCAGCTGTGGAGAGTCCGCGTCGGTGGGAGCACTCTTCTCCAGGCTCTGCTCAGCTGGACATAAATGCTGAACCCTGGGGGCCATCCCTTAAAAAGGAGAATGATCGAGGGGCAGCAGCACATTTGCGAGGTGCTGGAACAGGTGGCACGCGCACTCTCCACAATAGCGCAGAGGATGGAGGAGTCCAACTCCTGCAAGAGTGGAATGGTGGCACAGGTACAGGAGGGAATTTCTGAGATACTGACACAGTACGAGAGGGCATCTCTGAGATAGCGTCGCGGTAAATGCGGGAATGTCTGAAATGGAGGGAAGGCTAGCCTCCATCGAGCTTCAAGCACGGCTCACCAATGAGTCCATCGAGGCCCTGACAATGGCCCTTCGGACTCAGGGTGAGCAACTTTCTGCCGCCTTAAACAGGCAGGCAGATACACTAGCATTGGCCTTACAAGGCTTCACACATGTCCTCCAAACTGTCATCCAGCAGGGTGGTAGGAGTGATGAGAACCTGGCCCAGGAGAGGGATGATGGCAAAAAGGGACATGGAAGTGGGGACGCCACTCAAAGCGCTCCCACGTCTCACCCGTTGCCCTCCTCTCAACCAGTACCCGCAATGCCGCCTCCTCTCCAGGTGGTCGAGTCTGCCCCTGCACAGGTGCAGGTGGAGCAGTCTTTGGAGGGGCCCTCACAGGCACCGAAACCCAGAGGGCGTAGGCCCAAAGCATCTAATCGGTCAGGGCATGCACAAGGGTGTTTGACGGTTTGTCATGTTTTTTATTTATATTTGATTTTTGTTAATGGCACATTAAATATTATTATTGTCACCACTACTGCCACGTCTTGGCCATTCTTGACTGACTTGTGTAATAAGTCCCTTTCATGAGGTTCACCATGAACACACATACTTGATGCCACCCATTGGGTCACCCTATAGTGGGTGTATGTGTAGTTGCATGACTATTTTGTGCAGGTGCCTGTGTTGTGGAGCTCCACGTGGCGGAGGTGGACGGCGAGCCTGGCGAGGCTGGTGATGTTGCTCGTCCTCGAATGAAGTGATGAATGCAGCTATGGCGACCCCCATCCTGACGGTGTGAGTTTGAGGGGGTCCGCAAAGTAGGTAAATGTGTTTGCACAGCAGAGTTTAGGGTATAAATTAATAATTTTCAGTGGAAAGACAAAGGTGTTGCAGCCAAAACGTTGTCTGAAGTGACAGAGTGCCCTGCTGCAATAAATGAGGTTTTCCCCCCAACTGTCAAATAATCCTTTGCATCTCCCACTGGCTGCTGGCTGAAACACGTCTGCTCCAACAGGGAGTGTTTCCCACAGCACGGGAAACACGCTGAGGATCCTTCAAAATTGCACCCCTGCCAAATTCTCCACTCAATAAGGTCTGTCAAGTACCTTAGCTACCTAAATAATTATCTAAATTATCATCCCGCCGACTTTAATCGCCAGTGGGAGTCCCGGAAGTGAGCGGGTTGGAGCCGGGCTCCGAACCCGCTCCGGGATTCCGCCATTTTCGGAGCCCTCCACCCCCAATGCACCCGCTCGACCATCCGAAAATCGGCTCCTAAGTGTCTAAACTGGATAGAGGAGCAAAGGGATCTAGGGTTACAGATACACAAATCACTAAAAGTAGTGACGCAGGTTAATAAGGCCATAAAAAAGGCAAACCAAGCACCAGGATTAATTTTTAGAGGGATAGAATTGTAAAGCAAAGAATTTATGTTTAACTTGTATAGAGCCTTGGTTAGACCACACTTGGAGTATTGTGCATAGTTCTGGTCTCCGTATTATAGAAAGGATATAGAGGCATTGGAGAGGGTACAAAAAAGATTCACAAGATTGATACCAGAACTGAGAGGATATCCTTATCAGGAAAGGCTGAACAGGCCGGGATTATCTAGAAAAGAGAAAGCTGAGGAGTGACCTGATAGAGATCTTTAAGATAATGATAGGGTAGATGTAGCAGAAAATGGGAATCCAAAACTAGAGGTCATTAATATAAAATAGTCACTAATAAATCCAATAGGGAATTCAGGAAAAACTTCTTTACCCAGTGTTAAGAATGTGGAACGCTCTACCACAAGAAGTAGTTGAGGCAAATTGTGTAGATGCATTTAAGGGGAAGCTAGATAAGCACATGACAGAGAAAGGAATAGAAGTGTATCCTGATAGGGTTAGATGAAGTAGGGAGTGAGGAGGCTTGTGTGGCGCATAAACGCCGGCATAGACCAGTTGGGCCGAATGGCCTGTTTCTGTGCTATATTTTCAATGTCACGCGATGTAGTTCAACAGTGCTAACGTGCTGAGATACCTAGCTCTGTGCTTCAGGAGTCTGATTTGCATATTGCATGACATGGCATATACCGGCCAAATGTAAGAGTTTGAGGAATCCCATCTAGATCTTAAGCTAGATCTCCATGCCTGTGTCAGGAGGACAAGAGCTTCTAAAGGTGCAGATGGCGATTCTGGCTCAGAGAGTTTTGCAGGCAGCTGAAACAGTATGGAAAGCTTTGTTACTTGTATTCTGTGCAGACCTCTGATACAACATGATACACTGCAATACCCTGACGTAACTAGGGATGGGCTATGAATTGGGTCTTGCCAGCATCAACCACATTCCACGAACACATATGAAAAGGGTCAATTTTGTGAACCATGTGTGCTTATTAGAGGTCTGTTGCCATGCCACCTAATACACAAGGGGAACAGTAGGATTGGCATAATGAAACATTTCATTTTACACTCCATACTAGTTTGACTAAGTCCCACCCTCTCCTTTCTGACTGACATTGGCTCCCTGTCCCCAAATTAAGTTTGAATTCCTTGTTCTCTAAATATCACTCTGTGGTCTTACACCATTGATCTCTGCAATCTCCTCTAGCTCTATGTTCTGCTCTTAACACTGTTCTGGCATTTTGTGCATCCCCCTCTCTTTGCCCCAACGTCGTAGTGCAGTTTTCAGTTGCCTTGGTCGTACTCTCTGGGACTCCCTCCCCGAAGCACCCCGCCTCTCTTTCCAATTTTAAAACCCTCCTCAAAATCCATTTCTACCAGCAAGTTTTCAGCTACCCTTCTTAACTTGCTCATGCCCATCTTCTCTGCATCCATTAGTGAAGTGCCTTGTTTACTCACATTAAAAGGCACAAAATAATTGCAGATTATTTTTGTTACACCCCTCAATATCCCTTCTCACCAGAAAGAGGGGAAGTAAACCTCCTCAAATCATCAAGTACATTTACATGTAATGCAGGACTTAATCTAACCAGAAATAATTTCACTATTCCACACCCAACAAACAAATTTTCTTCCTTTCTATCCTGAGGCCCCTTTGGACATTACATTTGAAGGAAAGGGTTAACTTTGCCCCTTTGGACATTACATTTGGAGATTGTAAGTTTAAACTGAAAAGGCAACAATGTGCAGAAGCTTCTTAAAGCTTCAAACAGGCCTTTGGTTCTCAAAACACCTGACTTGGAAAAACAGCTGAGATGGTTAGAAATCCTTGGGAAAGACAACTAAAGCTATTGCACCTGGGTTCACACGGACAAGAGGGTACAGCAGGTTTCACACGGTGCAAAGGCTGCACCTGGGTTCTCACGGTATTGAGTGGCCCAAGCAACCATCCATCATTAAAGCAACAGTGGGTGAGTGGCCAAAATGGGGCTTCCCATAACTTTTGCTCACACCCCAACTGCAAAAAAATCATAAAGATGAGATATTGTGGCAGTTTCTTTACTGCAGTCGGAGGAGCCTGAAGAAGCTTTGCCTGCAGGAAGGATGTCAAAGAAGAAGAAAAACCTCATTTGCTACAAGACAGCTGATCACAAACTGCTTTGATGCTGAAATCCTTAGTTTTTAAGGTTGATGCTTGTGTGAATTGTTTAAATCATTAAGTAATGACTTTGACTAACAAAACTATCGCATAAATGTGACTTTCTTCGGCTGACTACTGACCAGGTTCACGAATCACTGCATCATCTGTATCCCTACAGCAGTGGCTTGCTGGGGAACAGCTCAATCATTTGAAATATGATTATTTTATGAACATTTGTCCTTCATGTTTATGGATGAAGTGCTTACTCCATGAAAGGCATTGAAAGAGATCTAGAGAAGTTAGTGGAATCTAGGAGAGTTAATGGATTCAACACTTAACATGTCCATTCACTGTGGAGCTGTAAACAACAAAGCACAGTTGAAGGATGACATATTAACACTGTACAGTACTCTGGTCAGACTGTTTGAATACAGTGTCCAGTTTTGATAACCAAGGCACAAGATAAACATTCAAGCCCTAAAGCAGGTGAATAGATGAGTCGCATGGCTGGTCCTAGTATTAGATGACTGAGTAAGGAGGAACACTGGAGAAACTTGGGCTCCTTAGCCTTAAAGAAGCTGACTAAAAGATCTCAGAGGTATATTAGATAGTAAATCATGTAGCAAGGGTAAATGTGGGATGCTACTTAAAGTTAAATTATGACAGTAGGACAGGGGTCCACAGGTTCAAACTAGCAAAAGGCAAATTGAAGACTGATGCCAGTGATCAATACACGGAGTGGACTTCCAGGTAAGATAGGGAGCAAAACCCCTGCAATCATTTAGGAAATAGCTGGATGGTATGATGTGGGAGGGTTTCCCTGGATGGCTGAGTTAGAATAGACTGAACGGTCTTCATCATTCACATCTATCTTATGATCTTGCATATCTTTCATCGTCGCTGGGTCAAAATCCTGGAACTCCCTACCTAACAGCACTGTGGGAGTCCCTTCACCAGATGGACCTGCAGTGGTTCAAGAAGACGGCCCACCACCACCTTCTCAAAGACAACTAGGGATGGGATGCTAGCGATGTTCACATCCCCAGAATGAATTTTTTAATAATCTTGTGACCTTGTGTTATGCTGTTGGTCATTGTAAATAGTTTGGATCTTTGAACAATATGTTATTTTAATTGTGTGTTTGTGTAATGCAACACAAGAACGCTCTCCCCACTATAGACAAGTCTGGAAACCCAATAAGATCTTTTTACTCAAATAAATCATAGGATTAGAGTTGAAGGATATCCTACTTTGTTGCTTTGATTCCGTTTTCAGAAAAATAAAAAGGCACCAGATGATTATATTCATCATATACTCCCCACTGAAGATGGGCCCATTCATGAACAAATACTCCACCTGTAAAAACAGAAGTATTTGTTTAAAATAACCTCCATTTCATTCAAATTTAAATGGTACAGTCGATCTCCAATTGTGTTGCACATGGGGAATCAAGACCAAGTACAACATTCAGGTGAAGCGGAGTTAGCGGGGGAGGGGGGAGAGGGAGCGGAAGCGAGGGAAGGAGGGAAAGGAGGAAAGGAAAGAACAGATTAATATAACATCGCAACCCTTGTTTCTATTTTTAGGTTTGTTGTCGACTCTGTGGCTGTTGATACTTCTGTCCTTGTATGTATTTCCACGTGAATTAAACGGTTTTGAAATAGAAATGAATATTTTGTTGGGTTCAGTTGCTTTTTTAACACACTGAGCACCGTAGTAGCATTTTGCATCAAGTCCAAAAGTAAACAATAGGACATTTTACTTGTTCCCGAATGAACTTTCTAAGTGAAGCTCTGCTGCTTGTTAGTTACACTGCTCCTATTTTGCTCTGAGCTGTTGTAGAACATCATTTAAAATAAGATTTTGCTCAATTTCAGCCTTGCAAAACTAAAAGCGAGTGTTTCCAGCTAAGTGGAAATTAATTATAGCTAGTTGCATATTTGAAAGGAATTTCCTGAAAAGTTGTTACCTCTTGGTCCATAAACAGGGATCAGGCTATCATTTAGCATAAAGTTCGGGGTGAAGTGAATGTACCGTCCCTTCTCACCACATCCACCATACTGCAGGGTGTATGGGTCATCTCCATATTTAAGGTATGGTTCAGCAATGATCACATTAGCCTATTAAAATAAAAATGGGGAAAGCAAATGAACTATCCAGAAAACTACAGTGAAATATAAAAAGCAAAAAAGTGCGGACACAAAGACAGCTAAGAAAGAAATACAAATGAGAAAGTTCTGAATGTAAAGTAACAAAAAAATGTTTTCATTAAACTGTCCTTTTCAACCAATGTGTGTTGGTGCATGTTGACAACATCCAAGGTAAAGTATAATGCATTTTTCAAACCTTATATGGCCTCACACAGTAAATTATTTCGATAAATGAAAAAAGGATAGATCAATGGTGATGCTGGTATTGTAGTTTTTCCACAAAACATAATGAGGCAGGACATGCAAGTACCACGTTTAAGAGTAAGTCACAGTGTTCTTTTGAGTGGATGATAGAATGCTCACAGAAATTGAAAAAGATAATGCTTATGATACCATTTTTTCCAGCTTTTACCTTTTCATAGAACTGGGTGGTTGGTCGCTGATAGCTGGCGTCTGGGGTCCAGGTATTGGGCAACAGGATTTTCACATCTCGATAATAAGCTCAATGTTTGGTGGCATTGTACAAGAAGGAAGAGGCCGAATGCACCATGTCCTAGCAGAAACACAGTTTTAGCAATACCTTTTAACCACTGTACTCTTTTATACAAAATTGGCACAGTTCGTTCAGCCTGTAGAACATCTGTTTATGTTGTGGATTTTAAAACTGGAGTCAGAGAGGGAATGCCAGGGATTTATGAGTTCATCAGACTTCTGTCCATCAACAGCAACAACAATTTACATTTATATAACAACTTGGAATGTAGTAAAATGTCCCAGGAGCATTATCAAACAAAACTTGATACCGAGCCACATAAGGAGATATTAGGACAGGTGACCAAAAGCTTGGTCAAAGAGGTAGGTTTCAAGGAGCATCTTAAAAGGAGATGGAGGTAGAGAGGCGGAGAGGTTTTGGGAGGGAATTCCAGAGCTTAGGGCCTAGGCAGCTGAAGGCAAGGCCGGCAATGGTGGAGTGATGAAAATCAGGGATGCGCAAGAGGCCAGAATTGGAGGAGCACAGATATCTCAGAGGGTTGTAGGGCTGGAGGAGCTTACGGAGATAGGAAGGGGTGAGACCATGGAGAGATTTGAAAACAAGGATGAGAATTTTGAAAATCTGGGTTTGGGGATATGATAAGCAGAGCCTTGAGCATCCTAGATTTTTTTTGTATTTGTTAACTTATGGACACTTTATTTCTGTTGCTGTATACTAATGAAAGTCATTGTTTTCAATGCTAGCACTGTTATCCTACCAAACTGCCAAATACAGTAAGCTCAGTATAACACTTAAAAGGTAGTTTATTTGTTTTAAGCATTCTTTACAGCCAATTAAGTATTTTTGAAGTGTAGTCACTGTTATAATGTAGGGAAACTTGGCAGTCAATTTGGACACAGCAAGGTCCCACAAACAGCAATGTGATAATGACTAGATAATCTGTTTAGTGATGTTTGAAGAATAAATATTGGCCAGGAAACAAAATTTGTTTATCACGTCACCTATATTGAGTAGTAAACTAAATGTGTATTTTAAATGTTAATGTTGAGTCCAGGTAAGAGTCCAATGGGTTAATGATGTTGGAATGATTAAAAGACAGCACTTCAAAAAATCTATAATTACTTAAATTCTTAGATCTGTGCACATTTCCTGTGTCAAGTATAAATTTCTATGTCCACGTTTAATGGAAACTGCCCTTATGCCAGTCATTAGTGCTATAGGACCTAACTTGGGTGCCTCCTGCCTTACAACCCACCGAGAACTCTCCGTTCCTCCAATTCTGGCCTCTTGTCCATCCTTTCTTCTGCCCACCATTGGCGGGTGTGCCTTCAGATGTCCAGGCCCAAGCTCTGGAATTCCCTCCCTACATCTTTCCGCCTCTCTCTCCACCTTCAATACTCTCATTAAAACCCATCTCTTTGACCAAGCTGTTGGTCACCTGTCCTAATATCTCCTTATGTGAAAATTTCCCCTCCCCGCCTTAGTCTTCGCTCCCCGTGTGGAATGCAGTGAGAAATCAGTGACAAGATCAATAAAAATGAAGGACATTGCACCAATTTGAATGAATCCATCCAGAAAAACCTACAGTTCCCACTCCCCATCCTCTCTCCACTATCTAGTTGATGGCTCTTTACTGAAGGACTTCCTTACAATCCCTTTCACTAGCTAAAGTTGCTTGCACTAGCTCGAATCTGTCTTATCAATTTTACGTTTTTATTTAATATCTTATTTATCTGTACACAACCCCTTCCTAGTAGTTTTCTTTCCTAGTTAAAGACACCCAATGCGCTATCATCTTTGTTATAAAGAACTCATCGACAAACCAACCTATCTAATTAAAAAGGTAGCTGGAGGGGCAGATCAGTCACTGGGAGTTGGCATTCTTCCCACTCGGCTCTAGATTATCCTGTAAGCCAATGCCCTAATCAGCGGGGTGATTCCAGCTGGTGAAGAAACGGGAACTCACCAGCACTCTGCTGGTCTGGGGTTTTAGCAGATTGAACTCCAGGAGTACTCCTGTGCACATTTGGGGGACCCCTAACTTATGGCTTTTGCCAACCTGCAGCTAAGCTCTCTGGACTTAAGAGGCATCTTCCTACAGGGGGAAGAGAGTGCAATTGATGTTGGGTAAACAGAAACTCTACCTGTGAGTTTTTGTTCCAATAGCTTGGTTTGGAGAATCTTAAGCATGATGATGGGTTTTACTTGTTACAGATAATTAAAGGAGTTGATAGGATAGATAGAGAGAAACTATTTCCTCTGGTGGGGGAGTCCAGAACAAGGGACCATGACCATAAAATTAGAGCTAGGCCGTTCAGGGGTGATGTCAGAAAGCATTCTTCACACAAAGGAGAGTGGAAATCTGGAACTCTGTCCCCATAAAGCTGTTGAGGCTGGGAATCAATTGAAAATTTCAAAACTGAGATTGATAGATTTTTGTTAGGCAAGGATATCAAGGGATATGGAACCAAGGCAGGTAGATGGCGTTAAGCACAGATCAGTCATGATCTAACTGATATGGAACAGGCTCGAGGGGCTGAATATGTTCCTACAGACACTTGGCTGGCCAGAAAAAAACCTGTGAAATAGCACATTGTTAAAGTGCCCTTTTAATGGTTTTACCAACTACTTGCAACAACATTTATACAAATAACGAATAACAGTCAACAGCTGCATTGGGGAATTCAGTTTACGTCTTACTTTTTTACCTGAATTTTTGCAATGAGTTTTCGATCTTCTGGAATTCCGGGATTAATAGCAATGACCACATTATCGTAACCGTTATTCACCAGCTTCATCTCCTCAGAACATCTTACAACATAGGCAGAGATAACGCACTCCAGAGATAGAAGAAATACCTTTGTGAATTTCATTATTGGGGACCTAGCTGAAGCCCCCACTGCTCCTAAGCAATTGCACAAACAAAGCTAAACTAATTTATACTGAACTGTATCAATGTATTTCAGCTCAGCTACAAATTTTATTGCTGAACTTTGAATACATAATAAGGAAATCACCTTCAGCAATTATATTTAATTGCTAATGTGTTACTCATTTTTATATAGGTGCAATCATATTTTAATCATAGAATCATAGAAGTTTACAACATGGAAACAGGCCCTTCGGCCCAACATGTCCATGTCGCCCAGTTTATAACACTAAGCTAGTCCCAGTTGCCTGCACTTGGCCCATATCCCTCTGTACCCATCTTACCCATGTAACTGTCCAAATGCTTTTTAAAAGACAAAATTGTACCCACCTCTACTACTGCCTCTGGCAGCTCGTTCCAGACACCCACCACCCTTTGAGTGAAAAAATTGCCCCTCTGGACCCTTTTGTATCTCTCCCCTCTCACCTTAAATCTATGCCCCCTCGTTATAGACTCCCCTACCTTTGGGAAAAGATTTTGACTATCTACCTTATCTATGCCCCTTATTATCTTATAGACTTCTATAAGATCACCCCTTAACCTCCTACTCTCCAGGGAAAAAAGTCTTAGTCTATCCAACCTCTCCCTATAAGTCAAACCATCAAGTCCTGGTAGCATCCCAGTAAATCTTTTCTGCACTCTTTCTAGTTTAATAATATCCTTTCTATAATAGGGTGACCAGAACTGTACACAGTATTCCAAGTGTGGCCTAACTAATGTCTTGTACAACTTCAACAAGACATCCCAACTCCTGTATTCAATGTTCTGACCAATGAAACCAAGCATGCTGAATGCCTTCTTCACCACCCTATCCACCTGTGACTCCACTTTCAAGGAGCTATGAACCTGTACTCCTAGATCTCTTTGTTCTATAACTCTCCCCAACGCCCTACCATTAACGGAGTAGGTCCTGGCCCGATTTGATCTACCAAAATGCATCACCTCACATTTATCTAAATTAAACTCCATCTGCCATTCATCGGCCCACTGGCCCAATTTATCAAGATCCCGTTGCAATCCTAGATAACCTTCTTCACTGTCCACAATGCCACCAATCTTGGTGTCATCTGCAAACTTACTAACCATGCCTCCTAAATTCTCATCCAAATCATTAATATAAATAACAAATGACACCACATTTATTTTAACCTCTCCAAAATATAACTTGATGCTGTTTGTTGGTTTAATGGTCAAATCTAGCTCAATGTGTGAGAGGGGAAAACATGTCCAAGGTTTTTCCTTCTGTGAACGAGCAGAAAATCTAGCTCCAAGAAAACTTGCTTCACAGCCAGTAACAAGACTGGCCACACTTACCCAACACCATTTCTTCCATTATTGTAGCTCATTTCTCTAATCATTCTGTCTTGTTTTAGTCAACTAAAAAGAGAGGAAAATAACAGCTGACTAAAGTCATTGGGGTACAAATTGGACCTCGTTGCACCCTTTTTACGGACGTAAAACAGGTGCAGCAAGCACCAATTTTGGAGAACAATGTCCCAAAAGATGCCTGAAAAACGCCCGACTGGATATTGGGTCAGGTCATTTTTCAGGCATCCCTGGCAGCTACCTAAAACAGGCATTAAGCCTCTTACATGTGTAAACGAGCGGCCTCATGCCTGTTTTAGGCTCCCTGGTAGAAATTGCAATGGGATGAGAGCAGGAGCCGTGTCTGCTCTGCTCAGAATTCTTCAGCAGACCCTGCGGTCATCAACGAACAAAGGTGTCAATATGTAAACCAACAAACAGCATCAAGTTATATTTTGGAGAGGTTAAAATAAATGTGGTGTCAGCTGTGGCTCAGTGGGTAGCATTCTTGCCCGAGTCCAAACTTTGTGGGTTCAAGTTGCACTCCAGAGACTTGAGCACAAATTCTAGGCTGACACTCTGGTGCAGTACTGAGGGAGTGCTGCACTGTTTCAATTGATTTAATTTTTAACAAAACATTTTACGTAAAAAAAGAAACAGTTGCACTGTGACACCAAATCACGAGATGCAGCTCTTGATTATTTAATGTCCATTCATAGAATCATAGAAAGTTACGGCACAGAAGGAGGCCATTCAGCCCATCAAGTCCATGCTGGCCGAAAAAGCGCTATCGAGCTTAATCTCACTTTCCAGCACTTGGTCCATAGCCCTGTAGGTTACAGCACTTCGAGTGCACGTCCAAGTACTTTTTAAAATAAGTTGAGGGTTTCTGCCTCTACCACCTTTTCAGGCACTGAGTTCCAGACCCCTACCACCCACTGGGTGAAAACATTTTTCCCTCAGCTCCCTTCTAATCCTTCTACCAATCACTTTAAATCTATGCCCCCTGGTTATTGACCTCTCTGCTAAGGGAAATAGGTCATTTCTATCCAGTCTATCTAGGCCACTCAATTATATACACCTCAATTAAATCACCCCTTAGTTTCCTCTGTTCCAAAGAAAACCACCCTAGCCTATCCAATCTTTCCTCATAGCTAAAATTCTCCAGCCCTGGCAACATCCTTGTAAATCTCCTCTGTACCCTCTCTAGTGCAATCACATCTTTCCTGTAATGTGGTGACCAGAACTGTACTCAAGCTGTGGCCTAACTAGTGTTTTATACAGTTCTAGCATAACCTCCCTACTCTTGTATAAAATTCATTTAAAACCAACACAATTAACAGCTTGAACATTAACCTGATTCCTTGACTATTAGAGAGGCAATTTTTTTTGGAACCTGGTATTCTAACATGGGAGGATGGATCACAACAAATTTCTCTTCCTTCTCCTTGTGCACAACTGTGTGTACCAGGAAATGATGCAGGTTGTGACCATATTCATCTTTATTTCAGAAATTCTATACTACAGGTCTCCCACTTCCAGTGGGGGAAAAAACAATCTTTCCCCTGTTGACACTGCCCAGTAGCTTTCAGGTGAATCCTCAAGTTGATATTTATCTGCTTTCCCGCCCAGCCCCCCAAACCTTGGCAGCTAAGGGTGTCAGTGCTTTTATATTGCAGGACTGTAGCCAATGGAAGATGCATATTAAGCAATGGATTCTGCATGATACCAGGGATGAGGGCCTTCAGTTATGTGAAGAGACTAGGGAAGCTGGGGGGGGGGGTGGTTGTTCTCTTTAGAACAGAGAAGGTTAAGGGGAGATTTGATAAAACTGTTCATGATTTGAACACCTAATAGAATAAATAACGAGAAACTGCTTCCAATGGCAGAAGGGTCGGTAATCAGAGGACACAGATTTAAGGAGATCGGTAAAGAGCCCGAGGCGACGTGAAGACACCTTTTTTTAAATGCAGCAAGTTGTTATGATCTGGAATGCGCTGCCTAAAGGGGTGGTGGAAGCAGATTAAATAATAACTTTCAAAAAGGAATTGAGTAAGTACTTGAAGGGAAAGAAATTACAGGGCTACAGGGAAACAGTGGGGGAATGGGACTAATTTGAGAGCTCTTTCAAAGAGCCGGCACAGGCATGATGGGCCTAATGGCCGCCTCCTATGCTGCAACTATTATGATATAAATGCAAGTTCTTTCTTTCCAAAGAATGGAAATAGCTTTGATTCAAAGAACAAAGAGCCTACTAAAAAGATAGATAACTCTATGGGAGCATACCAAAAGTAGTACAATTTAGCTGTTGATGTTCCAGAAATGGGAGTATTAACATCAGCCAACATGCCAAAGAGATAGTCCTAGGCAGCCATCTGATCTAAGGAGCAACGTTTAGCGAATGTCGGAGGGTTACTCCAATGTGGCAGCCCTGAAAAATCCAGGCCTATTTAAGAGCGGGCCAGGTAGCAGCCAGAGAATGGGTGATGTGCAGTTTAATCTGCTCTCTAAGCTCCCTACCTGCAAGACAGCCACATGAAAGGCACTCAACCATCCACTTATCTGGCTGCCCCCACCCACCCCTTAGTCACTGGTTTAACGCGATTTTTTTTTATTGACCAAAGAAAATCAGTCGTCAGGATTGTCAAATCTATTCAACACATTTAATGTAAAAGTCTGTGAGCATCTGTAAAATGACAAGTACTGTAATTTTGACTGATGAAGCACGACATGAAATTAAAATTAATGGGACAACAATCTCTTCTTCCAAATGAAATTGGGTAGGAATGCTGGATTAGGACTATACAGCTGGGATGCCAAATCAAATAAGGATGATGCACAATGAGAACCTGCAATTCACTGACTGAGTAAAACCAAGGCTACAAATAAAGCCGTTTTCCAACAGCCAAACAGGAAGTCCCTTGACTCAGTTCAATTACACAAATGGCATAAAAAATATGCTTATGTTCTAAAACTGCTCAGCAGCTGTAAAGAAAAAAATTACCATAGTTAGTAATAAGTTCATTTTACAAGATATTAAAGCAAGACTTTGGCGACTTGTTATTTTGCTCAAGTAAACAGGTTTTGACTTTTAATTTTATGAAATGTAAAGAAAGAAGTCCCTGGTGGCACATATTGTGCACCTACTGGTTGATACAGGTACTATTTGTAGAGCAGTACAAGCCAGAGTAAAACTAGACTGCCCTCTTTGCATCACCTTTATTGAACTAAACAGTTCACAGGAGTATACACATATTCCTTAATATTGGTACAGCACACACACAGCTTCCAACAGTAAAGAAATATGCTATTTTTTTACATTTTGGTGACTATCACTTTACTGGTCAGTAACTATATCATGAATGCACTGATTTTCTCCAGGCAAAATTATACCACAGTCCAGTGATATTGCACATTATTGATGTTTCACTAATGACTTGACACAATCCCTTTTTCAAAGTTGTATTTTTAAAACTTACCTGCAGTAACGCCACAGGGTTTTCAATACAAAATGCATTCTGCAAAGTAGCTTTAGCTTGCTGAAGTTTTACCTGCAACTGTTTCAGTTTTGCTGCCTTGCGGTCAACCATCAGATTGGCCTGGGCAGTCTCAACAGAAAATCTCTTCTTCCATGCTCGTTCCTCAATGTCAAGAAAAAGCTGGACTTTCCTGAACAAATCTAGGTGTGTCTGTTGCTGCTTTTCTAACTTGTCCTATTAAAACATAGAATTTTTCATGGGATATTTTCCAATTTTAAAATGAGAATGTTTTTCATTTATGCAAGTTCTTAGCTTGTAACAACCAGATAAGACATGATTCAAACTGGAACAGACTTCATCTACATGTAAAACAGTACCTACAATTCCAAAACGAATCAAATGGCAAGTCCTGAAGATGTCATAAATGCAAGTTCATTCATTCTTACACATCAGTAGTGGACAGAAACACTTAAAATTTCACATTTACATCAATCATAATCTGGATGTAAAGAAAGTATTATAGAACATACAAGAAGTCTAGATAAAGGTACTGTATTATCAAAGGTAAAGCTTGTATTAAACAAAAAAAAAACATTGGGCTCGATTTTAGGGTCGGGTTTCCTGCGGGGGGGCCCCGAAAATCCCGATATGAGGTCACGTGACCGGATCGCACCGCGATCCCGACCACTTCCGGGTTCCCCGATGACATGCGGGGCTGCGTGCGTGGCCCCCGCTGGTGGGAATCCCGCAGGCATTTAAAGCCAGCGGGGTTCCACTTGAGAGTACTTACCTTGCTTGTTGAGGTCAGTTAATGAGCTGAATCAGCTGTCAAAAGAGGAAGTGTGGGATTTTACCTGCATCGCAGACTGTTTCACACACTGGGGGAAACAGTCTCTCTCCCACCAGGCGTGTTGCAGCCAGCAGCCACCCAAGTGCACTCCACGGGGGAGAGCCCTCACCCACGCAGGAGGCCACCGCGTCACATAGGGCAACCCTGCCCCCCACCAACCCCCGCCAAGCCAGAGGACAGACCGACACGAAACCGCAGCCCCAGTCCGAGGAACCACCCACCTACCCTGCACAACCCCTCAGACCAACACCTGCCAGATGGGTGGTGCGTGGACACCCTCGGAGGACGAACAGCATGACCAGCCCCAGCAGCCTTGCAGTCCACGCGGTCCGCCGCAGAGACGTGGAGCCCCCCAACACGGTGTTGTTGCACGCCCACCTGCACAGCAGGAGGGAGGGCTACCGCAGAGAGAGACGCATCGCAGAGGGCACTACCCTCGCCACATGGTCCACAGACCGAGTCGAAGCTCCCCGGACCTCTCCGAGCAGCAGTGCACACGGAGGCGCAGATTCGCTCGACATGTAGTCGTGGAGATCGGCAGGCTCTTTCATGCCGAGCTGCTCCTGGCTGGCCCCAGCACCAAGTGCTTACCTGTCGCTGCCAAAGTCACCACTGCCCTCCACAACTTCTCCTCCGCATCCTTCCAGGGTGCAGCCGGCTACACCGCCGATGTCTCTCAGTGGTCTGCGCGGAAGAGCCCTGCAAATACACCTGCACCTACTCTGCAGTAACACGATGGGTGGCATCAGTGGTGGGTCCTCATAGTGATACCCAGGAGCGGGCATTATTGGACACAACAGACAGGATTCGCGGAGACATGGCAGTGGTGGTGCCAATATAATGTGTGCTGTTTGTTGCTCTGAAATTCAATATAGGTAACACCCATGGCAAACCCTCAGACACCCTTGTGCACCCCCTTCATGCTCACGAAACATTTGCCTTACGCTGCCTACTGCACATATGTGATGCATGCCCTGTGGCTGCAGCACAGGTGGTGGCAGGTTGAGTGAGGGTGGCCGTGAGGGAGATGCACGAGAGGGTGAGTATGGGATAGAGCCATGAGATTGTATGAGGATTGGGTCGCGTGTTAGTGGCAGGATGAGTACTGGCGAGGTGAGTAGGTGGAGGTAAGATGAGGATGGGGTTTGAGTGGGTATAAGGGGTGATGTGACAGAGTAGTGTTGGCGGTGCCGAAGGAGATGTGGGGTTGGGGCAGTGTTGTGGCAGATGGAGTGTAGGGGAAAGACTTCGTGTTCTCACTGTGGCTGACCTACTGAGGTCATTGCAGCGCCTCCTGCACTGTATGCAGGTGGGCGATATGTTGGTTGCGCAGGTGACCCCCTCTGCCACCTCGAGCCAGGCCTTCTTGGTGGCAGAGGCTGGCCGCTTCCTCCCGCCCGCCGGGTGGAAGATCTCTGTCTTCGCCCTCCTCCTCACCCCATCTGATGATACTTGGGGTGAGGCATCATTAAACTGGGAGCAGCCTTCCCCCTGGGCTGCTCCATGCTGAAATTTGTTCCATTGGTTGCAGCATCTGTCAGTGGAGGACTGCCCCTTTAACTAGAGAGCCTCCAGCTGACAGATCGTACTGCGCATGCGCAGCCCGCCCGACGCGCAGACCAGCAGCGTGGACCCCGGAGGAGCAGGTAATTGATTCCTATTAGTGTGTTGCCTGCTACGATCGCGCAGGCAACCCACTAATTTCACCGAGCGTGTTGACCACGCTCCCGAAACCCAACCCGCCGGAAACCCGCAGGCCTGGTAACATCGAGCCCATTATGTTGTTCAGTATCATTATATTTTTTTTTAAAAAAAGAATCTAGTCTAAGGGAGTTAATAGGGGATCATCTTTTAGTTGACTAAAATTAGAAAGAAAATGACAATTACAATTATTGTATTTTCATCCTAAATAGCACCTACTCTGAACATATTAAATGGGCTGCCTATTGTGACACCGCTATTCCCGGCCGAAAGGGAGATTATTGGATAATTCACCTGTCAATCACACCTGCAGCCTGCATTGCAGTAAATTACTGGGATTAATTTTATGTACACGAGTTCTGTTGGTTGCAGTTCGTACAGTCTCTTTTTAAATAGACTGCGAATTAGACCTCGTTTGCTTAATAAACAAACTTTGTTTGCTTTGGTGGTTTTACAATAGACTGGCTGTATGTCCTGCCAGTACTAAGTCCCACCCGCCTCCAATGGTGTCAATAGACACCCCGTACTGGGCTGGGGTCAGAAGTGTTGTCTTTCAGATGAAATGTTAAACCAAGACTCCGTCTGTCCTCAAGTGGATGCAAAAGATCCCATGTCACTATTTCGAAGAGCAGGGGAGTTCTCTCAGGTGTCCCGCCAATATTTATCCTCAACATCATGAAAATAGATTACCTGGCCATTATCATGTTGTTGTTTGTGGGACCTTGCTGCGTGCAAATTGGCTGCTGCATTTCCCTACATTGCAAGTGACTACACGTCAAAAGGTACTTCATTGGCTGCAAAGTGCTTTGGGACATCTTGAGGTCGTGAAAGGTGCTATATAAATGCAAGATCTTTCTTTCAAGCACAAGTGTTAGTTCTCCAGCGTTGAGCAAAAATACCCACTTTAAATATTATGCATCCTTTCCAACGCGATGGATTTCACACACCTAAACGTTTAGAGACAAAAACAGGGGGAATTTATGCAAAAAGTAATTGGCAGATTGCGGAGTTTTTTTTTTAAAAGGCAGGTGGAAGCAGATTCAATAATCACTTTCAAAAGGGCATCGGATAAGTACTTAAAAAAGGAGAAAATTGCAGGGCTATGGGGAAAGAGCAGGGGAGTGGGAAAGCTTTCAAAGAGCCGGCATAGGAAGGATGGGCCGAATGGCCGCCTTCTTCCTCCCCGCTGTATGATTCTTAAAAACTAAAATTACTTACTCGGATTATGCTGATGGCATCAGTCAGTTTAACGACATGGTGGTCACGGTGAGAGGTCCCGGCCGGTAACATACAATAAGGCGCAGAGAGAGAGGACACTTGTCGGTCCGGCAGCAAAGCTCCAGCTCTTTACCGCGTTGCTTGCACAGCCGGCCGGCGTTGGCGGTCCGCCTCACCAGGACTCGGTGCCGGAAACTCGGGTTGTCGAGGTGATGGGGTTGGGTGAGGGAGAAGTGCAAGGCAGCAGAAGGACTCGCCGCAATTCTGCTGCCCTTTTTATTTTGCACAGGTCGCACCTCGGCTGATCCGCAAGCAAGTTATAGTCCAACAAATTTATTTTAAATTCCACAAGCTTTCGGAGGCTTCCTCCTTCCTCAGGTGAACGGTGTGGAAAAATGTTCACCTGAGGAAGGAGGAAGCCTCCGAAAGCTTGTGGAATTTAAAATAAAATTGCTGGACTATAACTTGGTGTTGTAAAATTGTTTACAATTGTCAACCCCAGTCCATCACCGGCATCTCCACATCATATCTGCGAGCACTTCTCGATGATGTTGTGCAGCGCGACGTTTTTTCTCTTTAGCTCCAAACTCATCTCGCAAGTGGAGAGGCAGAGCGGGCAGGAGGAGGAAGGCAGCGCCCCGGGAGGGGGAGGTGGTGCCGCCGCCGCCGCCGCCTGCGGACGGATCCGAGTCCCGCACCGACCGCTTGAGCTGCGCCACGCACCCGCTGCGGAGGTTGAGTCCGCACGGCAGGGTGACGGGCTCCGCTAAGATGTCGTGACAAATGGCACACTCCACAGAGTGCGAGGCCATCGCCGCAGATCAATGTACAATCCGCACTTAGCTCCCGACGCAGCTCACTGGGATATTTTGCATCAACTCGGAAGAGATTAAGAGTTTGTAACACAAAAAAAAGCATCCTCCGCAAAATTTGTTACTTCAGCGCTCGGATCCTCTGCAAAAATTTGTTACTTTAGCGCTCGGATCCTCTGCAAAAATTTGTTACTTCAGCGCTCGGATCCTCTGCAAAATTTGTTACTTTAGCGCTCGGATCCTCTGCAAAAATTTGTTACTTCAGCGCTCGGATCCTCTGCAAAATTTGTTACTTCAGCGCTCGGATCCTCCGCAAAAATTTGTTACTTCAGCGCTCGGATCCTCTGCAAAATTTGTTACTTCAGCGCTCGGATCCGCCGCAAAATTTGTTACTTCAGCGCTCGGATCCTCCGCAAAATTTGTTACTTCAGCGCTCGGATCCTCTGCAAAATTTGTTACTTCAGCGCTCGGATCCTCTGCAAAATTTGTTACTTCAGCGCTCGGATCCGCCGCAAAAATTTGTTACTTCAGCGCTCGGATCCTCCGCAAAATTTGTTACTTCAGCGCTCGGATCCTCTGCAAAAATTTGTTACTTTAGCGCTCGGATCCTCTGCAAAAATTTGTTACTTCAGCGCTCGGATCCTCTGCAAAATTTGTTACTTTAGCGCTCGGATCCTCTGCAAAAATTTGTTACTTCAGCGCTCGGATCCTCTGCAAAATTTGTTACTTCAGCGCTCGGATCCTCCGCAAAAATTTGTTACTTCAGCGCTCGGATCCTCTGCAAAATTTGTTACTTCAGCGCTCGGATCCGCCGCAAAAATTTGTTACTTCAGCGCTCGGATCCTCTGCAAAATTTGTTACTTTAGCGCTCGGATCCTCTGCAAAAATTTGTTACTTCAGCGCTCGGATCCTCTGCAAAATTTGTTACTTCAGCGCTCGGATCCTCCGCAAAAATTTGTTACTTCAGCGCTCGGATCCTCTGCAAAATTTGTTACTTCAGCGCTCGGATCCGCCGCAAAATTTGTTACTTCAGCGCTCGGATCCGCTGCAAAATTTGTTACTTCAGCGCTCGGATCCTCTGCAAAAATTTGTTACTTCAGCGCTCGGATCCTCTGCAAAATTTGTTACTTTAGCGCTCGGATCCTCCGCAAAAATTTGTTACTTCAGCGCTCGGATCCGCTGCAAAATTTGTTACTTCAGCGCTCGGATCCTCTGCAAAAATTTGTTACTTCAGCGCTCGGATCCTCTGCAAAATTTGTTACTTTAGCGCTCGGATCCTCTGCAAAAATTTGTTACTTCAGCGCTCGGATCCTCTGCAAAATTTGTTACTTCAGCGCTCGGATCCTCCGCAAAAATTTGTTACTTCAGCGCTCGGATCCTCTGCAAAATTTGTTACTTCAGCGCTCGGATCCGCCGCAAAATTTGTTACTTCAGCGCTCGGATCCTCTGCAAAATTTGTTACTTCAGCGCTCGGATCCTCCGCAAAATTTGTTACTTCAGCGCTCGGATCCTCTGCAAAATTTGTTACTTTAGCGCTCGGATCCTCCGCAAAAATTTGTTACTTCAGCGCTCGGATCCTCTGCAAAATTTGTTACTTCAGCGCTCGGATCCGCCGCAAAATTTGTTACTTCAGCGCTCGGATCCTCCGCAAAAATTTGTTACTTCAGCGCTCGGATCCTCTGCAAAATTTGTTACTTCAGCGCTCGGATCCTCTGCAAAAATTTGTTACTTCAGCGCTCGGATCCTCTGCAAAATTTGTTACTTCAGCGCTCGGATCCTCTGCAAAAATTTGTTACTTCAGCGCTCGGATCCGCCGCAAAAATTGGCGACTGGTCAGACTGTCTGAGCTGAGCCGGTAACTCGCTCCCACTGCGGCTGCTCATCCAGAGGGGAAAACCAGCCCCCAAAATTTAAACCCAACCAATCAAAGCAGCTCGGCCCGGTGTCACAGCAACAGCTGCTAGAGACGCGGCTGTAACCGACTGAGGGGAAGCGGGGCTGGGGGTCTGGGGGTCTGGGTCGGGCTTTGGCGAAACGTTGTTCCTGTTTGCAGGGTAGGAGCTGGGAGAGGAGGAGGAGAAGAAGAGTTAACGCGGCCTGTAATCCTCCAACAATCTCACTAATTGGTTTGTCTCCCGAAAGGGCTTCATCCACCCTGAGAGACAGGGTCAGTGATTGGAATTAAACCAAAACGCGGCCTGAGAGTTTAATGTGACGGGAGTGGACTCGGTGTTCGGGGGCAACCGTGAGCTACTCTACACCGGATGTTTGTGGATCTGCACCGTTATCCCCCTTTTGTTTATAAATGTATGTATTATCTGCACTTCTGTGTTTTAGGTGCGTCAAATTTAACGAGCGCTGATTTGCGATTTATATTAAGTTAATGTGAGTAACTGCAAGATTCATTTCATCTTTGTAAGTTCCGACTAAAAACTTGGCTAAGTTCTAATGCTTGCTTGGCAGATGATGGCAGTTCATTGAGAATTTCAATAACCTTAAGATCGAATGCCTCCAGATCTTAATGTGGAGATGCCGGTGATGGACTGGGGTTGACAATTGTAAACAATTTTACAACACCAAGTTATAGTCCAGCAATTTTATTTTAAATTCACAAGCTTTCGGAGGCTTCCTCCTTCCTCAGGTGAACGATGTGAAAAATCGTTCACCTGACGAAGGAGGAAGCCTCCGAAAGCTTGTGAATTTAAAATAAAATTGCTGGACTATAACTTGGTGTTGTAAAATTGTTTCCAGATCTTAAAGCACAGATGTAAACAGGGGGGATAAAAAGTTTTCTTCTACTTTTGGTGACTGATTCTGAATTTGGAAAATTCCAAACCCACACCATTCAAAGAATGTGGAGTTTTTATTCAAAAATGGGATGGGAAAGCAACCTTATCCGTTTGTGTGAATACTCTAAAAATCCAGAATCAAGCCAAATTTTGCTTTTTTGCTCTTGGGTGTAAGGAAAGGTAACTGAATGTATTTGAGATATATACCTAATTTGCCAATTTAAAAAAATTGTTATTAATGTGAAATGCCAGCTGTCTGGGATTATACCCTCAGGGACTCCCTGTCTAAACTCCTTTGTCTTGCTACTTTCCTCCTAAATTTTCTGCCTTGAATTTGGTCAACTTCAATCCTACGACTGCTTGGATCAGTTCTCTCATGTAAAGAACCTTGGGATATTTCATGGTAAAGGTACCATACCAATACAACTTGTTTTTCAGAATTAAAGGGGCTTCCTATGATCTTATGTCATAGAAATGTATATACATTTTATGGGGAATGCTGTAGAGAAAACAATCCTTTTTTTTATTATGAACTTGATACTGGATAGGATTCCACTGCTACTTGCATCACTTATTTAAAGAAGTAAGTAGTGTAGGTGAGATATTGAATTGTACAATACAGTATTAGGAGCCTGGAAATGTATTCTAGATGGCCAATTAAACCAATCATTCAGACAGTTGCTTTGAATTATTCTTCCAGAACTTGAGATGTACTTCTTGGGAAGAAATGCACAATCTTGTCCTTCAATGAGAATAGGATGCACCCCTTTTAAAAACTCAACAAAGACAAGCTTACAGATCCTGTGCCGCGTTGCAAGACAAACCAAATGCAAACGCATAAGATGTGCATTTTTAATACTTTGAAGAGGATGTTAATGAGGACCATAAATATACATTGTGTGGGTTTGAACAATATGGCATAATTTCAATCGATGATTAACATCCCCTATATTCCATTCACAGCTGGTCCAATGTATCTTTAACTGAATTGATTTTTCAGATCAAAAGCAAACAGCCTTCTGTCTGCAACCTATTCTGATCTGACATCATCCATTTAGAACCCTGCAATGAAGACATTAGCATGTCAAAATACTTTATTCTGTGGCAGTAAACCAGGCATCTCATTAACGAGTCAAATTGTTGACATTTGATTGAGATGTAACCTCTGTTTTTGAGTGTTGTCTTTACAACTGCTATATAAAGAAAACCAAGAAAAGCCATGGACAAAAAAAAAACTCCACTGTCACAGCACGTGTCTGTGCAAAACACTCAGATTCTGCAAGTACCCATAATAGCAAATGGAAGAATAATTTTTTTAAAATTGCAAGTTTATTTTCATAATTTAATTTTTTTCTTAGAATGAAGTCAAGATCGTCTTCACCTCCAATCCATGTCCATACTGATGAATCAACACCTGTCCGTGTTCATATTCGGAAGTCCAAATTGTTGCCTTCTGTTGTGGAAGTAGGTGTAAATGGTGACAATTACTTAATAAAGATAATCAAAATCTGATAGTTATTTGAGGAAGTGACAGATATACAATATCTGTAAGCTATACAAAACCCTGGTTAGACCGCACCTGGAGTACTGTGAGCGGTTCTGGGCACCGCACCTTTGGAAGGTCAGATTGGCCTTGGAGGGAGTGCAGCGTAGGTTTACTAGAATGATACCCAGACTTCAAGGGTTAAGTTACGAGAAGAGATTACACAAATTGGGGTTGTATTCTCTGGAGCTTCGAAGGTTAAGGGGTGATCTGATCGAAGTTTATAAGATATTAAGGGGAACGGATAGGGTGGATAGAGAGAAACTATTTCCGCTGGTTGGGGATTTTAGGAGTCGGGGGCACAATCTAAAAATTAGAGCCAGACCTTTCAGGGGCGAGATTAGAAAACATTTCTACACATAAAGGGTGGTAGAAGTTTGGAATTCTCTTCTGCAAACGGCAATTGATACTAGCTCAATTGCTAAATTAAAATCTGAGATAGATAGCTTTTTGGCACTCAAAGGTATTAAGGGATATGGGCCAAAGGTGGGTATATGGAGTTAGATCACAGATCAGCCATGATCTTATCAAATGGCGGAGCAGGCACGAGGGGCTGAATGGCCTACTCCTGTTCCTATATGGTGGATGGGAAGATTTGGGGGTTCCAGTTTACAAGACATTAAAAGCAGCACTTCAAGTGAATGAGGCCATAAAAGAGCTAATTGAATACTGGGCTTTATGGCAAGAGGTATAGAATATAAAATTGAAATGTAATGGTGAATCAATATAAAATCTTAGTAAGACCAGAGTTGGAGTACTGTGTGCAGTTTTGGGCTCCACACTGTAGGAAGGATGTAACAATAGAGAGGGTGTGAGGAAATACAAAGACTTGAAAAATTGGGAATTTTTTCATTAGGACAGATGAGATTGAGAGGTTATCTGATAGATGTATTTAAAATTATTGAAGGGATAGGCAGAGTAGATAGAAACTGTTTCCAGTGGTTGAGGGTCTAGAATGAGGGGACATAGATATAAGATTAAATGTAAGAGATTTAGGACCGAGCAGGAGAATTTTTTTTAAAGAAGGTTGTGAGGCTGTGGATTGCACTACCAGAGTTGGTGACTGAAGCAGAGACCATGTCAACATTTAAGAATAGGTTAGATGGGTAATTGAAGGAAAGGGGAATAAAGTGATATGGAGCAGGGTGAGCACATGGGATTAGGAGTGTAGAGGTGATGAAGGCGTGGATTACGGTTTTAGTGGTGGAGGGACAGAGGCGGGGCAGCGCTAGGCAATGTTGCGGAGGTGGAAGTTGGCAGTCACAATGATGGCGAGGATATGGAGTCTGAAGTTCAAAGCTTAGGTTCAAACAAGACGCTGAGGTTACAAAAAGTCTGGTTCAGCCTGAGATAGCGCCAGGGAAGAGACTGGAATCAGTGGTAAAAGAGTGGAGTTTGTGGTGGGGGCTGAAGACAGTGGCTTTCAGTCTTGCCAATTCTAAGCTGGGGGAAGCGAAGGACTCATCCAAGACTGGATCTTTTGCAAACAGTCTGACAACACGGAGGCAGTCAAGGGGGCGACGGAGCTGGTGGAGAGGTGTATGTCTATATCTGGAAGCTGACTTAAGGTGCAGTGTGTAGATAATGAAGAGGAGATCAAAGATAAATCCTTGTGGGTATCCGGAGGTGACGGTGCAGGAGTGGGAAGCCATTGCTAGAGATGCTCAGCTGTGTTCAGATAAGTAAGAGTGGAACCACATGCGGACAGTACCACAGAGCTGAACAGTAGAGGAGAAATGTAAAGAATCTTACAACACCAGGTTATAGTCCAACAAGTAGAGGAGAGGCATTGAAGGGGATGGTGTGGTCAATGTATTTCCTGGGTTTGCATCTTCTGATGTTATCAGAATCTTTTTAAAGTATTTGCAGATATAATGTGCTTTCCCATTTGAGCGCAAGGTTTTGGCAGTGGTAGTTACCCCTGTCATGTTTAGCATGACATTTTAATTGGAGAAAGCAGTGTTACACTTTTTTTTCCCCCTTCCAGGTTACCAGGTGATAGGATATGTGGACATAGTGATTCAAAGATCCTGAGTGTGCTATCCAGGAAGTCACTGACCAGACTTTCTTTCCCACCAGAGTGGAAAGTTCCATTCCTCTCCTCCTCTCCCACCCCCAATCCTGTACACCTCCTGATGATTAGTTACATAGTAGCATCTTTGGAAGATATCTGGGGTGGGCCACCTTTTGCGCTCTTAGCTGAGAAACCATGTGGAGGGTGGGGTGTTGAAAATATAAATTCTGAACCTGGCACAACATAATGCATTGTACATTATTTTCATAATTCTATTTTTTAACTGTACAGCTGTACATGTTTGGCAAATCAGGCAGATCAGGTATGTAGTCCAGGATTTTCAGATCGCCATTCTCATGGTCATGTTTTCTTCTAGTTATCATGTGTGTCCAAAGGAAAGCCGTCGACAGATTCAGCAAAAGCAAAGAGATCTCTGAAGGGGAAAACGAAGAGTTATTGGAAGCCCCAAACTTCTGTGCGTGGCCAAAGTTACAAACAGGAGGTAGGTATATTCTGTTCTCATAAGCAAAACTACAAATAGTTTTGTAAACCTGTAAATTAAGGTAGAAAATGAATACAAACAGAAATTTTGTGGTTGACAATGTCGGTCTAATTGTGATTATTTTCCTGTTGGATAAAATGAAATTTAACGTGTAATTCATTATACATGACGAATTTAGTTGCCAGAAATCTATTTGCAGTGGCCAGTGTGCAGTTGTCTGTTTGTGGAGCTCATAACTATTGCTGTTTCTTTTTATTCGTTCATGGGATGTGGCGTCGCTGGCGAGGCCAGCATTTATTGCCCATCTCTAATTGCCCTTGAGAAGGTGGTGGTGAGCCGCCTTCTTGAACCGCTGCAGTTCGTGTGGTGAAGGTTCTCCCATAGTGCTGTTAGGAAAGGAGTTCCAGGATTTTGACCCAGCGACGATGAAGGAAAGGCGATGTATTTCCAAGTCGGGATGGTGTGTGACTTGGAGGGGAGCGTGCAGGTGGTATTGTTCCCATGTGCCTGCTGCTCTTGTCTTTCTAGGTGGTAGAGGTTGCGGGTTTGGGAGGTGCTGTCGAAGAAGCCTTGGCGAGTTGCTGCAGTGCATCCTGTAGATGGTACACACTGCAGCCACTGTGTGCCGGTGGTGAAGGGAGTGAAAGTTTAGGGTGGTGGATGGGGTGCCAATCAAGTAGGCTGCTTTGTCCTGGATGGTGTTGATCTTTTTGAGTGTTGTTGGAGCTGCACTCATCCAGGCAAGTGGAGAGTATTCCATCACACTCCTGACTTGTGCCTTGTAGATGGTGGAAAGGCTTTGGGGAGTCAGGAGGTGAGTCACTCGTCACAGAAGACCCAGCCTCTGACCTGCTCTTGTAGCCACAGTATTTATATGGCTGGTCCAGTTAAATCTCTGGTCAATGGTGACCCCCAGGATGTTGATGGTGGGGGATTTGGCGATGGTAATGCTGTTGAATGTCAAGGGGATGTGGTTAGACTCTCTCTTGTTGGAGATGGTCATTGCCTGGCACTTGTCTGGCGCAAATGTTACTTGTCACTCTTGAGCCCAAACCTGGATGTTGTCCAGTTCTTGCTGCATGCGGGCTCGGACTACTTCATTATTTGATGGGTTGCGAATGGAACTGAACACAGTGCAATCATCAGTGAACATCCCCATTTCTGACCTTATGATGGAGGGAATGTCATTGATGAAGCAGCTGAAGATGGTTGGGCCTAGAACACTGCTGTGAGGAACTCCTGCAGCAATGTCCTGGGGCTGAGATGATTGGCCTCCAACAACCACTACCATCTTCTTTTGTGCTAGGTATGACTCCAGCCACTGGAGAGTTTTCCCCCTGATTCCCATTGACTTCAATTTTACTAGGGCTCCTTGTTGCCACACTCGGTCAAATGCTGCCTTGATGTCAAGGGCAGTCACTCTCACCTCACCTCTGGAATTCAGCTCTTTTGTCCATGTTTGGACCAAGGCTGTAATGAGGTCTGGAGCCGAGTGGTCCTGGCGGAACCCAAACTGAGCACTGAGCATTGGTGTGTAAGTGCTGCATGATAGCACTGTCGACGACACCTTCCATCACTTTGCTGATTGAAAGGAGTTATCACATGTGAGCAACTAGCTTTTGCTGTTCTTGTATATTGATATTCAGAAGCAATTTCTGTAGCATATTTTTAGATGCATCACATAGGTTCTGCTTACTGAGACACAGCTTTTTGTCAGACAGGTAACTTCTGTGAGAGCTACCAATAAGAAACTAGAAGTAGATTTAAACACTGAAGGCTTAGCAGTACCTGGAGAAATGTAAAGGGGAGTTATGGAAAAACAAGGGCCCATAATTTGCTGTCAAAATAACGGCGAGTCTAATAGAGCTCATCGTTATTTATGCACAAATGCTACTGCAAATTTAGGCAAAGGCAGATGCGAGGTTGAACACGGAAATCCAAAAGTTGCTGTCCAAGTTGTGCCGCTTCACCATTAGCTTCGCGAAAATGGCTTGGAGATTTAAAACAAAAGGAAATCTATGTGCAATAAAAGCAAAGGGATCCATTTTTAATTGACATTTGCAATTTTATTATTGTCTGGTTCACCATCGAAATGCATTGAATGGCGTGAAGTTTCTGTATTTGCGTGGTAGATGCAAACTAAACTCACCGCAGAAAGTTAAGTCTTGTCCATTTCAGTCTAAGTACCCTTTTAATGATGTGGTCAGTGTTAATTGCTGCCAATCAACCTCTCCGGCACTAAAAATTAACGATTATAAGTGTGGAGTCTCATTCCTTCAGGTTTTAATTGTTGTTGGAGATTTTAAAAATGGAAAATTTAAAATTAAAATTTTTGTTAACTTTTCCTTTCTGTCTCTCTTTTTTAATTCAATCTTTCTTTCCTGCTTTTTATTTCTCTTTCTGTACCTGATTTGACATTGAATTCACCCATTTTAACTTACACTTCCTTCTCAGTCCTTGCGCTGTTAATTTCACACTCCATCAATCTGATTGGTTAAAGAGATACACAGTTGGTTGCTCAGTTCTCTCCGGTCCCAGATGCCCTGTTTCCCTCGCTGCCCCATTATCAGCTCGCACTTCCAGCAACTTGCCACACAAAAATTTTAAAAACCTAAAATGTGCAAGGGCATGTCTAACTAATGGCAGACACCATTAGGTGCCTTGCCACAGCAAATTATGGCCCAAGATATACACAAGCAGTCTTCTAGTAATTCCTAAGCCATGTACTGGAGTTGTGCAAATATGAATAAGAAATTTATTGGGACTATATTACAATACCTGACATAGTAAACATTTTTATTTTATTTGTACTTCTGGATTGAAGTAACTGCTACACTAAACAAGTGTAAACCTGATCCAATATATAATTATATTCAGTATATAAACATTCTGCTTGGCAAATTCTGAAGAACATTATTTGTTAAATTTAAATGTATTAAGCTTTCATTTAGATATTCTGCAAAATTGCCTGAATGTACTTTTGAAAGGGCACACAACTCAGTATCCACCCACACTTGTCTAAAGTATAAAAGTTTTAACAAAAATATAATTTCTTATTTCTTTATGATAAAAGGGACCAGCACAAAGGCTCACAATCACCCTAGGCGACGCAGAAAAGATCTCTGCAGTGATCCATTCTGGTGATGCAAGCTTTGATAAGGAAGTCGACATTCATGAGCGAATGAATCAGTATGGACAACAGATTGACAGCTTAATGGAAGATTTGGAAAGTTTGAAAACTGAAGTAAGTTTTGATACATTTTACTTAAAAAATGTTGGTGCCAGTTGATGAGGTCTTGATAATGAGTTGACTCCAGTGTTGTCAGTTAATGAGTTGCCCTTTCCACTTGAGTCTGTGGATAGGGAACGATCTGTTGCTGGGCATAATATGCAATAGAAGGTGCAGCTACCAAAAAGGCATCTGAATGTTTGTATCCCATAGACATTGAATGTATTCAAGATAATTTTGGCTATTTATTTTTTAATTGTATTTTCCTAGTTATTTGATCTGCTAGCTATAGTACAAATTGTTAACAGAAATTATTCAGCTTTCAGGGCACAGGATAAATGAACAGGTTGAGGAAGATGAGGATGAACCGAATACATCAAAGTGGACAACTGAAGACCATGAAGCTGAATTGTCACAGGAGCTTACTAGATCGACCTATAAAAATAGGACTTTTCAGAAAAGCTTTGAAAAGCTGCAGGAAGAGTTGGATCTGATGGGGTAACTATGTTTGTGTATAACCTTTTTGTGAGATATTGCTATATTAATGTGAATGTTTAAATGCATTCATATGAAATTATGTTTTCTACCACTCTAACTGAAGTGTTAACTCATTTAAATAATATGCTAATGTCAAACAGCGTGCTATTTTGCTTCAGTCGTATTAACGTCATTTAAATTAGATGAAAGCAATTCTAGGGATATGGAAACAATTAATTCGACAGAGTAAATAAGGAGGAACTGTTTCTACTGGCAGAAGGATCAGTAAGCAGAGGACACAGATTTAAGATAATTAGCAAAATAAGATGAGAATTTTTTTTATGCAGTGAGTTATTATGATCTGGAACACACTGCCTGAAAGGGTGGTAGAAGTAGATTCAGTAGCAATTTTCAAAAGGGAAATGGATAAATATTTGAAAAGGAAACATTTGCAGGGCTGTAAGAAAAGAGCAGGGGACTGGGACTAATTGGATAGCTCTTTCAAAGAGCTGGCACACTGGGCCGAATGGCCTCCTTCTGTGCTGTATGATTCTATGAAAGGAATGGGAGTGTGCAAACCTTGGCTGCAGCCCATATTAGAAAAGAAATCCTGGTTATTTTTTTCCATTAAGTTATTTTATTTATCATGGCAAATCAAAGGTTGCTTACATAATTTTGATTTTTTTTTGCATCAGTGTAGTCCACTACAGTTACAGTACTTTCAGTTCCATATAAGCTGTAAAGTATTTTCCTTTGACCTGACCCTTTTGCTCACAAGCAATGATATAATTAAGAATTTTTGTCCCAAGTCTGTAAGAAGGCTCTTCAAGTCATGTTATGTAAGAACTGCAAGTATCTTCATAAGATTGTCATGGCAGAATTCACAGTTTTGAGGAACTATTTGCAACCGAAACGCATGTGATGTTTTGTCAAAAATAACATTTGGGCTGGAATGAGTAGATTAATATCATCCAGACCCCTAGATTTAGGTATTACATTGGCTCAGAGGTAGCCCTGTTGCCTCTGAGTCAGAGGATCGTAGGTTCAAACCTTATTTCAGAGACTTGAGCACTTAATCTTGGCTGAAACTCCAGTGCTGCACTATCAGAGGTTTCGTCTATCGGATGAGATGTTATACCGAGGTCCTGTCTGCCCTCTCGTGTGAATGTAAAAGATCTTATAGTGCTATTTAAAGAAGAGTTCTCCCAGTGCCCTGTCCAACATTTATCCCTCACCCAATACCTCCAAGGCAGTTTAATTGGTCATTTATCTCGTCGCTGTTTGTGGGATCTTGCTGTGTACAAAATTGGCTGCCATGCATTGGTTTTCCTGCATTACATCAGTCACCACGCTTCAAAAGTAAAGAATTAGCTGCGAAGCACTTAGGGACATCTCAAGGTTGTGCAAGGCTCCATTTAAATGGATGCTCTTATTGGGTTACAAAATTGTTAAACTTAAGTTATTCCATTTTGGGTGTAGCTTTGGAAACCCTTTTTCAGAAATATAAGATGGATATACTCTGGAGTTCAAAAGTTATAACCATTGTTAATGAAGATCACTGGCTTTTTAGCCACTTCGTCAATCTATATATTTTTTAAAAAACATGTTACACTAGCTTTCCTCCACTTGTCAACTTGCCTTCAGGTATGGTCTTTCATTTGGAACGCAACACCTTCAGTTCATCAGGTGGATGAACTGAAGGTGTTGATAAACACATGGGAGTATGATATTGTTGCTGTCACAGAGACATGGTTGAGGGAGGGGCAAGACTGGCAGCTCAATATTCCGGGGTACAGAATCTTCAGGCGAGACAGAGGGGAAGGTATAAGAGGAGTGGGGGGGGGTCGGAATATTAATTAAAGAATCAATTACTGCCATAAGGAGGGATGATATATTAGCAGGTTCCTCTAATGAGGCCATATGGGTGGAGCTTAAAAACAAAAAGGGGGCAAGCACTTTGATGGGAGTGTACTATAGGCCCCCAAACAGTCAGGGGGAGATAGAGGAACAGATATGTAGGCAAATCTCAGAAAATTGTGCAAATAATAGGGTAATAATAGTGGGGGATTTCAACTTCCCCAATATTAACTGGGATACTCAGAGTGTAAAAGGCTTAGAGGGTACAAAATTCTTAACGTGCATCCAGGAGAGCTTTTTGAGCCAGCATGTAGAAAGTCCTACAAGAGAGGGGGCGGTACTGGACCTAATTCTAGGGAATGTGGCCGGCCAAGTGGAAGAAGTGCTAGTAGGTGAGCACTTTGGTGACAGTGACCATAATTCGGTGAGATTTAAGGTGGTCATGGAAAAGGATAGGGAGGGGCCGGAAATAAAGGTTCTAAATTGGGGGAAGGCCGATTTTAATAGGATAAGGCAGGATCTGGCCAAAATGGACTGGGATCAGCTGCTTGTAGGAAAATCCGCATCGGAGCAATGGGAGTCTTTCAGAAGGGAGATTGAGACCATACAATGGCAACATGTTCCCGTAAAGGTCAAGGGTGGTTCCAAGAACTCCAGGGAACCTTGGATGTCAGGGGATATACGAGAATGGATTAGGAAAAAAAGGAGGGCTTATGGCAGATACAAAAGGCTAAAGACGGAGGAAGCCCTAGAGGAGTACAAAAAGTGCAGGGGGATACTTAAAAAAGAAATTAGGAGATCAAGGAGGGGCCATGAAATAACACTGGCGAGCAAAATAAAGGAAAATCCTAAGATGTTTTATAAGTATATTAAGGGTAAGAGGATGACTAGGGAAAAAATAGGGCCCATTAGGGACAAAAATGGCAATCTGTGTGTGGAGCCGGCAGATGTAGGAGGGGTTCTAAATGAATTTTTTGCATCTATTTTCACTATGGAGAAGGACAATGTAGACATAGAAATACGGCAGGGGGACTGTGATATACTCGAACATATTAACATCGAGCAGGAGGAGGTATTGGCGGTTTTAGCAGGCCTAAAAATGGATAAATCCCCAGGCCCGGACGAAATGTATCCCAGGCTACTGTGTGAGGCAAAGGAGGAGATTGCGGGGGCTCTAACAAATATATTCAGAACCTCTCTGGCCACAGGGGATGTGCCAGAGGACTGGAGAACCGCTAATGTAGTACCATTATTCAAGAAGGGGAGTAGGGAAAAACCGGGGAACTACAGGCCAGTGAGCCTAACATCAGTGGTAGGAAAATTATTGGAAAAAATTCTGAAGGACAAAATTAGTCTCCACTTGGAGAAGCAAGGATTAATCAGGGATAGTCAACATGGCTTTGTCAAGGGAAGATCATGTCTGACTAATTTGATTGAATTTTTTGAGGGGGTGACTAGGCGTGTGGATGAGGGTAACGCAGTGGATGTGGTGTACATGGATTTCAGTAAGGCCTTCGATAAAGTCCCCCACAGGAGACTGGTCGAGAAGGTACGAGCCCATGGAATCCAGGGTGCCTTGGCACTTTGGATACAAAACTGGCTTAGTGGCAGAAGGCAGAGGGTGATGGTCGAAGGTTGTTTTTGTGACTGGAAGCCTGTGGCCAGTGGGGTACCACAGGGATCGGTGCTGGGTCCCTTGCTGTTTGTGGTCTACATTAATGACTTGGATATGAATGTAAAAGGTATGATCAGTAAGTTCGCTGATGATACAAAAATTGGTAGGGTGGTAAATAGCGAGGAGCATAGCCTCAGTCTGCAGGACGATATAGATGGGTTGGTCAGATGGGCGGAACAGTGGCAAATGGAATTTAACCCAGAAAAGTGCGAGGTGATGCACTTTGGGACTAACAAGGCAAGGGAATACACAATGAATGGGAGGACCCTAGGCAAGACAGAGGGTCAGAGGGATCTTGGTGTGCAAGTTCACAGATCCCTGAAGGCGGCGGAACAGGTAGATAAGGTGGTAAAGAAGGCATATGGGATACTTGCCTTTATTAGCCGAGGCATAGAATATAAGAGCAAGGAGGTTATGATGGAGCTGTATAAAACACTGGTTAGGCCACAGCTGGAGTACTGTGTGCAGTTCTGGTCGCCACACTACAGGAAGGATGTGATCGCTTTGGAGAGGGTGCAGAGGAGATTCACCAGGATGTTACCAGGGCTGGAGAGCTTCAGCTATGAAGAGAGACTGGGAAGATTGGGTTTGTTTTCCTTGGAGCAGAGGAGGCTGAGGGGGGACATGATTGAGGTGTACAAAATTATGAGGGGCAAAGATAGGATGGATACTAAGGAGCTTTTTCCCTTCGTTGAGGGTTCTATAACAAGGGGACATAGATTCAAGGTAAAAGGCGGGAGGTTTAGAGGGGATTTGAGAAAGAACTTTTTCACCCAGAGGGTGGTTGGAGTCTGGAACTCACTGCCTGAAAGGGTTGTGGAGGCAGGAACCCTCACAACATTCAAGAAGCATTTGGATGAGCACTTGAAATGCCATAGCATACAAGGCTACGGACCAAATGCTGGAATATGGGATTAGAGTAGACAGGGCTTGATGGCCGGCGCGGACATGATGGGCCGAAGGGCCTCTATCCGTGCTGTATAACTCTATAACATATTTCAGGGTTCAGATGACCTTCTGAAGTTTCACCCTTGTGGTTATCTGGCTTGTTCCTTTGGTACTATCCTTTGACATAATCCACCTTTATATGTTGCGATATCCAAATACAACTGGTGGGCTCTGATATCCTTTTTCAACTGAGATGTAACACATGACTACTTCCAGTATCTAAATATGATTAGTTACTAGAGGGCTACTTGAAGTATGAGTATTAGTTTACAGCCACTGAGGCAGAATGCTGCTATCATATGGAGCTGGGCCAAGCATCCTTAATCTGATAAAAAAATTTATCCTAACTATAGCTGTTAGTTTTGAATTTCAAATTCCACGACCATCTGGTAATAATTGTTAGCCAGCCACAATGCCTAGTTTATTATGATGATCATGTTATGAACATGCTTCGTTTTATGTAAATCCCAGTTTAGATTGGTCGCAAGTAAGGTTGAGATTATTTCTCAATGGCCGTTTACCTATAAAGGGTATGGAAGTGTACTAGTATTAGAACTGAACTAGTAATCCAGAGGGCTGGAATGATCCAGCGAAAGTGAGTTCAAATCCACCATGGTAGTTTGGGAATTTGAATTCAGTTTTTAAGAAATCTGGAAATAAAAGTAAAACCAATGTAAATGCAGGAAACTCTCGTTGTCTGGTCTTTTGATGGAGCAGGGTTATGTTAATGAGCAGTGGGATTTCGGTGACATAACTTGGGAGCGACGCAGATGATCAAGGAGACTCGTGCAGCGATTGTTTTGGCATAAAACCGCCATTAATCAGTTTTCCTCAGGGGGATAAAAGAGCGCTAATCCACTCTTATACCATAGCTGCCGAAAATTTCCAGGAAATTCCAGGCCATTATTTCCATATATCAAATCACTGATAATAGATCTTGCAGTTCTGATGTAATATTTATCCTCTAATAAGGCAACAGTGCTAAAATAGCCCTCTCCAAACCCACAGGCCTAGGAAATTCAAACAGGACAAACCAGCAAACTAAAGATATAAACACAAATAGAACTGAATTGTCTGGGTTCTGTACACCAAATTCCCAGGGCCCGTAGTTTGGACATTGCCGATGCATTGATTGAAATGTGTTAAATGTGAAACTTGAGCCATCTCAGTCCTGAGATGAGTTGCACCTTGGATCGCAAACAAACGTGTAGCTGTGAATCTGTTCTGATACAGTGTTTGCAATTACTTAGGCTGGAGAAGGAAGGCCTTGCTGAAGAGAACATGCTGTTGACTGCACTCAAAGAAGCTGAAATGGCATCAACATCTGCAGCAAAACAAGTGGCAACACTTAAGAATTCCATTGCTGAGTTAATACAGGTAAGTACAAAGCAGTTAAATGGAGAAACCCTTCAATGATTTTAATGTATAACAATCTTAAGAATGTACTTCGAACAACTAGTTGATCTCCTGTGGCAATGCATACGGGGAGTCAAGAACAAGGGCACTTTTCAGGTCAAGCTGGAGGTAGAGGCCAGGGAGATAATTGAACTAAGGTGGGGGGGGGGGGGGGAAGAGGAGATGAGGTACATGAGAGAGGGAGGAAGGTGTGAGGAGTAATAAAGATGAGAGAGAGGGTAGGGTTGGAGAGGGAGGAGGTGGATGAAAAAGAGAGGAGGAGCAAAGGGGTATAGCTAGAAGGAGAGAGTGGGGGAGAGATGGGGAGGAAAACAAAGGGGATTGTGAACAACATTTGTCTCAGTTGGGGGTGAGGGAGGGGGGTCCGGTAGGGCTTTTAATGGCCCAGAAATTGCTTAGAAAAGAACGGTGAGCTCGAGCGCTCACCATTGTTAGTCGCAATATCAAGGAGCAAGTTCTGGCATTCACACATGCGCAGTGAAAGGCAGAAATCCGGAACTTGCTCCTAGTGGTTCGCCGGTGACATGGCAGCTTCAAATTAAAGGGCCATCGCACGCTGCAATCATTGATAAAACACCAACTTGCTCATCTGCCCAGCTGGAAAGTAACTAATATCGCCAAAAAACAGGTACGCTTAAAAATACCAGGTCTAAACTAAATTTTAATAGCGTAGTAAGTCTTAATGACTGCCAAACAACTAAAAATTAACAATTAAAAATGTGGCGTCTCATTATATTTTAATAGTTTTTTGGATATTAAAAAATGTCCCTTTAATTCGATTATTTCTTACCCTCTTTTTCGCTGCCTGTTACTGTTTTTACAATGATTTTAATGTTGTACCTTCCTGGTTTTTACATTTCAAGCCTGCAGGAACAGTTTTGCAGCTTCTCAAAAATGCTGCAATCTGTGGTCGAGGGGAGAGAGTACAAATTAAGAGCAGGAGTAGGCCATTCGGCCCCTCGAGCCTGCGCTGCCATTTGATAAGATCATGGCTGATCTGATTGTGACCTCAACCCTACTTTCCCATTTACCTACTATAACCTTTGACTCCCTTTTTAATCAGGAATTTATCTAACTCAGCCTTAAAAATATTCAATGACCCTGCCTCCACCACTCTCTGGGGAAGGGAGTTCCACAGACTCATGACCCTCAGAGAAAAAATTTCTCCTCATCTCCATCTTAAACGGGAGACCACTTATTTTTAAACTATGTCCCCTAGTTCTAGTCTCTCCCACAAGGGAAACATCCTCTCAGCATCTACCCTTTCAAGTCCCCTCAGGATCTTATATGTTTCATTCTTCTAAACTCCAGTGTATACAGGCCCAACTTGTCCAACCTTTCCTCATTCGATAACCCCCCTCATCCCAGGAATCAGTCGAGTGAACCTTCTCTGAGCCGCCTCTAAAGCAATTATGTCTTTTCTTAAATAAAGAGGCCAAAATTGCACACAGTATTCTAGATATGGTCTCACCAATGCCCTGTACAACTGTAGCAAAACATCTGTATATTCCATTCCCCTTGCAATAAAAGACAACATTCCATTTGCCTTCCTAATCACTTGCTGTACCTGCATACTAACTTTTTGTGATTCATGTACTAGAACATCCAGATCCCTCTGTACCTCAGAGTTCTGCAATCTCTCTCCACTTAAATAATATACAGCTTTTCTATTCCTCCTGCCATACTGGACAAGTTCACATTTTCCCACATCATATTCCATCTGCCAAATTTTTGCCCACTCACTATCTATATCCCTTTGCAGACACGTTAAGTCCTCTTCACAACTTACTTTCCGACCTACCTTTGTGTCATCAACTAATTTAGCAACCATACATTCGGTCCCTTCATCCAAGTGATCCTCTCGCTTCTCCCATGGGTCCTAGCTTCGCTGGAGCTAACGCTGGGCTCTTCACCGTGTCCTATTAGAGGAATTGAACCCACTAAAGACCACGGTAAGTTAGTGGGTTAGTATAAATCTATGGAGCAGAGAGCACTGTTGGTTTGCAGCTTCAAGCAATTTCTGGGCTGTTAATTCCACACAGTGGTGGTGGCATTACGTTCAGCAGGTGTTCTGTTTATCATCTGTGGGGCTAGGTGGTTGAATAGTGACATTTCCATGAGTGGGAAGGCAATTGTTCACTCAGCGGGCAGGGGCTCAAGATTTATCCAATCTATTGGTTGGGGGTGGTGAGTGAGAATTTGCTGAGTTGTGAATGATTCTATAGGCTCAAGGAGTTGCATGGCCAAGTCTGGTTCCTATGTTCCTTTTTGTGTGATGATGATCCTTCTCCCTCAGTATCCTAATCTAGGAAACATTGGGAATTTCAGTAGCTCATTGAAGGAAAATCAATAATTTAAATTTATAAAGCACCTTCTAATGTACAATAACATCTCCAAGCACATCATCATTTGGGGTCAGACCAAGCAAGAGTGCGAGGGAAGTTATCAGTGGGGGTTCAATGGTGCAGTTAAACAGTTGTGCGTTAAGGACTGTTTTGAAGGTGGGAAGAGATGTAACAAGGTGGACGGGTTTAGGGGGAAAGTTCCAGAGTATGGGAGCATGATGGGTGAAAGTTCTTTCAAAGATGGTCAAGTGGGGGCTGGGGGCGGCGGGAACTGGTATACCAGAATTGGAAGAGCAGAAGTTGGAGTAAGGATATAGGAAGGAAGTTGCAGAGGCAAAGTAATAATAAAATGGATCTGGGGAGGGTAATCTAAAAATATCCCCAAAACACAAAATGGTGTTATTGTTGAGGAAAATCTGACATATTAAACCGTTTGAAAGCTCAACTGTTTATGGACGCTGTGAACGACATAGTATAGAAATACAATTTAGCAAATAAGGACACGTCAAACATTTACAACTCAGAGGTTGGATTCAGTGCTGCAAAGCTAACCAATTTGAAGATTTAAGGTCGATGGGGGTTAGATAATTGAGCATCATGCCTAACAGGTTAAGTGTGCGAGGGGTCTGTTGGTATCAGGATCAACAAGCTGCAAGTTAGTGGAGATTAGAAGATTGAGATTTTTGAATAGTAGATATTCGCGGCAGTACAATCACAGCAGAGAAAACTGTTTCGCTGAGGAAAAAAATGACTGGGTTGAAATGCTGGGAGAGAAAGTCCATGGTGGATTCTGTGGTTGTAGAAGCACGAAACACTAATGATGCTTGGAGGATATTGCTCAGTGGAATACTCACAAGGTAGATATTCCTGGATTTGCTACTCCTCGGTTGTGCAATGGGCAACAACATTGCCCCTTTTTATTT
The DNA here is from genome assembly GCF_035084215.1 of Heptranchias perlo. Classification (NCBI taxonomy): domain Eukaryota; kingdom Metazoa; phylum Chordata; class Chondrichthyes; order Hexanchiformes; family Hexanchidae; genus Heptranchias; species Heptranchias perlo. The sequence goes on along the minus strand of NC_090333.1, from coordinate 13,507,300 downwards.
CTGTCATCTAGTTTGAAATATGCCCTAGATGATGGTCCCTTCCCTCTGGTGTAAGGGTTCCAGTTGAACTTGGTGCCACATTTCTTCAGTCATGAGTCCTCCTCATAAAACTGCTCACAAATTGGGCATTGAGTTGGTAGTCTCATTGAGAAAGATCACAGGGATTCTCTGGCACGAGAAATGGAGATGTGGCACTGATAACTGTAGGGAGTGCTTTCTTGAAATTGGGTCTAGATTTGTTGTTGGGATAGAGTGCAGGGGACTTTACTTTGTATCAAGCCTGCGTTTTAGTGTTTGGGTGAAGGGTGACCTGATAGAGGTTTTTAAAGTTATGAAAGGGTTTGATGTTTCCACATGTGGGGGACACCAAAACTAGGGGTCATAAATATAATATAGTCACCAATAAATCCAATAAGGAATTCAGGAGAAACTTCTTTACCCAGAGAGTGGTTAGAATATGGAACAAGGAGTAGTTGAGGTGAATAGCATAGATGCATTTAAGGGGAAGCTAGATAGACATGAGGGAGAAAGGAATTGAAGGTTATGCTGATACGGTTAGATGCAGAGGGTGGGAGGAGGCTCGCCTGCAGCATAAACACTGGCACAGACCAGTTGGGCCGAATGGTCTGTTTCTGTGCTATACATTCTATGTAATAATGCATCATGTTTATTTGGACTGAAACCCAGCACTTAATTGCTAACAAGGATCTCAAGTGAAAAAAATAATTGCTCACCAGTTGCTGACAGCAAGTGATTATTTTAGTTGGTGACAATGCAATAGAACAGAGATTATTTCTCACTGTGTTCACTGATGAAATCTTGAGATATTTCCCATTTTTAACATGTGATCCCAGCAAATATTGACTACAGTTTTGGATTATGTGGTAAATTATTGCATCTTGGATTATAGATGTGACCCTGAATGTGCAACAATAGCATCTTAGTCAGTCTGAATGAGTTGGTCAGTTGTTTATTATTGTGGCCCTGAACTGCAGTAAACTAATATTGTGCCCGGGGCACATCATTAGCGTTTCATTTTCATTTTAATCCATTTAGCTCATTGCATCTTTTCTTCATTGTAGGTGAATCAACTTTCAGCCTCAGGGGTTGGCAGATTTGCTGGAGAAAAGGACTTGCTGATGGAGAAGCTGGAGAGTTTCAAGATTGCTAACCAAAAGTTACAATACCTCTACAGGGAGTTACGGAATCTAGAGGTAAGGGAAACATAGTTGCCATTAAAAATATCAGCAGAATGAACAAAGACAATGACTTCTAATAGGGTCCTTGAAGTAGCAAAATTACAGAAGTGATGAGGCTGATTGAGAAGACAAAAATTGACACAATGTTGAGCACATTATTTCAGTCATGAGGGAAGTTCTTGGGGTTGTTACAATCTGGAAAAGTTGCAGATAGTGGAACGGCAGGCAGGGAAAATGTGATAGAAGGGCAGAGTAGCATAACTCATAATATCCACCCATACAGAGATCAGGAAGAATGGGGTACACTGATCACCAACCTCCAAGAGTGGAGAAAGTAAAGAGAGAGAGAAACCAGTAAATCTTTTTTAGCAATTAAAAGGAAAGTGAAAATGGGAACACTTGGGAAAAATATAAATCTCAGACTAGATGTTATTTCTGTTATTGGGTCTATCCTTAAGCCAATGCTACTGCAGAAATGGGATTGGGTTGTAATTCAAAAGTGACTGAAATCTCTGGGTGATTTACTGATTTGAGTGTATGTGGTAGAGGCAGATGGCAGTGCAAGTGTATATGAGGAGATGATGCGTCTCCTGACTACGGGGCATACTGCGCCTTCGTTCGGCACCACCTTCAGTGGCGCAGCTGTGATCAGAAACTCTGTGGGAAATCCTTGAGACAGACCTGAGTCCTACCAGACCACTCCTTGTAGTTGCAGCAGACTCTTTGTTTGCTCTGTTGTCCTCTTTCGCTCTCTCTCCCTTTCTCCCTATCCCAGCAGATGTATTAATTGGGATCTTTTCTGGACACTGTGTTTAAAAAAAATATTGAGTTTTACTGTTCTTGAATATGCTAAAACTACAGCAGTTGGCTACAGATTAACAGATTCCAGAACAAAGCATAATTGACAACGGTATGTCATTGAAATGACTCTGAAGTGTTTCACACAACTATTTGCTTTTGACGTGCAGTGACTGTTGTTATGTAGGCAAATGCAGCCGTTATTCTGTGGTAGTAGCTTTTTATTTAATGTTTTTATTGTATCAGATGGATATTCTGATGTTAGCATAGAAATTCTAAATGAGTAAATATTGCCCTTTTTATTCACGTATACTTTCACCAAGCTCCAAACCCCGTTCAGCTGAAATAAACCACCATAGTTTTATTTTATGCAAAAATACTAAATTAGAAATTTAAAAATATTTAAATTTTCTTCTACTCCCTATTCCATTGTCCATATAATGCCCCACTAATGCTCCTATCAGCTCCTACTAATTAAACACTTCAGTTTGCAACTTAAATGTGATCAAAATCTATTTGTCCCACACACCAGCTAGAGATGAGTTAATCTCGTGAGAGGTGGAACTGTCCCAGTGAGATATTCCATAAGTCAAAGATTTTTGGGCCTTGCTTTCCCCATGAGCAAATTCATAGAATCATAGAATCATAGAAGTTACAACATGGAAACAGGCCCTTCGGCCCAACATGTCCATGTCGCCCAGTTTATACCACTAAGCTAGTCCCAATTGCCTGCACTTGGCCCATATCCCTCTATACCCATCTTACCCATGTAACTGTCCAAATGCTTTTTAAAAGACAAAATTGTACCCGCCTCTACTACTGCCTCTGGCAGCTCGTTCCAGACACTCACCACCCTTTCAGTGAAACAATTGCCCCTCTGGACCCTTTTGTATCTCTCCCCTCTCACCTTAAATCTATGCCCCCTCGTTATAGACTCCCCTACCTTTGGGAAAAGATTTTGACTATCGACCTTATCTATGCCCCTCATTATTTTATAGACTTCTATAAGATCACCCCTTAACCTCCTACTCTCCAGGGAGGATATGGGGATAAAATTAACACAGGATGGAATTTTAGCCATTGGTGTTAGTGTTCTGTACTTCAAGGCCTCATTCTAATCATAGCTTATCTTTCTAGCCAAGTATGGACCATACCAACAGACAGTTAGAAGTGTTGACACAGAAGTTGACAAGAAGTGAAACTGAAAATATTGCAAGTATTTTACATTAAATATTCCTAAAAATAGATAAATTGATCCAAATTACATTAAATACAGAAAGAAGGGTCATATCAATGACTGAAAAAAGTTTGTTCTTATTTTTCTAAAACTTTTTACAGCATTTAAAAAGAAAACTCCTAGAGACCGAAAGAAACGCTAAAGAAGTTTCGGAGCTGCGTCAAATGGAAAAAGTAAAAGGACATTGGAATTCTTTTTATTTAATCTGAATAAATGAATAATTATTCAATATGGTAAATTAACGCTGCAATCAAATCTAACTTGATTTCCAGGATAATTCTTATTTTGTAAAGCAGATTTCAAAATCTGTTGATGCAACTCGAGCTCGTCTACAGGGGCAGCTTCGAAACAAAGAGGCCGAGAGCAACAGAATGTCAGTTCAGATACAAGTAAGTTTCCAGTATGTTGATCCATAGACTAAGAGTTTTTGTAAAAGAAGCACAAGAACTTAAAAGGTTGAAAATAGCTGGCCATAATTTGCATTTTGCAAAGTACCATGGGTAGTTAATGTATTCATTTAACAACCAGATGACCTGTAGATGGGGAAAGTCTCCATAACAACAACAACTTGCATTTATGTAGCGCATTTAACATAGCAACACGGCCCAAGGCGCTTCATGGGAGCTATTATCAAACAAAATTTGAAACTGAGCCACATTAGGAGATATTAGAACAGGGAGGTAGGTTTTAAGGAAGGTCTTAAAGGAGGAGAGAGAGATGGAGAGGTTTAGGGAGGGAATACCAGAGCTTAGGGCCCAGGCAGGTGAAGGTACGGCCGCCAATTAAAATCGGGGATGCGCAAGAGGTAAGAATTGGAGGAGTGCAGAGATCTCAAAGGGATGTAAGGCTACAGGAGGTTATTGTGACCAATTACAGTCTCATTCACTACTATCACATAACATCTATATCTCTGATAAGCTAGTGTCACCAACTTACACATGAATTTGTCACTCATCGGTGTATGCAGGGAACTGAACTGTGCGGAATAGAGTTGATGTGATGGTTATAGTGACTATTATGCCTTTCATCACCTGCTATACAACATAGTCCTTCTTGACTCTTTCTCAGTGGCAGGAGATCAAGCAGGTAAAGCCTCACCTGACAGGATGAGTCCTGGACTCATGGGCCTAGAAATTCAAGCATACCCATTTCAGGCATGCCAGGGCATAGGTATGAACCCCGTGCCTGAATGGTGATGCCCAAAGTGCCCATGATATTTGGCCTCGGGCCGGTGAGCTGTGGGGAGTCGAAGCAGCTCGCTGGCGAAGCGTGTTTGAAGATCGGGGTTTTGTGAGGCAAGCGGCGGCCCTCAGGTAAGTGAGAATGGTGGGCGAACAGGTCAGGAAGGGGGGCAACCGTGTTGAGAAGTAGCGCTGGTTGGAGGGGTGACTGGTGACTGGGGGTGGTTAGTGGGGGGGGGAATTGATCGATGGACACGTTGTGGGAGAGTGGCGGCAATCGGGGGTGGAGGGAGAGGCGTGAGCAGCGTCTATGTTGGGAGGGGGGCAGGGAGCAGTGGCAATCGGGGGGGCGCAGTAGTAGCCCGTGTTCTTTTGATAAGAGTTCCTCCTGGCTCTACATTCAAGTAAGTGTATTTTAAAAACTTACCTTGTTGTTTGCGGCCTCACAATCGGTCCCTTTAAGGACCACCTGTTAGGCCGCATGTAGGCCTGGTGTTCCTGAGTGCAGCCGGCATTGGCAGTGGCTGCCTCGGGGCAAACCAATTCTGCAGTAGGGGCCTCAAACAGGGGTTAGACCTCTTTGTTGCATATGCAATGGGTATAATACCTGTTTCAGGCATGGGCACTGCAGGCCGATTTTTATTTATTTTTTTTGGCTTTACCAACGTGGCGGGCGGCACAATTCTGGCTTGTAATGAGTGTGCGGTACCTGCCTGCCATATTGGAGGCCGTTTATCACCTGAATTTCTAGGCCAGAATCTGTGATACAAGGTGCTTATAATTTGATGCTTTAATGCACAGGTTACCTCAGTTTTAAGGACTGAAATGGCACACAAAGACGGAGAGAATCTCTTTTCCCTTTTACATTCTTTGCCAAAGCAAGAATTGCATGGCAACTGTCATTCAGGAGATATTTAACAAGTGTTTCAACAGTTTGATAGGAAGCCAATAGTTTCCGTTAGAGCAGATAGTCTGTGCAGTGTCTGTGAGGTTTGCTACAAGTGGCACTTCAGAAACCTGTCAACTGAATTTGTGACCGCCATACAATCATAGAATGGTTACAGGACAGAAGGAGGCCATTTGGCCAATCGAGCCCATGCCGGCTCTTTGTAAGAGCAATCCAGTTAGTCCCATTCCCGTGTTCTTTCCCCATAGCCCCGCAATTTTTTTCCCTTCAAAGATTTATCCAATTCCTTTTTGAAGGCCACAATAGAATCTGCTTCCACCACCCTTTCAGGCAGCACATACCAAATCATAACTACTTGCTGCGTGAAAAAAGTTTTCCCCATGTCGCCTTTGGCTCTTTTGCCAATCACCTTAAATCCGTGTCCTCTGGTTCTCGACCCTTCCGCCAATGGGAACAGTTTCTCTTAATTTACTTTATCCAAACCCTTCATGATTTTGAACACTTCAATCAAATCTCCTCTCAACCTTCTCTGCTCTAAGGAGAACAACCCCAGCTTCTCCAGTCTATCCATATAACTGAAGTCCCTCATGCCTGGAACCATTCTAGTAAATCTTTTCTTCCCCCTCCCTAAGGCCTTCACATTCTTCCTAAATGGCGGTGCCCAGAATTGGACACAATACTCCAGTTGCGGCCGAATGAGTGTTTTATAAAGGTTCAATGTAACTTCCTTGCTTTTGCACTCTATGCCTCTATTTATAAAGCCCAGGGTCCCATATACTTTTTTAACCGCTTTCTCAACCTGTCCTGCCACATTCAAAGATTTGTGCACATATACCCCCAGGTCTCTCTGTTCCTGCACCCTCTTTAGAATTGTACCATTTGGTTTATATTGCCTCTCCACATTCATCCTGACAAAATGTATCACTTTGCAGTTCTCCATGTTAAATTTCATCTGCCACGTGTCTGCCTATTCCACCAGTCTGTCTATGTCCTCTTGAAGTCTGTTACTATCCTCCTCACTGTTTACTACACTTCCAAGTTTTATGTCATCTGCAAATTTTGAAATTGTGCCCTGTACACCCAAGTCCAAGTCATTAATGTATATCAAAAAAAATCAGTGGTCCGAGTATCGACCCCTGGGGAACACCACTGTATACCTTCCTCTAGTCCAAAAAACAGCTGTTCACCACTACTGTCTGTTTCCTGTCACTTAGCCAATTTCATATCCATGTTGCCACTGCCCCTTTTATTCCATGGGCTTCAATTTTGCTATCAGGCCTATTATCAAACGCCTTTTGAAAGTCCATATACACATCAACCGCATTGCCTTCATCAACCCTCTGTTACTTCATCAAAAAATTTAATCAAGTTAGTTAAACTTGATTTGCCTTTAACAAATACATGCTGACTTTCCTTTATTAATCCACACTTATCCCAATAACTATTAATTTTGTCCCGGATTATCATTTCCAAAAGCTTCCCCACCACCGAGGTTAAACTGACTGACCTGTGGGTGCTGGGTTTAACTTTACACCCTTTTTTGAACAAGGGTGTAACGTTGGTAATTTTCCAGTCCTCTGGCACCACCCTTATATCTAAGGATGATTGGAAAATTATGGCCAGTACCTCTGCAATTTCCACCCTTACTTCCCTCAGCAACCTCGGATGCATCCCATCTGGACCTGGTGATTCATCTATTTTAAGTACAGCTAGCCTTTCTAGTACCTCCTCTTTCTCAATTTTTAGCCCATCCAATATCTCAACTACTTCCTCTTTTACTGTGACTTTGGAAACATCATCTTCCTTGGTATGCAAAGTACTCATTTAGTACCTCAGCCATGCCCACTGCCTCAACAACCAGGTTCAATTAATATTAGGAATTCCAATCCTGGTACAACCTTTAGACAAAGATCCCAAACTATCAGGATTAGTTAGACATAGGCTGTGCTTTGAAAGTGAGATTCAGCTGCAAACTATTTTTTGATTATAATGAGTAAGCAGCGTGAATATTATTGTCTTACAATAAATGTTCTCCCTATGGGATTAGCAATACCAATTTAGATTACTGAAACAATCTTTGATCCTGCCAATTAGATAAGCTAGAAATCTCCCAACTAAATATAAGTACAGACACACTATAATGTACAACCATTTGTCTTTATTACCTGAGGTTCTTTTTTAAATTGAACATGTTATTAATGAGTACATTAAAAAAGCAACAAAATGCCGAAATGCGTATGGATAAAAATTACTGTTTCATTTAATTTGAGTTTTCACCTTTCTCCTTAGAGCAGAGAAGGTTGAGAGGAGATTTAATAGAAGTGTTCAAAATCATGAAGGGTTTAGATAAAGGAAATAAAGAGAAACTATTCCCATTGGCAGAAGGGTCAAGAACCAGAGGACACAAATTTAAGGTGATTGGCAAAAGAACCAAAGGCGACATGAGGAAAATTTTCTTTGCGCAGCGTTAAGTTAGGATTCTGAATGCACAGCCTGAAAAGGTGGTGGAAGCAGATTCAATCGTGGCTTTCAAAAAGGAATTGGATAAATACTTGAAGGGAAAAAATTTGCAGGGCCACGGGGAAAGAGCGGGGGAATGGATCTAACTGGATTGCTCTTACAAAGAGCCGGCACGAGCTCGATGGGCTGAATGGCCTCCTTCTGTGCTGTAACTATTCTATGATTCTCATATAATCTGCCTTAATAATATCCGGAAGGGCGGATGGTCAAAAGATACTGGACTATTCACCAAGGTTCAGTTCCATTCACATCCCCTCAGGTAATGAAGCAGTTCGTGCCCACATGCAGCAAGACCTGGACAACATCCAGGCTTTGGATGATAAGTGGCAAGTAAAATTTGTGCCAGAAAAGTGCAAGGCAATGAACATCTCCAACAAGAGAGAGTCGAACCACCATACCTTGACATTCAACGGCATTACCATCGCCGAATCCCCCACCATCAACATCCTGGGGGTCACCACTGACCAGAAACTTAACTGGACCAGCCACATAAATACTGTGGCTACAAGAGCAGGTCAGAGGCTGGGTATTCTGCGGCGAGTGACTCACTTCCTGACTCCCCAAAGCCTTTCCACCAACTACAAGGCACAAGTCAGGAGTGTGATGGAATACTCTCCATTTGCCTGGATGAGTGCAGCTCCAACAACACTCAAGAAACTCGACACCATCCAGGACACGACAGCCTGCTTGATTGGTACCCCATCCATCACCCTAAACATTCACTCCCTTCACCACTTGTGCACTGTGGCTGCAGTGTGTACTAGCTACAGTATGCACTGCAGCCACTCGCCAAGGCTTCTTCGACAGCATCTCCCAAACCCACGACCTCTACTACCTAGAAGGACAAGGGCAGCAGGCACATGGGAACAACACCACCTGCACATTCCCCTCCAAGTCACACACCATCCCGACTTGGAAATATATCGCCGTTTCTTCATCGTCACTGGGTCAAAATCCTCAAACTCCGACCTAACAGCACTGTGGGAGAACCTTCACCACCCAGACTGCAGCAGATCAAGAAGGCGGCTCATCACCACCTTCTCAAGGGCAATTAGGGATGGGCAATAAATGCTGGCCTTGCCAGCGACGCACACATCCCATGAACAATTTTTTTTTAAAAAGCTGAGATGAAGGAACTTGGTTATTATGAGAGATTGGGTAAATTTGGGTTATAGTCCCTAGAAATGAGGAAGTTAAAGTGAGTTCTGATGTGTTTTAAACAATGAAGGGGACTGACCGAATGGATAGGATAGCGAATGACTCATTCCTCTCAGGGGTATCTAGAAGAAGGGGACCGAATCTTTCAATTAAAACTAAGCTGGTTAAAAGCTTAGAATGCACTGCCCCAGGATGCCAAAGATAGAAAATCAATTGAGGTGTTTCAAAGGAAGAGAAATAGTTACTTGGGAAGTAAGGGTATTAAGATATATGCAGAACAGATGAAGAGCTGCTATGGCTAAGTAAAAGACAGAGGAGACTGGATAAGTCAAATGGTCTACTCTTGTTGCTATGTACAAGTACGTGCAATACACAATCCTTATACAAAGCCACAAATATCTGCATATATAGTATTTTAGAACATGCTCAAAACTAATTAGGATATAATATGTAGAATTAAGTGTCCTGGCCAAAATTTATCCCCCAACCAACACCTAAAAACAGATTACCTGGTCATTATTACATTGCTGTTTGTGGGACCTTGCTGTGTGCAAATTGGCTGCCGCGTTTCCTACATTACAACAGTGACTACTCACAAAGTACTTCATTGGCTGTAGATCGCTTTGACACGCCCTGAGGTCATGAAAGGTGCTATATAAGTGCAAGTCTTTTTTTTGTTAGTTACATATATAGCTATTGCAGCTGTTTACGAACAGCAATGACTCAGCTTTTCAATGATTCCTATCAGAAACTGTTGGACATCTTTATTATAATACCTATAGTGCATTTACTTATTCTTCTGCCATGCTTCTAAATGGGTCTGGATACCCACTCCCCTTTTCAGTCTTGGACTTGTGTGTGACTTAGGACACCTTGTGGACACTGGGTGAAATATCTTCAATGTATCTCTCAATATTTCAGAGATTTGAGAGGACCATAATTGACCACAAATTGCAGATTGAGCACCTCAAGTCACAGTTATCAGATGTGAAGGAAAAGGCTGAAGAGGACAAAGAGGTTCTGAAGAAGGCAACGCGAGCTCAAAAAAGGAGAGCGGAGAGATTTGAAGTTGCTATGGAAAACCTTAATTCTCAGGTCAAAGATAAGGTATCTTAAAGAATTTAACATTTCTGGAAAAGCACCTTTTTTTTTAGATAATGTAACAATGACTAAAACTTCGGTGTTCTCCCAGTGGCTCAATGAGGTTATCCACTGAACCTTAGAATCATAGAATGGTACAGCACAGCAGGAGGCCGTTCAGCCCATCGTGCCTGTGCTAGAACCATACAGACAACTTAAACTCTGGTTTGATCCTCAGTCGGTGTTGAATTAGAAAATCTTAGCTGGGTTGTCCCTGAGCTGCCATCTTGGCTCACCACCACCACATTCCCAGCCCAGGGGCACTGAGCGCAAGTGTACCACCACATCAGCTGCCGCAGCTTAAGCCAGGAAGCTTAGCACGCTCCTGGGGACCAAACCTGGGACCTTCTCATCTCTCTGGTTGAGTGCCCTTCCCAAATTATTCAGCCTTTTCTGTATGCTGTGAAACTTTTAGGATGTGAAGTTATTAGAAGCCCGCCTGACCCTTGACACCTGGAAGAAACAACACGATTTGGCTGTTGAGGACAAGGCCCAATTGGAAACTGAGATCATTTCGCTTTCCAAGTAAGTGGAGTTGATTTGTTAGAATTTGTTAAAAATGGAGAATTGCTATAAGTTTCAATCCTTCCACTGCTATTTTTCAGGAGTTTCCACTTTTTCATATGGAATTAATAATACTCAGGTCACCCACCTGGGGAAATCCACAAGTACACATTTAATATAACGAAGACTGTCATTCCTTTCATAGAATCAAACAGCACAGAAGGAGGCCATTTGGCCTATCGTGCCTGTGCCAGCTCTAAGAGCTATCCAATTAGTTCACTCCCACTGCTCTTTCCCCATAGTGCTGCAAATTTATCCTTTTCAAGTATATATCTAATTCCCTTTTGAAACTTACTGAGTTTGCTTCCTCCACCCTTTCAGGCAGCGGATTCCAGATTGTAACAACTCGAAGCGTAAAAAAAATTTCTCCTCATTTCACCTCTGGTTCTTTTGCCCATTATCTTCAATCTGTGTCCTCTGGTTACCGACCCTCCCGCCAGTGGAAACAGTTTCTCCCTATCTACTCTTTTCAAAAAAAATCCTCATCCACCTTGTGTTTGTTCTGCACCCGGGCTCTTCAGGTAGCATCTTTTAAACGAGATGTTAAATCAAGGCCCCAATAAGTCGCAAAATGTTGCAAACCCAAAAGATCGTTTGCAGCCCAGGTCAAGTCGGGCAGATGTGAAAAGTGCACTTGTACTGGGGTAAGGGGTGCGAGAGAGGAAAACCAACCCCAGTATACCTGTAATACAGCCTTCTGATATTATGAATTGTGTTCATTTGCATTATAATTTTCCTGTTTATAGCTACACCTCAGAAAGGGAATGAATCTACTTTAACTGCCTTAGGTACAGTTTTTTTGTTCAGAAGATGCAATTAACATGGCATTGTTGACCTTGCTAGTTTCCCTTCCCTGCTGTTTTTTGACCTGATTTGTAGACTGGGTGAAAAATGATGCAGTTTAGCCAAAAGTTTTAAATGCGTTCAGCATTACCACTGCTACCATGACAGGCAAGGCTCCGAGTCTTCAAAGCAGGATTTTCCACCATCTTAATGAATCAGTGGGTGGAAAATCTAGTCCATTAAATGCTTCCAATTTGTAAACCTAACAAAAAGGATCAATTTGCTGTGTGCCTGCCTGCCTATAAGAAACTCCTTCCAATTGGATGCTCGCTTCACGGACTGTTTTTCACACTTTAATCATAAAAGGTTTGCATTGAGCTAACACATCTAACCATTCCAACAAACAGTAGGGTGGCTGGCCTAAAGGAGCAGCTTCAGAGCACGACAGAAAGTACCAGAGCAACAAACCACGAACTTCTCGAAAAGTTACACACCAACAACTTGGAAAACTCCAATCTCAGACTGGAAAATGCACAATTAAAGGTTCAGTACAACGCTTAAACTTCTAAAGTCTGTTAGAATTATAAACCATTTTAAGTGTCCATTGTTATTTAAGCACCTTGGGACGTTTGGATACGTTAAAGGCCCTATATAAATGCAAGCTGTTATCTTTTTGATGCTTGTGCAAGTGTGTGTCACTGCAAGTTTCAGACATCTCTCCTGCTACTGTTCCTTTTGAGAATTTCTGCCCCATATATTTGATCTTCTTTCTCGGCCCTCCCTGTGTTTCCAAACTCCCCATAAAAGCTCCATATTTCTGAGATTCACCCCAGATATTCCATGTTTCCAAGAGAGCTTCCGCCAGTTCTGGAAACTTGCTATTCCTCCTCACACAAGTGCAAGCTATCAATTTAGGAGCTTACCAGAATCCTGGTCGAAATTCTCTGACTTCATTGTTTAAGTAATCTGTGCCTCAGCTGATTTCCTCTTTTGGACTGTGTATGTGAGACTAGAAATCGATTATGTTTCAGAATTTCAAACACTCAAATCTTAGAAAAACTCTGCAAGTCAGTCAGCATCTGTGAATACGGACAAGTTAACCTTTTCAGGTGTGGATTCTTCATCAGAGACACTGTCCCTTCAGCCCCTCCCTTCAGATCCCAGAACCATGCAACAAGAGACCAGTTAGATCCCAGAAACATTTTGATAAAAAGTCATCTGTGGCATACAGCGACTGTGATATTCCTCATTCAAAGTACACAAGGTTGGATTTTGTGTTTGTTTCAGATTATTGACTGATGAAAAATAAAGTGGGGAGCATGAGGCAGAGTTCTTGACTTTAAAAAAAAAATGAAATGCATGGTTGAGGAAAACAAATGGAAGGCAGAGCAGTATAAAAACCAGACCAGAAGTACAGCAATTGAGTCACATCACACTTGATGAATCCATCTACTAAATATAATCTCGATCTCCAGTAATTCTATTATATCTAGAGTTAAATTACTACTAGTAAGTAAATAAATAAAAACTAGAAATGGCAGTGCAGGCTATGAGTCGGGACTGTCATATGTGGGAGTTTGTGGACAGTTAGACTGTCCCGGATTGCCACATCTACAGGAAATGTCTCTGCCTTGAGACACTCCAGCTCAGATTTCTTGAGCTGGAGTGCAGGTTAGAGACACTCCGACGCATAAGGGAGGGGAGGAGTTTCTGGATAGTTTTCTGCAGAGGAAAGCACATGTTCAGGAAGGGGAGAGGGTAAGGGGAACCAAGGGGAGATAGAGAAGGAGGTCCCGCAGACACTGGTCCTGATCAACAGGTACAATGCACTTGATACCTGTGAGGATAAGGGGAAAGACTGTGGGGAGGAGAGCCACATTGCTGACCTAGTTACCGTGGAGCAGAGGGCTGTCCAAAGTGGGGAAGAGCAGAATAGAAACGTAGTAGTTCTAGGGCATTCAATAATTAGGGGGATTGATAGCATCATCTGCAGCCATGATAGAGAGTCCCAAAGGCTATGTTGCCTACCTGGTGCCAGGGTAAGGTATATCTCGATGTGGCCAGAAAGGAATTTAGAAAGGGAGAGGGGAAGATCCAGTTGGCGTGGTCCATGTCGGGACCAATGACTAAGGGAAGAAAGGGGAGGAGGTCCTGCTGAGGGAGTATCAGGAATTAAGAGCTAAATTAAAAAGCAGGACCTCAAGGGAGGTAATCTCAGGATTATTACCTGAGCCACGTGCTAATTGGCAGAGGGGCAAACAGATCAGCAAGGTGAACATGTGGCTAAAGGAGTGGTGTGGGAAGGAGAGGTTCTAATTCATGGGACACTGGTGCCAGGAGGGGGCTGTACCTGAACCAGGCTGGGACTAAGGTTAAATAGAGTTAGGATTAGGGTTAGGAATTTAAACTAATAAATTGGGTTGGGGTGGGGGGCTCAGTCAGAAACAATAGTAAAGATGATAGTTTAAAGATTTTTTTTAAAAATGGGATAAGAGCAGAGTTCAGGTCACAACCAGTGATACTCCAGGTGAAGGGAATACTAAAATAACTAAAGTAATTACAGCAGGAGTGACAAATAAGAAACGTGTTAAGTTAAACGTTGAGAAAGACAGCATCAGGACAGAAGGACAGGTTAGGGTCCCTTGCCCAAATAAGAGCTTTATGTACTAACGCATGTAGTATAAGAAATAAATTCAATGAATTAGAGGCTCAAATACAGCTTGGAGGGTATGACATGATGGCCATTACTGAGACATGGCTGCAAGCTGGCCATGATTGGGAGTTAAATATTTCAGGTTATAAGGTCTTTAGAAAGGATAGGGAAACTGGAATAGGAGGAGGGGTAGCCTTATTGAATAAAGATACTATTACAATATTAGTAAGAGAAGATGCAGTAAGGGAAAGCAATCAGCAGAGACTCTATGGTTAGAATTGAGGAATAAGAGAGGACTTAAAACTGTAATGGTAGTTGTCTACAAGCCTCCTGATAGCAACAATGAAGTGGTAGTATGTATTCATTCTCAAGGGCAATTAGGGATGGGCAACAAATGCTGGCCTTGCCAGTGACGCCCACATCCCATGAACGAATAATAAAAAAAAAATCAGAGATTAGAGAGGCTTGTAGCAAAAGCAGGGTTGTTTTAAAAATGGGAGACTTTAATTTTCATATAGATTGGGAAGAGCAGAGCAGCTCAAGTCATAAAGGTAGTGAATTTGTAGAGTGCATTCAAGATAGTTTTCTGGAACCAACAAGAGGGCAAGCCAAATTAGATTTAGTATTGAGTAATGAGCCAGACTTAGTTAATAATCTAACAGTAAGGGAACATTTATCTAACAGTGATGATAATATTGAATTCAATGTTAGGTTTGAAAAGCAAAAACATAACAAAGTTACTAAGACTCTAGATTTTGGTAAGGCTAATTTTAATGGAATGAGACAGAGACTGACGACAGCAAACTGGTCAAAACTGTTAGCGGGTAAAACTACAGATGAACAATGGGAGGCGTTCAAAAAAGAATTCAGCTTAATACAGGACCAGTATATATCCTTAAGGGGCAAGAGCCCTACTTACCAAATAAAAGAGCCATGGTCGACAAAAGAGGTGAGAGATAACATAAAACTAAAGCAAAGGGCGTACAAAAGTGCAAAGAATAGTGTAGATCCAAGGGACTGGGAGAGATATAAAGAACAGCAAAGGAAGACAAAAAAGATAGTGAGAGCTGCAAAGGGGAATATGAAAAGAAACTTGCGAGGGATATCAAGATTAACACAAGTTTTTGTGGAGAAAGGGTGGTTAAGAGTAATGTGGGCCCTTCAAAAACAGATGTGGGTAATATTGCAGATGAAAATAAGGAAATGGCAGACTTGTTGAATAATTACTTTGTGTCGATCTTCACAGTGGAGGAAGAGGATAATATACCTGACATTCCAGGGAAACTAATAATGAATCAAGGACTGGAACTCACTAAAGTTAACGTAAGCAAGAAAACAGTATTAGAAAAAATAATGGCACGAAAGACTGACAAATTCCCAGGACCTGATGGTTTCCACCCTAGGGTTTTAAAGGAAGTAGATGAGGATATTGCAGATGCTTTAGCCATAATCTTCCAAAGCGCTCTCGATTCAGGAATTGTCCCTGTTAGTTTGGAAAATTGCAAATCTAACTCCATTACTTAAGAAAAGTGAGAGAGAGAGAAACCAGGAAATTATAGACCTGTTAACATCTAACAACTGTTGTGGGGAAGTTATTGGAATCTATAATTAAGGAAAGGGGGACTGAGCACTTAGAGGAATTTGAGCTGATTAGAGAGAGCCAACGTGGGTTTGTAAAGGATAGGTCATGTCTAATGAACCTAATTACATTTTTAAGAACTAAAGTAGTAGACAGGGGAATGTCTATGGATGTAGTTTATATGGACTTCCAGAAGGCATTCAATAAAGTTCCACATTAGAGATAGTTGGCTAAAATTAAAGCTCATGGAATTGAAGGCAAATTATGGATCTGATTAGGAGATAGTTAGGTGGTAGAAACAGTAGGGATAATGGTTGTGTATTCGAATTGGAAGGAAGTGACCAGTAGTGTCCCAAAAGGGTCTGTGCTGGGCCCTCAACTATTCACTATATTTATTAATAAGTTAGATAACACAATAGAGAGTTATATAACCAAGTTTGCCGATGGCACAAAGATTGATGGCATAGTAAGTAGTGTAAATGGGAGCATAAAATTACAAAGAGACATTGATAGATTAAGTGAGTGGGCAAAACTGTGGCAGATTGATTTCAATGCAGGTAAGTGTGAGGTCATCCGTTTTGGACCAAAAAAGGATAGATCTGAGTTTTCAAAATGGTGAAAAGCTAGAAACAGTGGAGGTCCAAAGAGATTTAGGGGTCCATGTCCACAGATCACTAAAATGTAGTGGTCAGGTGCAAAAAAAACCCCAAAAAGGGTAACAGAATGTTAGACTTAAGAAGACTAGAATATAAAGCAGAGGAAGTTTTGCTACAGCTATAAAAGCTCTGGTTAGACCACACCTGGAGTACTGTGTATAGTTTTAGACCCCGCACCTTAAAAGAGATATATTGGCCTTGGAAGGAGTGCAGTGCAGATTCACCAGAATGTGACCAGGGCTTAGAGGGTTAAATTTGAGGAGATATTATATAAACTAGGCTCGTAATCCCTAGAATATAGAAGGTTAAGGGGTGATTTGATTCAGATTTTTAGGATTTTGAAAGGAATTGATAGGGTAGATAGAGAGAAACTTTTTCCACTAGCGGGGGAGTCTAGCATAAGAACATAAGAAATAGGAGCAGGAGTAGGCCAATCGGCCCCTCGAGCCTGCTCTGCCATTCAATAAGATCATGGCTGATCTGATCCTAACCTCAAATCTAAATTCATGTCCAATTTCCTGCCCGCTCCCCGTAACCCCTAATTCCCTTTACTTCTAGGAAACTGTCTATTTCTGTTTTAAATTTATTTAATGATGTAGCTTCCACAGCTTCCTGGGGCAGCAAATTCCACAGACCTACTACCCTCTGAGTGAAGAAGTTTCTCCTCATCTCAGTTTTGAAAGAGCAGCCCCTTATTGTAAGATTATGCCCCCTAGTTCTAGTTTCACCCATCCTTGGGAACATCCTTACCGCATCCACCCGATCAAGCCCCTTCACAATCTTATATGTTTCAATAAGATCGCCTCTCATTCTTCTGAACTCCAATGAGTAGAGTCCCAATCTACTGAACTGCAGTACTTTCCAGTTTCTCGCCATTAAGATAATAACTTGCTCTCTGATTTTTCCTGCCAAAGTGCATAACCTCACATTTTCCAATATTGTATTGCATCTCCCAACTCTCTGCTTCCTGTTAGATAACCAATCCTCCACCCATGCCAGAATATTACCCCCAATCCAGTGATTCTTTATTTTGAGCAATAATCTTTTATGTGGCACCTTGTCGAATGCCTTCTGGAAGTCTAAATACACTACGTCCACTGGTTCCCCTTTATCCACCTTGTACGTTATGTCCTCGAAGAACTCAAGCAAATTTGTCAGACACGACTTCCCCTTCATAAAGCCATGCTGACTTTGTCCTATTAAATTATTTTTATCCAAATGTTCCGTTACTGTCTCCTTAATAATAGACTCCAAAATTTTACCCACCACAGATGTCAGGCTAAATGGTCTATAATTTCCAGCCTTCTGCCTACTACCCTTTTTAAATAAGGGTGTTACATTAGCAGTTTTCCAATCTGCCGGGACCTTTGCCGAGTCCAGAGAATTTTGGAAAATTATTACCAAAGCATCCACAGTCCCTACTGCCACTTCCCTCAAGACCCTGGGATGTAAGCCATCAGGTCCAGGGGATTGATCCGCCTTGAGTCCCATTAATTTACTAAGTACCAATTCCTTAGTGATTTTAATCGTATTTAGCTCCTCCCCCCCCCCTAGAGCCCCCTGTTTGTCCAGTGTTGGGATATTCTTAGTGTCCTCTACCGTAAAGACTGAAACAAAATATTTGTTCAGCATTTTTGCCATCTCCATGTTTCCCACCATTAATTTCCTGGTCTCATCCTCGAAGGGACCGAAGTTTGCCTTAGCCACCCTTTTTCTTTTTATATAACTATAGAAACTCTTGCTATCTGTTTTTATATTTTTTGCTAATTTATTTTCATAATCTATCTTCCCTTTCTTAATCAATCCTTTAGTTACTTTTTGCTGCCTTTTGAAGACTTCCCAATCTTCTATCCTCCCACTAAGTTTGGCTACCTTATATGTCCTTGTTTTTAGTCGGATACTATCCTTAATTTCTTTACTTAGCCACGGATGGCTGTCATTTCTTTTACACCCTTTTTTCCTCAGTGGAATATATATTTTTTGAAAGTTGTAAAATAACTCCTTAAATGAACACCACTGCTCATGTACCGTCTTACCCTTTAATCTATTTTCCCAGTCCACTTTAATCAATTCCGCTCTCATACCATCATAGTCTCCTTTCTTCAAGCTCAGTACGCTTGTTTGAGAACCAACCTTCTCACCCTCTAATTGGATATGGAATGTAACCATGTTATGGTCACTCATTCCAAGGGGATCCTTAACTAGGACATTATTAATTAATCCTGACTCATTACACAGGACCAGGTCCAAGGTTGCCTGCCCCCTTGTAGGATCAGTTACATACTGCTCAAGAAACCCATCCCTAATATACTCAATAAACTCTTCCTCAAGGCTGCCCTGCCGAATTTGATTTGTCCAGTTAATATGATAGTTAAAATCCCCCATAATTATAGCTGTTCCCTTATTACATGCCCCGACTATTTCCTGATTAATACTTCTTCCAGCAGAGTTGCAACTATTAGGAGGCCTATATACTACGCCCACTAGTGTTTTTTTCCCCTTATTATTCCTTATCTCTACCCAAACTGTTTAATTATCCTGATCCTTTGTCCCAATATCATTTCTCTGTATTAGTGATTCCTTCCTTTATTAACATAGCCACCCCACCTCCCCTTCCTTCCTGCCTGTCCTTCCTGATTGTTAAATACCCTGGCATATTTAATTCCCAGTCGTTGTCACCCTGCAGCCATGTTTCTGTAATGGCCACAAGATCATACCCATACGTAGTTATTTGTGCCGTTAACTCGTCCATTTTGTTACGAATGCTACGTGCATTCAGATAAAGAACTTTCAAATATGTTTTGTGACGCTTAGTTCCTGCTTTTTCCTTTTTTAACACTTTATCTTTTACTCCATACCTTCTGCCCCTTCCTGATACGCTTTCCTCTGTCTCCCTGCTCAGGTTCCCAACCCCCTACCACAGCTTTGATGCTGGGTTAATCGCCTTACGCCTTCTAGTTTTTATTTTATCTGTCGTGCCTAAAGTACACTTTCTTTCCGCTGCTCTACGCTTTTCCCTTTCACTTGTTCTTGAACAACTGTTTGTCCTATTTGTATTGTAGATTTCCCCTGGGTCTTCCCCTCTCTTGCTGCTCTCAACTTTATTCCCTTCTGACTCCCCGCTCAGGTTCCCATCCCCCTGCCACTCTCGTTTAAACCTTCCCCAACAGCACTAGCAAACACCCCCGCGAGGACATTGGTCCCGGTCCTGCTCGGGTGTAACCCGTCACGCTTGTACAGGTCCCACCTTCCCCAGAACCGGTCCCAATGTCCCAGGAATCTAAATCCCTCCCTCCTACACCATCCCTGCAGCCACGCATTCATCCTGTCTATTCTCCTGTTCCTATACTCACTAGCATGTGGCACCGGTAGTAATCCTGAGATCACTACCTTTGAAGTCCTGCTTTTTAATTTATCTCCTAACTCCTTAAATTCACCTTGCAGGACCCCATCCTTTTTTTACCTATGTCATTGGTACCAATATGGACCACGACTACTGGCTGGTCACCCTCCCCCTCCAGAATGCCCTGCAGCCGCTCCGTGACATCCTTGACCCTAGCACCAGGGAGGCAACATACCATCCTGGAGTCACGTTTGCGGCCGCAGAAACGCCTATCTGTTCCCCTTACAATTGAATCCCCTATCACTATAGCCCTGCCACTCCTCTTCCTCCCCTCCTGTGCAGCAGAGCCACCCGTGGTGCCCCGAATCTGGCTCTTGTTGCTTTCCCCTGATAAGCCATCTCCCCCAACAGTATCTAAAGCAGAATATCTGTTTGAGAGGGAGATGGCCCCAGGGGACTCCTGCTCTACCTGCCTAGTCCTTTTACTGTGTCTGGTGGTCACCCATTTCCTTTCTGCCTGCGTACTCTTTACCTGTGGTGTGACCACCTCACTGAACGTGCTATCCACGATAGTCTCAGCATCGCGGATGCTCCACAGTGAATCCACCCGCAGCTCCAGATCCAAAAGACGGTTAGCCAGTTGCTGCAGCTGGACACACTTCCTGCACACATGGTCGCCAAGGACACTGGTAGTGTCCATGACTTCCCACATAGTGCAGGAGGAGCATATCACGGGTGCGAGCTGTGCTGCCATGACTTACCTAGACTCTCAGACTCTCCTCCCGCTCTAGGTCTCTCCTTTTATCCTGTGCTCAACTTTCGGACTCTCTTGCCTCACCTGTGACGTTGCAGAGTAGTTTTCTCTTGTTGCAGGTCTGCTGCTGCTTTTATTCCCCAATCTCAGTCTTCTACTCTCAGGTCCACTGCCGCTCTGGGGAAAAAGTTAGGAAAAGCAAGGCAAAGCAGCACCTCTTTTCGCCCACCTCACCGAACTCCCACACTTACCAAACTCTCAGCAGTTCACACTGTGTTGTCCGCACACCATGCTCTTCGCACTGACAGGCCCCTGTATTTCTACAGTTTGTGACTCAGATGAGTCAGGCCTGCCCCACCTTCAAGTACCAGTTTAATCTAACTAACCAATTAACTTGCTACAGCAGCTGTCTCTGCTGAAGCCTGACAGAAACTTAAAAGTTTAAACTTTAAAACTAAACTTAAACAGTTGAAAGCAATATGCATTAGATTTTAAAGAGATTAACCCTTAAACTCCCACACGTACCAAACTCTCAGCAGTTCACACTGTGTTGTCCGCACACCGTGCTGTTCGCAAGGGGACATAACCTTCAAATCAGAGCCAGGCCATTCAGGAGAGAAGTTAGGAAACACTTCACATAAAGGGTGGTAGAAGTGTGGAACTCTCTCCCACTAAAACGGAATAATGCTAGCTCAATTAATAATTTTAAACCCGAGATCGATAGATTTTCTTTTTGTTAGCCAAGGGTATTAAGGGATATGGAGCCAAGGCGGGTGGATGGAGTTAGGATACAGATCAGCCATGGTCTCATTGAATGGCTCTAGGTGCTGAAAGGCCTACTCATGTTCCTTTGTTGAGTGGAATGAAGGAAATAGGATTTTGAATAATATAAGAGACAAAGCAAAGGGTTCGGAATGACCTAACAAGAGGGAGAAGAAAAGTTTGGAGTTCGAGGAAGAAAGCTGGGAGAGAGCTAGAGCACTACTTCTGACCACGACAGACTGAGCACCAGCAGGAGTGGGGAGAAGCAAGAGCCCAAACCATGTAAACACAGGAGCAATGGCAAGGGAGATCAGCTAGTTAATTTTTTTTAACAAATTAACTTGAAACTTGAACTTCATATAAACAGGAAACTGTATAGAAGGTTGTTCAATGTTAACGTTTATTCCATGAGTGAAGGAGGCCCCTGTAACTGAATCACAGCCTTGTCGGTTTTATTGACTTGTGGAATAAATATTTTGAGCCCTCCTGCTTTATCCTGAATGCCCTATTCCTTGCTTGGATTTGGTTCCATGGACACTAGGCAATTTTTGGAATCGCAGCCAGGTGGTCATTCTTGTGTGTGAGCTTTTTTTAGGTAAGTGTTGGCTTATTATTTGACCATGGAGAGCGCCAGAGTGAGCCCAATCCTGCCGCTGCTCAATGCCCACATAACTTCCAGTAGGGATCACTGGATAGTGATCAGGAGCAGGGAGCTGGCTGATTATTCATTGATTCTGTTATTGTCCCTCTGGCCAGTGTGTGCTGAGAGTGTTATCTGGCCATTGTACCTCATGAGGCTCATTCGCGATCATCTGGTAACGACAACTGAAATAGTGTGCTCTATTGTACAGGACATAAGTTTTATAATAAGAAAGAAGGAACTTGCATTCATATAGCGCCTTTCACAACTTCAGGACATCCTAAAGCGCTTTACAGCCTGTGAAGTATTTTTGAAGTGTAGTTACTGTTGTAATGTAAGGAAATGCGGCAGCCAATTTGCGCACAAAAAAGTTCCACAAACATCAATGTGGTAACATACGAGTATACGAATTAAGAGCAGAAGTAGGCCATTTGGCCCCTCGAGCCTGCTCTGCCATTTGATAAGATCATGGCTGATCTGATTGTGACCTCAATCCCACTTTCCTGTCTACCTACTGTAACCTTTGACTCTCTTGTTAATCAGGAAACTATCTAACTCAGCCTTAAAAATATCTAGTGACCCTGCCTCCACTGCTGTCTGGGGAAGGGAGTTCCACAGACTTATGACCCTCTGAGAGAAAAAAATTCTCCTCATCTCCATCTTAAATGGGAGACCCCTTATTTTTAAACTGGTCCCTAGTTCTAGTCTCTCCCACAAGGGAAACATCCTCTCAGCATCTACCCCTTCTAGTCTCCTCAGGATCTTATATGTTTCAGTAAGATCATCCTCTCATTCTTCTAAACTCCAATGTATACAGCCCAACTTGTCCAAACTTTCCTCATACGATAACCCCCTCATCCCAGGAATCAATCGAGTGAACTTTCTCAGAACCGCCTCCAAAGCAATTATGTCCTTAAATAAGGAGACCTAAACTGCACACAGTATTCTAGATGTGGTCTCACCAATGCCCTGTACAACTGTAGCAAAACATCTCTACTTTTACATTCCATTCCCCTTGCAATAAATGACAACATTCCATTTGCCTTCCTAATCACTTGCTGTATCTGCATACTAACTTTTTGTGATTCATGTACTGGGACACCCAGATCCCTCTGTACCTCAGAGTTCTGCAATCTCTCCCCATTTAAATAATATACTGCTTTTCTATTCCTCCTGCCAAAGTGGACAAGTTCACATTTTCCCACATTGTGCTCCATCTGCCAGATTTTTGTCCACTCACTTAACCTATCTATATCCCTTTGCAGACTCCTTATGCCCTCTTCACAACTTACTTTCCTACCTACCTTTGTGCCATCAGCAAATTTAGCAACAATACATTCGGTCCCTTCATCCAAGTCATTGATACAGATTGTAAAAAGTTGAGGCCCAAGCATTGATCCCTGTGGCACTCCACTGAAAATGACCCATTTATGCCTACTCTCTGTTTCCTATTAGCTAACCAATCCTTTATCCATGCTAATATGTTACCTCCTACACCATGAGCTCTTACTTGTGTAGTGGCCTTTGATGTGGCAACTTATCAAAAGCCTTCTGGAAATCCAATTACACCACATCCACGTTGCTTGTTACTTCCTCAAAGAACTCTAATAAATTTGTCAAACACGTTTTCCCTTTACAAAGCCGTGTTGACTTTGCCTGATTGCATTGAGATTTTCTAAGTGCCCTGCTATAACCTCCTTAATAATAGATTCTAGTGTTTTTCCTATGACAGATGTTAAGCTAACTGGCCTGTAGTTTCCTGCTTTCTGTCACCCTCCTTTCTTGAATAGAGGAGTTACATTTGCTATTTTCCAATCTGATGGGCCTCTTCCAGAATCTAGGGAATTTTGGAAAATTAATACCAATGCATCTACTATCTCTGCAGCCACTTCTTTTAAGACCCTATGATGAAGTCCGTCAGGACCTGGGGACTTGTCGGCTTTTAATTCTAATATTTTTTTCAGAACCCTTTCCCTGGTGATTGTAAATGTTTTGAGTTCCTCCCTCCCTTTCACCTTTTGATTCACAATTATTTCTGGCATGTTATTTGTATCCTCTACAGTGAAGACAGATGCAAAATACCTGTTCAATTCACCCGCCATTTCCTTATTCTCCATTATTAATTCCCCAGACTCTCTCTAGAGGACCAACACTCACTTTACTTACTCTTTTCCTTTTTAAATACCTGTAGAAACTCTTACTATCTGTTTTTATATTTCTAGCTAGCTTTCTCTTGTACTTGAATTTCTCCCTCCTTATTATTCTTTTAGTCACTCTTTGCTGTTTTTTATATTCTGACCAACCATTTGACCTGCCACTAATCTTCGCAGAATTGTATGCTTTTTCTTTCAATTTGATACTATCTTTAACTTCCTTAGTTAGCCACGGATGGTACGTCCTTCCCCTAGAGTCTTTCTTTCTCACTGGAATGTATCTTTGCTGAGTGTTATGAAATATCTCATTAAATGTCTGCCACTGCATCTCTACTGACAGATCCCTTAACCTAAGTTCCCAGTTCACTTTAGCCAGCTCTGTCTTCATGCCCTCATAATTGCCCTTATTTAAGTTTAAAACACTAGTCTTAGATTTACTCTTCTCTTCCTCAAACTAAATGTGAAATTCAATCATATTGTGATCATTGCTACCTAGAGGCTCCTTTACAATGAGGTCATTAATTAATCCTGTCTCTTTACACATTACCAGATCTAGAATAGCCTGCTCTCTGGTTAGCTCTAGAATGTGCTGCTCTTAGAAATTATCCTGAAAGCACTCTATGAACTCATCTTTCAGGCTACCTTTGCCAATCAGATTCTTCCAATTTATATGTAGATTAAAATCACCCATGATTATTGCTGTTCCTTTCTCACAAGCCCCCATTATTTCTTCCTGTATACCCTGTCCTACAGAGTGGGGGTTACTGTTAGGGGGCCTATAAACTACTCCCACAAGTGACTTCTTGCCTTTACTATTTCTTATCTCTACCTTAACTGATTCTACATCTTGGCCTTTAGAACTAAGGTAATTTCTCTCTATTATACTCATGTCATCCTTAATTAACAGAGCTACCCCTCCCTCCACCTTTTCCTAGCTTCCTCTCCTTCCGAAATGTCAAGTACCCTTGAATATTTAGGTTCCAGCCTTTGTCATCTTACAGCCATGTCTCTGTAATGGCTATCAGATCGTATATATTTATTTCTATTTGAGCTGTCAATTCATCCATTTTGTTACGAATGATACGCGCATTCAGATACAAAGCCTTTGGTGCTATCTTTTTACTATTTTTGCAACCTCTAGCCTTATCTGCTGGCGCGTTCTTAAGTTTGCATGCTCTGTCCCTTCCTGCCACTCTCTGATTATCATTTCCCTTATTGCTACCTTGCTCTCTTGCCTTGCCTTCTTTCTTTAATTTACCACATCTTCCCTTACTTGATCCCTCACCTCCACTATTTAGCTTAAAGCCCTCTCCAACACCCTAGTTATATGATTTGCCAGAACACTGGCCCCAGCACGGTTCAGATGAAGCCCGTCAACAGTACAGCTCCCACTTCCCCAGTACTGGTGCCAGTGCCCCATGAATCGAAACCCATTTCTCCCACACCAAACCAGATAATTTGGTTTAGTGATGTTGGTTAAGGGATAAATATTGGCCAGGACACTGGGGAGAACCCCCCTGCTCTTCTTCAAAATAGTGCCATGGGATCTTTTATATCCACCCGAGAGGGCAGACGGGCTGGGGGGGGTCTCTGTTTAATGTCTCATCCTAATGGACAATGCGTTGTTATTCACAGGCTTCAGTATCAGCTTTAGAAGAAAAGGCAGCGATGACAGCAACAGAACTTGAGCAACTAAAAGCCAAAGTTAAACAAGAGGAGGAAGTTGTTATGCAATATGAAACTCAGGTAATGCAATTTACTAAGCTAAAAGTAGCAATGTGTTAGAACATTGTCCTGAATCTAAGTTGGAAATGACATGTTGATTTACAATTCCGGAACCCTGCAACCTCAGAAGACAACACCTCTAAAACAGTGTGCCCTGCATCTCTAGGACCTCGGTTTGGATCCAGCCTAAATCAATCGAATTGAAAGTTTCCTTTCTCTTGTATGCCTATTAAGATCCGTAAGAGGGTTGCCCTTGATCTATTAAGATCGTTAAGGCTGCGGCCATGGCCCAGCACCAGTCACTACCTTCAGGAGAGGAGGAAAGAAAAGGTGAGAAACTTTGGGGGAAGGAGAAAGGATTTTCAAAGACATAAATTTTGGTATTCAGTCCAGTTTCTTGTAGATACAAATCCAAATAAATTGCTCTGGTCAATTGCACTCAGATAATAAAGTTGAGTAGTATCCAGAATGAAAATCTCATTCTTGTGCCTCAAAAGACAGCTCTTTTGCAAATTATTGAGGCTTTGTGAAGAAAGCTTCATATTACATTAGACTATTGTTGTACCTCATAATGGATGTGCTCGATATGTTGTCATGTGTGGCAGCAAACATATATACATACTTTCAGTGTACAGACAATATGACAAAAGAAACTTAAAAAGCCAACCTAGAACAGCAGAATATTAGACTACAGAAGTTACCCTAAGGCTTTATCTGTCATACCACAATTAGAATACTGTGTTTAGTTTTGGTCACCACACGTCAAAAAGATATAATTTCATTTTAAAAAAAAGAACAAGATTGATCCAAGTGTAAAGGGAATGAAGCATTAACAAAGATCATAAATTTGTACCAAACAGTCTAAAAAGAAGGCAAGTAAGGGGAATCTCATCAAAGTATATAGATTATTACTTGGACCAGAGGACATACGCATATAGTATATAGAAATTTGGAACAGATGTCAATCAGATCTTGTTTAATTCAAAGAGTGATAAATGTTTGGAATAATCCACCAAGCAAGGCAATAGAGCTCAAGACAGTATGATTTCCTTCTTTAAGAACATAAGAAATAGGAGCAGGAATAGGTCCATACGGCCCCTCAAGCCTGCTCTGCCATTCAATAAGATCATGGCTGAATTTCAACCTCAACTCCACTTTCCCGCCCGATCCCCATATCCATTGACTCCCCTAAGAGTCCAAAAATCTATCGATCTCAGCCTTGAACATACTCAATGACTCAGCATCCACAGCCCTCTGGGGTAGAGAATTCCAAAGATTCACAACCCTGTGAGTGAAGAAATTCCTCCTCATCTCAGTCTTAAATGGCTGATCCCTTATCCTGCGACTAGGCCCCCTAGTTCCAGACTCTCCAGTCAGGGGAAACAACCTCTCAGCATCTACCCTGTCAAGCCCCCTCAGAACCTTATATGTTTCAATGAGATCACCTCTCATTCTTCTAAACTCCAGATAGTATAGGCCCATTCTACTCAACCTCTCCACATAGGACAACCCTCTGATCCCAGGAATTAATCTGGTGAACCTTCATTGTACCCGCTTTAGAGCAAGCATATCCTTAGATAAGGAGAACAAAACTGTACCCAGTACTTCAGGTGAGGCCTCACCAAAGCCCTGTACAATTGTAGTAAGACTTCCTTACTCTTGTACTTCGACATGCCATTTGCCTTCCTAATTGCTTGCTGTACCTGCATGTTAACTTTTTGTGTTTCTTGTACAAGGACACCCAAACCCCTCTGAACACCAACGTTTAGTAATTTCTCATCATTTTAAAAAATATTCTGTTTTTCTGTTCTTCCTACAAAGTGAATAATCTCACTTTAAGATGCTCCTTAACCTTACCTCTTTGACCAAGCTTTTAGCCACCTGTCCTAATATCTCCTTATGTAGCTCAGTGTTAAATTTTGACTGATAACACTCCTGTGAAGCGCCTTGGGACGTTTTACAATAGTAAAGGTGCTATATAAATGCAAGTTGTTACTGTTATTGTTATGCAAAGTACAATTAGATGCTGTGATAGAGTTAGTGTCCTGGAGGGATGCAACCGAGTAGTTTCTTTAAGCTAAATTTGACTGCGGAATACAATATGTAGTAGGTTAAAGAAAATAAAGTCATAATGTAAGGATGATCTGCAAGGTAGAGTTACATTGTCACTTTTGCTTCACAACTAGCTTGTAGCTAATTAGAGTGCGAAGATGGGTTTGAGTGAGGAAGGAACACTGCTTCCACTCACTCGTGTCTGTGTAGGTTTAAGTGGGAAACACTTTTTTTATTAAAATTAAGGAATGGGGGAAAATATACCACTTTGTTAATGAATACTTAGGTCAATGAGTTGATGGGATATAAATTGTGTCCTCTAGGTCTCCAAAATTTATTCTCACTTTCTGTAAATTGCTCTCATTCTGGAAAACAAGCAGAATTATTCTTCCAGGAATGCTTGTATATAGATGCTGCCTGACCTGCTGAGTATTTCCAGCATTTTCTGTTTTTAATTATAGAAAAAGTATATTGTTTGAAAGTTGCAGTTGTCACTCAGTACTCTTACACTGGGGAGACTGATGCACAATTGAATTTATCACTCTTAACAATAGGTCCAATTATTACAGACGACAGCTAATGAGCTGAAGGCTAGTCTTAGAGAGGCCACAGAAGAAAATAGCCAGATAAGAAATATGAGAGACATGGAAACAGAGAAGGTATGTTCATCAATTGTATTTTCTGTGGAGTTCTATGCAAGTTTTAATTTAGTATTTAACTTCAAAAAAAGACATTGGGGGGAGTTTTAACCTCCCAGGATGGGTTAAATTATTAAAAATGTGAAATCCGAACCCAACTCATCGCGAACGTGCCTACTTCAGGTTTAATCAGGGCGAGTTTGGGGGGGGACGGGTGAGTAACTTGCTCTCGAGCAGTGGGTTAATAATTTAATATGTTAATGAGGCAACATGCCTCAGATTTCAGCAGCCATTTGGATTTAACGGTTGCAGGCATATTTCCCAAGGCTCAGGAATCCTGGCAGCTAAAGGGAGTCGAGAACTTCTGGATCCAACAGGTAGATGCTTGTGGGCCAGGAAGAGCAGGAGTGCTTGACGCCTGGCCACCCCAAGCTTACCTGACTCCCTCCTCCCGACGCCCTCCCCCCAGGTCTGCCGACCCCCTCTTTCCCCCCCCCCCCCGCAATCTCCCCACCCCCCATGACCACTAAATTGTCCCCCTCGCTCCCTCCCCGTAAGTATTGGGGCCATTGTATTGGTAAGCCTTCCCTTATTATCAGCCGGACCATATGAAGTGAGAGCCTTCTCAGGAACGTTCTTTAAGTGACCCAAAATAACATGGCAGCATAGCGTGTCAGTAAAATGGCCAACAAATTTACTGGTATAAAAAACAATTCTGTTGAATTTGTTTTTCAACAGTGCAAGACATAGAACTGCTGTGAGAACTGTTAGTGATACATAAGTTGATATGTGCAGAAACCAGTAATTATTTTCTCTAATAATTGTGTTCTTAAAGTGTAGCAAAGTCAATAAATTAATAAATGGGGTTAGCTTTAAAAAGCAAGTTATGTCTGAAGATTTCATGTTTTTGTTTTTAAAATATGTTAACGATGATTTGATAACAAGTAATGAATCTTTGATTCAATGAATCACTGCTCACAATCAATCAAAGGATGCACTGTTTTATACCAACAAAGGCCTTTAATGCACAATGAATTGAATAAAAAGGGGGTTGCTTATGTCTTTATAGCCCTTCCCTAAAGGGACTGCCTGGAAGAAAGCTATCTAAACTGTGTTTAAGCTATCCTGTCCCTTTAAAGTGAAAAATTCCAAGCCAAAACCTGATCTTGCTTAACTACCCGCTATGGGAAATTGCTCTAATTAGACACATCCTGACATTAGTTAGAAGCTAATTACTGATGTTGAGGGAAGTTTGTCTTTTTTTTAAACTATTAAGCAGCGATGCTGCCCCTCCTCGAGAGACTCGGCACAAGGGAATGATTCATTGGTCTCCTAATGCTTGTAGATTGGCAGCTCCTTGTAAATCATGACCCCTCCCTCGGGAGTCACCTAATCAAGGTCGACAGAAAATAACTGCTGTCAATTGACAACACTGTGTCAGCCAATGAGTTGGAGGCGGGGCAGGATATACAGCAAGTGGATTTTACAACAAACAGCAAAGCAAACAAAGTTTATTTACTCAGCAACAGCAAAGCAAACAAGGTCTATTTACAGTCTATTTAAAAAGAGTCTCAACCAACTGCAACCAACAGAACTTGTGGGTATTGTGGTTGTCTTATGAGGAACGATTGAACAGGTTGGGTCTGTACTCATTGGCGTTTAGAAGAATGAGGAGATCTTATTGAAACATATAAGATTCTGAGGGGACTCGATAGGGTAGATGCTGAGAGGATGTTACCCTTCATGGGGGAATCTAAAACTCGGGGGCATAGTCTCAGAATAAGAGGTCACCCATTTAAGATGGAAACGAGGAGGAATTTCTTCTCCCGGAGGGTCATGAATCTTTGGAATTCTTTACCCCAAAAAGCTGTGGAGGCTGAGTCATTGAATAGATTCAAGGCCGAGTTAGACAAATTTTTGATCCGCAAGGGAGACTAAGGCTATGGGGAAAGGGCAGGAAAGTGGAGTTGAGGTAAAAATCAGATCAGCCATGATCTCATTAAATGGCGAAGCAGGCTTGAGGGGCTGAATGGCCTACTCCTGCTCCTATCTCTTATGGTCTTATGGGTAAAATCAATCCCAGTCCCTTACAAAATTGTAGCCTCCCAGCGTGAGTGACAGGGGAATTCCCCTATCATCTCCATTCTGGCTGGGAATAGTGTCACTATATGCAGCCTTTTTTATTAAAGATTTACATTTGCATTTACAAATGTCTGCTTCTCCAAGGGGGAATAATATTGCAGAGGTATCCATATGAAATGTTGCAATGTGGTGATCCCATTAGTGTAGTCAACACAGGTTCACTAATTTAACAGGTTATTTTTCATCTACCTTTTGCCCTCTTTCCGCCTCCCCAATGCTGTTACTATCATGGTACAGGCGAAAGATCAAATGGAAACCCGCTTGAAGGAATTGGAAGCCTTTCCTGAGCTGCTGAAAGTGGCTGAACGTAGGCTGCATGAATATGAGAAGAACCTCCTGTGTCACAAGAGAAGATTCTTTGATCTATCAAAAACACTGATTAAGCTGCAGATGAAGGTGCTCATGTTAAGGCAAATGCCGTTAATTGGGAGATGGGTATTAGCACGCTGTAATCAGTTGAGTGCACCCCTGATGCTTCCTGTACCCAGCCTTTCCTACCTGCAACCTTATGCATGAGATTTTTCCTGGAGTCTTGGACGTGGTGTTTAAGATGATAAAAGAATTTGATGGAGTAGATAGAGAAACTATTTCCTCTGTTGGAGAGTCCAGAACAAGGGGGGCATAACCTTAAAATTAGAGCTAGGCTGTTCAGGGGTGATGTCAGGAAGCACTTCCTCACACAAAGGATAGTGTAAATCTGGAACTCTCTCCCCTCAAAAAGCTGTTGAGGCTGGGAGTCAATTGAAAATTTCAAAACTGAGATTGATGGATTTTTGTGAGGCAAGGGTATTAAGGGTTATGGAACCAATGCAGGTAGATGGAGTTAAGGTACAGATCAGCCATGATCTAATTGAATGGCAGAACAGGCTCGGGGGCTGAATAGCCCACTCCTATTCCTATGGAACTTTTCCATATTGCTGTGTATTGTACAGCGCTTAGCAATCTGCAAGGTTCTGGAAACAACATGCCAAGTATTGTGTTTGGATTTCTATTGGTCGTTTGGGTTTCAAAGTTCATATACTCTCCTAACTCCTTTCACGCTGTACTGATATTTCCCTTGTGCAATGGTATAATACAGAGCTTTCTAGTTCTAATCATTTTTGCTATATATGTCCTTGGTTGGCCTTGCTTGTCAGTGTTATTTATTATCCTGTAGTTCCTCTTTATTTACTGGTAATGTTGATAATAGTTTGTGTCTTTCTCCAAAATGGCTTATTTTGTAGAAGTGCTCTAATTATACTGATGTTCCAGGCTGACGACCAGAGCTTTCGATTAAAATCCTCTTCGGAACAGATGGAGTCTTTGAGCAAAGAGAAACGCAAATTACAGATGAAGTTAGAAGTTCTTTCTCGGTAATGTCTCTACAGTTTTAAATCCCATTTCAGATCATTTTGTTTGCTGTGTTAGCTTGTCGCCTAACGGTGTAATTACAGTACCAGTTTAGCCCTGGTG
Organism: Heptranchias perlo; assembly: GCF_035084215.1. Taxonomy (NCBI): domain Eukaryota; kingdom Metazoa; phylum Chordata; class Chondrichthyes; order Hexanchiformes; family Hexanchidae; genus Heptranchias; species Heptranchias perlo. The sequence goes on along the minus strand of NC_090333.1, from coordinate 13,475,264 downwards.
GAAATCAGTTCTGGCTTTGCAACAGCACTACTCTGGCAGTGTACGTGAGTGCGCCACGTGACTCTAGAGTCAACCAGGGTGACACTCCCTGGGATGGGGCGGCCTCGCTCTTAGGTTTGACACTGCATGCAGTGTAATCCAATGCAGTGTTAAATCTGGTTTACAAAGCGCTGAGGGGCACCATTTGATCCTGAGCACTTTATAAAACCCACCTAATGTCAATTTAAATGTTTAGAGTGGGAATTGTCCCCTCCCTTCCGTCTAAACATGTACATATTTATCTTTTGGAAGAGAGCGCTCTTCAGATCAGTATCCAGGCATGCACACAGTTCTCTCTTGGGCATGACCGTTACAGTTTCAGCCAAGCAGGAGCTAGACAATGTAGAGATGGTTCTGACTGGAACATGAGCTGCAGCTATTAGCTTCAGACTGCAATGCAAATGCATCCTTAGATCTTCTCAATATTCCCTTCTTTGTATTCCATACTGTTTCAAATTGCCCTGCTGTTGGAAGGTTCGAAAAAACTTTTTTTTATTTCAATATATGCTTTATTCCATAAAATCTAAAGATACACACAGTTCTAAGTAAGGGCACAAAATGCAGTACAGCGCTTCAAAGCAATACAGTGCAAATCGTATACACAATGATCTCGTTGCTACAATTTTAAAACACAGTACATATCTTCTAATACATTCTGGACAATACAGGATGGAATGGCTTTATACGGTGACCTTCCCCACAGAGCCTTTGCATAGGTCGCACCTCGCTTCAGTGTGTCCCGCAGCACGTATTCCTTGATCTTCGAATGCGCCAGTCGGCAACACTCAGTCGTGGAAGAACAGCAGGTTTTGGATGGACAAAAGGGCCTCCATCAACGAGTTGATTGTCTTCCAGCCGCATGTGATATCTGTCTCTGTGTGCGTCCCAGGGGATAGTCCATAAAGCACAGTGTTACCGAACTGTTTGGGATGAACTGGGACAGATACCAACGTATCTCTCTCCACACCTTCTGCGCAAAGGGGTAGCCCATCACGAGGTGGACGACGGGCTCCTCCCGGCCACAGCCTTGGTTCCTGGAATGGCAGTACTGACATATGAGGAGAGATTGGGTCGACTAAGTGGCAGTAGGGATTGTGGATGCTTTGGTGGTAATTTTCCAAAATTCTCTGGACTCGGCAAAGGTCCCAGCAGATTGGAAAACTGCTAATGTAACACCCTTATTTAAAAAGGGTAGTAGGCAGAAGGCTGGAAATTATAGACCAGTTAGCCTAACATCTGTGGTGGGTAAAATTTTGGAGTCTATTATTAAGGAGACAGTAGCGGAACATTTGGATAAACATAATTTAATAGGACAAAGTCAGCATGGCTTTATGAAGGGGAAGTCATGTCTGACAAATTTGCTTGAGTTCTTTGAGGACATAACGTACAGGGTGGATAAAGGGGAACCAGTGGACGTAGTGTATTTAGACTTCCAGAAGGCATTCGACAAGGGTGGAGGATTGGTTATCTAACAGGATGCAGAGAGTTGGGATAAATGGTTCATTCTCAGACTGGCAACTAGTAGCCAGTGGTGTTCCGCAGGGGTCGGTGCTGGGTCCCCAACTCTTTACAATCTATATTAACGATTTGGAGGAGGGGACCGAGTGTAACATATCAAAGTTTGCAGATGATACAAAGATGGGAGGGAAAGTAGAGAGTGAGGAGGACATAAAAAACCTACAAGGGGATATAGACAGGCTGGGTGAGTGGGCGGAAATTTGGCAGATGCAATACAATATTGGAAAATGTGAGGTTACGCACTTTGGCAGGAAAAATCAGAGCAAGTTATTATCTTAATGACGAGAAACTGGAAAGTACTGCAGTACAAAGGGATCTGGGGGTCCTAGTGCAAGAAAATCAAAAAGTTAGTATGCAGGTGCAGCAGGTGATCAAGAAGGCCAACGGAATGTTGGCTTTTATTGCTAGGGGGATAGAATATAAAAACAGGGAGGTATTGCTGCAGTTATATAAGGTATTGGTGAGACAACACCTGGAATACTGCATACAGTTTTGGTGTCCATACTTAAGAAAATACATACTTGCTCTCGAGGCAGTACAAAGAAGGTTCACTCGGTTAATCCCGGGGATGAGGGGGTGGACATATGAGGAGAGGTTGAGTAGATTGGGACTCTACTCATTGAAGTTCAGAAGAATGAGAGGCGATCTTATTGAAACATGTAAGATTGTGAAGGGGCTTGATCGGGTGGATGCGGTAAGGATGTTCCCAAGGATGGGTGAAACTAGAACTAGGGGGCATAATCTTACAATAAGGGGCTGCTCTTTCAAAACTGAGATGAGGAGGAACTTCTTCACTCAGAGGGTAGTAGGTCTGTGGAATTTGCTGCCCCAGGAAGCTGTGGAAGCTACATCATTAAATAAATTTAAAACAGAAATAGACAGTTTCCTAGAAGTAAAGGGAATTAGGGGTTACGGGGAGCGGGCAGGAAATTGGACATGAATTTAGATTTGAGGTTTGGATCAGATCAGCCATGATCTTATTGAATGGCGGAGCAGGCTCGAGGGGCCGATTGGCCGACTCCTGCTCCAATTTCTTATGTTCTTATGATTGGCCTATATTCACTAGAATTTAGAAGAATGAGAGGTGATCTCATCGAAACATATAAAATTCTAACAGGACTCGACAGACTCGATGCAGGGAGGATGTTCCCGATGGATGGAGGGTCCAGAACCAGGGGTCACGGTCTCAGGATACGGGGTATGCCATTTAGAACCGAGATGAAGAGAAATTTCTTCACTGAGGGTGGTGAAACTGTGGAATTCTCTACCACAGAAAGCAGTGGAGACCAAGTCAAGAAGGAGATGATATATTTCTTAATGCTAAAGGGATCAAAGGATATGGGGAAAAAGCGGGAACAGAGTACTGAGTTAAACGATCAGCCATGATCATTTTGAATGGCGGAGCAGGCCTGAAGGGCCGAATGGCCTACTCTTGCTCCTATTTTCTATGTTTCTATGAGGGCAGTTCGCGGCGGCACTGGGGTTCCGTGCATGTTGGAAGGACTGCACTGGGAGGTGCCTTCTCACCACCATCCTGGTGCCTGTTGGTCAGTTCCGGCAATAAGACGTTCTGCCAAATGGCATCGACGGTCTGGTCAGGGAAGAAACTGATCGAGTCCACCCTCTCCGTTTCTTGCAGCATCCTTAGAATTTTTCATGTCGACCACTGACGGCCTTGTGGTCGAAGGGGTTCCCCCTCAAGAACCTCTCCACCTGGGACGGGGGGTGGGGGGGGACGGTCCAGCTGGACGGGACGTCCTGCATCTGATCGGCCAGCGTGGCCAGGCCCAGCCTTCTCAGTGTGTTGGACAGGTAGAAACTCAGCACATAGTGACACTTGGTGCTTGCATACTGGAGCTCTACACAACCTGAGGCAGCCACACACAAAGGTGGCCAAAGGGTTGGGGACGCTGTTCCTCACTTTGTCTGGGGACTTGTACATGGTGGTCCTGCGGACGCGTTCTACCTTGGACCTCCAGACAAAGTAGAAGAAACATAAAAAATAGGAGCAAGAGTAGGCCATTCGGCCCTTCAGGCCTGCTCCGCCATTCAAAATAATCATGGCTGATTGTCTAACTCAGTACCCTGTTCCCACTTTTTCCCCATATCCCTTGATCCCTTTAGCATTAAGAAATATATCTATCTCCTTCTTGAATATATTTAATGACTTGGCCTCCACTGCCTTCTGTGGTAGAGAATTCCACAGGTTCACCACCCTCTGAGTGAAGAAATTTCTCCTCATCTCGGTTCTAAATGGAATACCTCGTATCCTGAGACTGTGATCCCTGGTTCTGGACTCCCCAGCCATCGGGAACATCCTCCCTGCATCTAGTCTGTCGAGTCCTGTTAGAATTTTATATATTTCGATGAGATCAAAAACATATACAAAACATATAGTCAGAAGGTCGTGGGTTCAAGTCCCAGAGAATTGAGTATAAAATCTAGGCTGATACTCCCAGTGTAGTACTGAGGGAGCGCTGCACTGTCCGAGGTGCCGTCTTTCGGATGAGATGTTAAACCGAGGACCTATCTGCCCTCTCAGGTGGACGTAAAAGAGTCCATGGCACTATTTTGAAGAACATCAGAAATTGGAGCAGGAGTAGGTCATAAGGCCCCTCGAGCCTGCACTGCCATTAAATAAGATTATGGCTGATCTTCAACCTCAACTCCACTTTCCTGCCTGATTCCCTTAGAGTCCTAAATTCTATCGATCTCAGCCTTGAATACACTCAACGACTGAGCATCCACAGCCCTCTGGGATAGAGAGTTTCAAAGATTCACAACCCTCTGAAGAAATTTCTTCTCATCTCAGTCCTAAATGGCCAACCCCTTATCCTGAGACTGTGCCCCCCTAGTTCTAGACTCTCCAGCCAGGGGAAACAGCCTCTCAGCATCTACCCTGTCAAGCCCTCTCAGAAACTTAGATCTTTCAATTTGGCTGCCACGTTTCATACATTACAATACTTCATTACAACACTACAGCAGTGACTACACTTCAGAAGTACTTCATTGGCTGTAAAGCGCTTTGGGACGTCCTGCGGTTGTGAAAGACGCTGTATAAATGCAAGTCTTTCTTTCTTTAGAGATCTATGCATTAGAACACCCAGATCTCTTTCTTTTTCTACCGGCTTCAGTACTTTTCCCTGAAGGGTGTAAATATGTTCATCATTCACCCTGCCCACATGCAGAACACTACACCTTTCTAAGTTAAACATAATTTGCCAGTCATGAGCCCAATCCCCCAGCGCATCTAGATCTGTCTGTCGTAGTCGACCATCTTCTACAGTCCATTCTCTCGCACATAACTTGGTATCATATGCAAACTTGCAGATCGATCCCTCAACACCTACATCTAGATCATTAATAAAAATAGTAAACAGCAACGGTCCCAACACTGATTCCCGAGGGACACCGCTGATGAGCAGTCTCCAAGCAGAACCAAACCTATCTAAAACCACTCTCTGCCTGTGGGCTTCCAGGCAGTTCTCAATCCAGTGCAGTAGATTGCCCCTAATACCTGAGGCTTCGATCTTGTACCTTATCAGAAGCCTTTTGGAAATCAAGACAGACAGCGTCTACTGGGTTTCCCTCATCCACCATCTTGGTGACTTCTTCAATAAATACAATCAAGTTAGTAAGACAGGACCTCCTTTTATCGAAGCCATGTTGGGTGCCCCTTGTTCTCATCAGACATTGGGTGAATTTAGGATCAGGCTTCAATATAATGCCGTACATAGTGGAATAGTAACACTTACTGATACTTTTTAAGGCTCATGCCTGAAGAATGGTCATTTATGACTCCCTTGATGTCTCAAATCAAATGATCTAGTGAGTAGCTAAGCCATACATACCAGGAGAGTCCCAGGTTAGAACCCTGAGTGAAGGTAGCTGATCTCGGTTTGGATAGCAGGAGGACCACGACAGCTGGCCTCAACACCCACTTCAGTTAGGGAGGGAAAATTCCCTAGGGTTCCAGTCCAGTGACCGCTGCTGGCAAGTGTGTGTGTATAGACATCTGGTGAGGGCAGGATTGAGCTTGTAGGAGATGCTGTGTATGATGCACAAGCTTGTAGATGTGCAGGCTCAGACTGGTATGAGGCACGAGAAGGCTGCTGGCAACCGTGCAACTGTATCCCAGCAAGAGTCAGCGCCTGGAGGAAAGGAGGGGAGAAAAGTGACAATGTAGCCATGTTTAATGGATTGTTAGTTCAGTTGTCAGACCAGGTTTTTTCTTTTTTAGCAGTCCTGGGAACTGGGCCTGTCTGAAAACTTCCTGATATGCCAACAACTGACTTTGAATCCACCTATGTCTGGTGCCCATGGTACACATGGATGTCTGGTTTAAGCACTAACAACTCTTCTGGTGCTTCACCTCTCATAATGTTGTAGAGGACTGAGAATTCTAGTCAGCCCGACAACAAGCTTTATATTTTTGTTGGCTTTACTTGCTGGTGGGAGGGCTCAGGGAACATGATTCCTACATCTAAACGTTAAGTACCGTCATAAGATGTTTACATTTCAGTTATTACTAATGCTTTGAATGCAATGAATCATATTTCATTTTAATATGTTAACATATTGTCTGTGGCAAGTACAAGATAATGTTGGAGTCCATTGTTCGGTGTAGCTTTCAATTGTACTGTGTACTTAAGCAGGAGATGAGTTTTCTCTGTAGCCTGCCAAATACGCACACAATGGGCCATAAATCGCTCGGAGCGGAGAGGCAACGGTCACTGCTGTCCCTGCGAAATATAGTAATGAAATTACTTATGGTGGGCTCTGTGGCGTTGAATTGCTTGAATTTGAACTTTAACAAAAATCAACCCAGCCTCTGAGCAGCGTGAGTTGCTGCGAGTGGAAAAGTCTGTGAGAGGAGAAGTCCCGCCCACAGATCCAGCCTGCATTGCTCAAACAGGCAAGCAGACTTCATTTATTGAAAGTTAGTATTCTGAATGTAACCGTAAATAAAAAAATTACATTTTTTTAATAAAAAGCCAAAGAAATAATTGAATTAAATAAAAGAGACCGAAGGGAAATTTTTTTTTTACTGACCAAAAACTTTTAAAATAAGGAGTAATATGACCGTCCACATTTATAAAAGTTAATTTTTAGTTATTTGAAACTTAATTTAGAACACAATGGGCCAGAAATCACTCGGAGCGGTGAGGAAATGTTCACCGCCGTTTCTGCGAAATAAATTAACAAAATTACTTACTGCGGGCTAAGTTTAAAACTTGGTTTTGACCTGGTATTTTTAAGCGTAGCTGTTTGTGTAATTAGTTAGTTTCCAGCTGGGCAGATGAGCAAGTTGGCACTTTTTCAAAGATTTCTCTGATTGCAGCGTGCGAGGTCCCTTTAATTTGAAACTGTCATAGAACCATGGAAAAGATACAGCACAGAAGGGGGCCATTCGGCCCATCGTGTTGCGCCGGCTAGAAGAACAACCAGGTGCCCATTCTAATCCCACCTTCTTCCAGCACCCGCTCCGTAGCCCTGCAGCTTACAGCACTTCAGGTGCAGATCCAGGTAATTTTTAAGAGTTAAGGGTCCTTTCCTCTACCACCAATTCGGGCAGCGAATTCCATACACCCACCACCCTCTGGGTAAAAAAGTTTTTCCTCATGTCCCCTCTAATCCTTCCGCCAATCAGCTTAAATCGATGTCCTCTAGTTCTTGAACTCTCCACTAGGGGAAACAGGTACTCCCTGTCTACTCTATCTGGGCCCATCATAATTTTGTACACCTCAATCAAGTCTCCCTTCAGCCTCCTCTGCTCCAAGGAAAACAACCCCAGCCTATCCAATCTCTCCTCGTAGCTGCAATTTTCAAACCCTGGCAACATTCTTGTAAATCTTCTCTGCACTCTCTCCACAGCAATTACGTCCTTCCTGTAATGTGGTGACCAGAACTGTGCACAATACTCCAGCTGTGGCCTTACCAGCATTTTATACAGTTCCATCATTACATCCCTGCTTTTGTATTCTACACCTCGGCTGATAACGGAGAGCATTCCGTATGCCTTCTTCATCACCTTATCTACCTGTACTGCCACCTTCAGGGACCTGTGCACATGCACTCCAAGGTCTCTCACTTCCTCTACCCCTCTCAATATATTCCCGTTTACTGCGCATTCCCTTTTACTGTTTGCCCTCCCTAAGTGCATTACCTCACACTTCTCCGGGTTGAACTCCATTTGCCACTTTTCCGCTCCCTCCACCAACCCATTGATATTTTCTTGGAGTCTACAGCTATCCTCTTCACTATCAACTACACGGCCAATTTTTGTGTCATCTGCAGATTTGTCAATCATGTCCCCTACGTTCAAGTCCAATCATTAATATATACCACAAACAGCAAGAAACCCAACACTGAGCCCTGTGGCACACCGCTGGAAATTGATTTCCATTCGCAAAGACATCCATCGACTTTTACCCTTTGTTTCCTGTTACTGAGCCAGTTTTGGATCCAATTCGCCACATTTCCCTGAATCCCATGGGCTTTTACCTTTCTGACCAGTCTGCCGTGGGGGACCTTGTCAAATGCCTTACTAAAATCCATGCAGACAACATCCACTGCACTACCCTCATCAATCTTCCTTGTCACTTCCTCAAAGAATTTAATCAGATTTGTAAGGCATGACCTTCCCTGAACAAATCCATGCTGATGATCCCTGATTTAAACATGCCTTTCCAACTGACAGTTTATCCTATCTCTCAGTATTGAATAATCCGTCATATCGCCGATGAACCACTTGGAGCAAGCTCCGGATTTCCGCATTTCACTGCCCATGTGCAAATGCTCCTTTAATTCGCCACTAACGACGGAGAGCGCTGTTGAGCTCCTCCGTTATTTCTGCGGTGATTTGTGCCCCATTATTCCATTGGTGGATATGTGCTTTGTAGGACATTTGAAAGTTGCTGATAATGCTAATATTTTCTCGAGAAACATTTGCTACCTTTTCCAATCAGCTTTGCTACTTATTGGCTCTGCATTGTGGCAGGTCGAGGAAAATTCAAGCCCCACTTGTCTGTGTTTGATGCACAACAGCTATGAAGCTGAAATAAATACAAGCGTAGTGAAAAATGAGGTTATTGTAAAATTAAAATTGTGAACCTTGATCATCTATTATAGATTACTCTTTTAAATAGTAATTGCATGATGTAAAATAATGTGATGTCAAGAGTAAAATTGTTACATGAAAGGATAAAAAGCCCGTAATTAACATGTCTTTATTGAATGGATAAACATAGGATTTAATATGCATAAGAGGAGACATCTTAAAATATGGCAAAATCTTTTACTATGCATTAACAAAGAATACTTGTATATAATCTAAATATGTCAATTTGGACCCTTGAAAATAAAACACACTTCCACTAAGAAAATAGTCAAACATCATAATTATAATGAACACTATTATTACAAACCTCCTATTGTAAAGACTTCAGCCCAGAAATTACTATGTGCCATATTATAGTGCAGCCAGAGATAGGTAATCATCACCTCATCTGTCTGGGCTGGATCTGAACCCAAGTCCCTGAAGTAACTGGAGAGTGTGTTAACACACCACAGCAGATTGGTGTGTGATAAGCAAATGCAGTTTAGCCTGCCTGCGCTCGCATTTTCCATTCAAGAGCGCAGAAGGAGGCTCAGACATGAGGCTCAGAAGAAATATAATTTATGAATTTGCGTTCCCAGATTTGCATGGTATTTCTTTGTTTGTCATGCTAAAATAAGTATCTTACTTATTTTAGACAAATTGATGCCTTTGTTAAAATAACTATGCAATCAAAGTACGTAAATGTATTAAGCATTTGTGCACTAATAGAGCAGTCACTTCGAGGCTTCTGTAATTTCAAATCTTGTTATAACAATTTCTGATCCCAGCTGAGCTGAAAGACATGAGCTTAAACTTCAAAATGATGGCTCCAGTTGCATTATATACTTATGAAACTGTCTAATTGAGAGTCAAATTCCTGACAAAAAACTGCTCACGAACAAGCAAGTTATGTAAAATCAAACTATTTGCTCCTACAATGAAAAATTCCTCAAAATGCTAATGCTTTGCATCGGACTGCACCAACTGGAGAAGAAAAACATATTGGGCAGGTGAACAAGAGGCTACCACAGTTTTGCACAATTAAGCCTCCATGGCACGATTTTGATGAAGAGCAAGGGAGTTCTCCCTGGTGTCCTGGCCAATATTTATCCCTCAACCAACATCATTAAAACAGATTATCTGGTCATTTATCTCATTGCTGTTTATGGGACCTTGCTTTGCACAAATTGGCTGCTGCGTTTTCTACGTTACAACAGCGACTATACTTCAAAAATACTTAATTGGCTGTAAAGTGCTTTGGGATGTCGTGAGGTCATGAAAGGTGCTGTCTAAATGCAAGCTCTCTCTTTTGCTTTTAGGCCTGATTGGTTGTGTCAATCCAAAATAACGATGAATGATAGATAGAGGAGATAATATGGTAAAGAAGCAGGGAATCTTCACACGTTAGGCTGATGCCCCTCCATTGTTAGCTTCTGGTAAGAAGTATCAGACAGTTTGGTTGAAAAGAAGGAAAACAATTCAATCAGCTGTTAGATGTGGAGTATTATGGGAGAAGACATGAAATGCTCTAAAAAATCAATGAGTTTACTTTCAACAATGGTTTTTCCTGCCAAATATATAATTTGACAACATTGAAGTCACCAACTGTGATGGAATTGGAATAGACTGCTAATGGACATTCCTAGGGGCCAAAAGAAAACATTGGTTAATAAAGATTTTGCTGGGGGCAGGGACATCAAAGGTGGAGGTGAGGGGGTGATTGAGCAAATTGACTGGTGTAGAAGTTTTGTGGTGAATGGAAGTTGGGAGTTTGAAAGTGCGTTTGTCAGTAACTTGGGGGAGGGTCTTTTCCAGGGCCAGCACAGAAAGAAGTGGGGTTGGAAAGGGGTAGTGGGATGTGAGTGGTGAGGGATACATGGAAGTGGTCACAGATGGCCTTGTCAATGATTGAGACCGTGGGAGTGGAGAAGCCACATGACATGGCAAGTGTGAGGGGGTGGCCGTGAATTTGGGTAGGAGAGTTTATATAGAGGGAGAGATTTGGAGAAAGCAGTGAATTCAGAGGAGAGAAGGCGAGGGGAGCGGAAATTGAGATTGAAATCACCGAGGTTGATGAGTCGCTCAGTACAGAGTCTGGGGGAGGAAAGAAGAGATGATATCTCAGGGAGAATCTCAGGGTGGTGCTTGGGGTGGTGGAGCGGTGGACAATGATGATTTAAAAGGAGAGGTGAAAGGGGTGGAGCAAGATGAGGAGCTTGAAAGAGGAGAAGGTACCAGAAGACCAGGAGGAGAGATCAAGGTGTGGCCTGGTGATAAGGGCCACCACTTTGGCAGTTTGTGCAGGGCTGGTGGTGTAAAGTATAGCCAGACAAGTAACGTGAGGGCAAAAACCTTCTTTTCCGTGACTATTATGATTTAGCCAGCTTGCAGGGCAGCCTATGTACCATAATTGGACTGGAGCTAGGAAATCTTTTCTTCTACCTCAGAGCTTAGTCTCTCTCTCTTTGCTGCAGGTGTTAAGCATATGTGTTTTGTTACTAGGTCTTTGTTGCAAAGCTCTATAACAATTAGTTTGCCCTCCACTAAGTTGAGATCTTCCACTCCATAAAACAGAAGGGTTTAGTTAATTTACCTTGGAAAGTCTGTTGTAATGAGCTTAATTATGTGTATTGTTCATAACATGCCGTGTGATCTGCCGCACTGATTGATCCTTGTCTCAATAAAGTGCTCTGTTCTATCCAACTGATCAGAATTTAGAAACCAAAAAAGAATTAGTGTCTGGCCTGAGAGAGTTATATTTTGAGGATTGAAGGACCTTGTTACAGTCCTAGAATAGAATACTTCTAAATTAAATGGCTTTGCTGATGAATAATCCTGTGCTTAGTTATTCAAAATGCTGGAATTCTCCCAATGGAAACAGGATAATAATACTTGTACTTTTCCATTTTAAGTTAGCGATCTATGTGCAAGATACTATCAGTTTCAACGAGACTCAATGCCTTTCCATTGGGGTCATGCACAGACACTGTAGAGCAGAACTCCACTCCATGCCCAACAAAATTGTCCCAATCTCAACAACCTCATCAAAGAACACTGTCCCATTCATACAATCCCCAGTCAAGATGTTTTCCCTGTACTTTCAAATTATTACCAAAAAAATCGACGTGATATTGAAAATGATTAATGTAATGCATTAAAAGACAAGAACCATTCAGAATTTCCAATCAAATCTGAATAGCCTTTTTGGTGGTTTCATAGAATCATAGAAAGTCACGGCACAGAAGGAGGCAATTTGTCCCATCGTGTCTGTTTCGGCTGAAAAAGAGCGATCCGCTTAATCCCACTTTCCAGCACTTGGTCCGTAGCCCTGTAGGTTACGGCACTTCAAGTGCACGTCCAAGTACTTTTTAATGAGTTGAGGGTTTCTGCCTCTACCACCCTTTCAGGCAGTAAGTTCCAGACCCCACCACCCTCTGGGTGAAAACATTTCTGCTCGGCTTCCCTCTAATCATTCTACCAATTACTTTGAATCTATGCCCCCTGGTCACTGACCCGAGCCTATCCAATCTTTTCTCATAGCTAATATTCTCCAGCCCTGGCAAAATCCTTGTAAATCTCCTCTGTACCCAGTCTGTACTCAAGCGTAGGAGGCATGATTAAGAAATTTGCGGATGACACAAAGATAGGCCGTGCGGTTGATAGTGAGGTGGAAAGCTGTAGACTGCAGGAAGATATCAATGGACTGATCAGATGGACAGAAAATTGGCAAATGGAGTTTAATTCAGAGAAGTGTGAGGTAATGCATTTGGGGAGAGCAAACAAGGCAAGGGAATATACAATAAATGGGAGGATACTGAGAGGTGTGGAGGAAGTGAGAGACCTTAGAGTGCATGTCCACAGATCCCTGAAGATAGCAGGATAGGTAGATAAGATGGTTAAGAAGGCATATAGAATGCTTTCCTTTATTAGCCAAGGCATTCAATATAAAAGCAGGGATGTTATACTGGAACTGTATAAAACATTAGTTAGGCCACAGCTTGAGTACTGCGCACAGTTCTGGTCACCACATTACAGGAAGGATGTACTTGCACTAGAGAGGGTGCAGAGGAGATTTACGAAGATGTTGCCAGGACTGGGGAATTTTAGCTATGATGACAGATTGGACAAGCTGGGGTTGTTTTCCTTGGAACAGAGGAGGCCGAGGGGTGATTTGATTGAGGTGTATATAATTATGAGGGGCCGAGATAGAGCGGATAGGAAAGGCCTATTTCCCTTAGCGCAGGGGTCAATAACCAGGGAGCATAGATGTAATGTGATTGGTAAAAGGATTAGAGCAGAAATGAGGAAAAATGTTTTCACCCAGAGGGTGGTGGGGGTCTGGAACTCGCTGCCTGAGAGGGTGGTAGAGGGAGAAACCCTCAACTCATTTAAAAAGTACCTGGATGTGCACCTGAAGATCTGTGACCTGCAGGGCTATGGACCAAATGCGGGAAAGTGGGATTAGGCTGGGTGGCTCGTTTCTCAGCCCAACGGACACGATGGGCCGAATGGCCTCCTTCTGTGCCGTAAATTTTCTAAAAAGAAAGGCGACTCACCACCACCTTCTCAAGGGCAATTAGGGAAGGGCAATAAATGGGCCTTGCCAGCGATGCCCACATCCCATGAACGAATGGAAAAAAAACCCGTCTCTCGTGCAATCATATCTTTCCTGTAATGTGGGGACCAGAACTGTACACAATATCCAAGCTGTGGCCTAACCAATGTTTTATACAGTTCGAGCATTACCTCCTTCTTCTTATAGTCTATGCCTCAGCTAATAAAGGAAAGCATCCCGTATGCCTTTTTAATCACTTTATCTACCTGTCCTGCTACTTTCAGGGATCTGTGGACATGCACTCCAAGGTCCCTTTGTTCTTCTGCACCTCTCAGTATCCTCCCATTTATTGTGTATTCCCTTGCCTTGTTTGCCCTCCCCAAACGCATTACCTCACACTTCTGTGGATTGAATTCCACTTGCCACTATTCTGCCCACCTGACCTGTCCACTAATATCTTCCTGCAGTCTGCAGGTTTCTTCCTCACTATCAACCACACGGCCAATTTTTGTATCATCTGCAGACTTCCTGATCAAGCCCCCCACATTCAAGTCCAAATCATTAATATGTACCACAAAAAGCAAGGGACCAATACTGAGTCTTGCGGAACCCCACTGGTATAACAAGATCTGGAAGATATTCCAGTAAATGTATCAATTTATCTGTTCGAACCATCTACGGGAAGAGGAGTCAGGGCCGGAAGAGGAGTCAGGGCCAGAAGAGGCCCAAAAAGATGTCCTTTTTCTTTTTTTGACTTTACTTGTGGGGCCAGGAGGAACAGGGGTGCTCAAGAGTGAACCTCTTTATCCACATCAAAGCAAATGATTGCCCTGGATTTCATTAAAGGATCAATTTTAGACAATCAATCACATAATTGAAAAGCAAAATACTTCAGATGCTGGAAATCTGAAATAAAAACAGAAAATGCTGAAAACACTCAGCAGGTCAGGCAACATCTGTGGAGAGGTTATCGAACTGAAACATTAACTCTGTTTCTCTCTTCACAGATGCTGCCAGACCTGTTGAGTATTTCCAGCATTTCCTGTTTTTAAATCAAGCACAAACTTGCACAGGACCTGGACTCTAATCCATGGATGTGTACAATTGCAATTTCATTAGCAATTTTAAATTCAGTCGCAATAAAGACATTGTATATCTGCAATGTCAGCGGTTAATAGTGTTTTTCCAGATAGAACGTGTTTTGAAGCAAAAATGTTTTTGGCAGTCATAAAATAGATTCTATTTGTAGATAAAAGGTGCTCTTAACTAAGATGTAGCAGTAAAGGATGAGGAGGTAGTAGCGATATTGGATAGGGTAAAAATAGATAAAGACGAGTTAGTTAAAAGATTGGCAGTACTCAAAGTAGAAAAGTTACCCTGTCCAGATGGGATGCACCTTACGTTACTGAGGGAAGTAAGGGTGGAAGTTACGGAGACTCTGGGCACAATCTTCCAATCCTTCTTAGATATGGGGACGGTGCCGGTGGACTGGAGGATTGCAAATGTTACACCCCTGTTCAAAAAAGAGGAGAGTGATAAACCCGGCAATTACAGGCCAGTCAGCCTAACGTCGGTGGTGGGGAAACTTTTAGAGACAATAATGATGGACAAAATTAATTGGCACTTGGAAAAGTATGGGCTAATAGATGAAAGTCAGCACAGATTTTATTAAATGTAAATCATGTTTGACTAATTTGATTGAGTTCTTTGATGAAATAATGGAAAGGGTTGATAAGGGTAGTGCTGTTGATGTTGTGTATATGGACTTTCAAAAAGCTTTTGATAAAGTACCACATAATAAACTTGTTATCAAAATTAAAGCCGATGGGATTAAAGGGACAGTGCCTGCATGGATGCAAAATTGGTTAGGGGACAGAAAGCAGAGAGTAGTGCTGAGCGTTTGTTTTTCAGACTGGAAAGAAGTATACAGTAGTGTACCCCAGGGGTCGGTATTAGGACCACTGGTCTTTTTGATATATATTAATAACATGGACTTGAGTATAGAGGGTATAATTTCAAAGATTGCAGATGACACATAATTGTCGTAAACAATGTGGAATATAGTAACAGATTTCAAGAGGACGTAGATAGACTGGTGAATTGGGCAGACACAAGGCAGATGAAATTTAACGCAGAGAAGTGTGAAGTGATGCATTTTGGTAGGAAAAATGAAGGGAGGCAATAAGAACTAAATGGTACAATATTAAAGGGGGTGCATGAACAGAGAGACCTGGGGGTTCACATACACAAATCTTTGAAGGTGGCAGGAAATATTGAGAAGGCTGTTAAAAAAGCAGATGGGATCCTCGACTTTATTAATAGAGGCATAGAGTATAAAAGAAAGGAAGTTATGCTAAACTTTTATAAAACACTAGTTAGGCCTCAGCTGGAGTATTGTGTTCAATTCTGGGCACCACTCTTTAGGAAGGATGAGAAGGCCTTAGAGAGGGTGCAGAAGAGATTTTCTAGAATGGTACCAGGGATGAGGGACTTCAGTTATGTGGAGAGACTGGAGAAGCTGTGGTTGTTCTCCTTAGAACAGAGAAGGTTAAGGGGAGATTTGATAGAGGTGTTCAAAATCATGAACGGTTTTGATGGAGTAAATAAGGAGAAACTGTTTCCAGTGGCAGAAGGGTCGGTAACCAGAGGACACAGATTTAAGGTGATTGGCAAAAGAACCAGAGGTGACAATAAGCAAAAAAAATTTTTACACAGCGAGTTGTTGTGATCTAGAATGCACTGCCTGAAAAGGTGTAGTTGAGTTGTTTTAATGGGAGACTTTAATTTTCATATAGATTGGGAAGAGCAGAGTGGCTCAAGTCGGAATGGTAATGAATTTCTAGAGTGCATTCAAGATAGTTTTCTGGAGCAATATGTTCTCAAACCAACAAGAGGGCGGGCCATACTAGATTTAGTATTGAGTAATGAGCCAGACTTAGTTAATAATCTAACAGTAAGGGAATATTTATCTAACAGTGATCATAATATGATTGAATTCAACGATAAGTTTCTCCTTTTCAAACCTAACACAAGTTACTAAGATTCTTGATTTTGGTAAGACTAACTTTTTAAGTTAATGAAACAAGGACTGACGACAGCAAACTGGTCAAAACTATTATTGGGGTAAAACTAGAGAAGAACAGTGGGAGGTGTTCAAAAAGGAATTTAGCTTAATACAGGACCAGTATATACCCCAAAGGGCAAGAGCTCTACTTACCAAATAAAATATCCATGGTCTACAAAAGAGATGAGAGATAACATAAAAATAAAGCAAAGAGTATATAAAAGTGCAAAGAATAGTGTAGATCCAAGGGACTGGGAGAGATATAAAGAACAGCAAAAGAAGACAAAAAAGGTAGGTAGAGCTGCAAAAGAGAATATGAAAAGAAACTTGCGAGAGATATCAAGATTAACACTATGTTTTTACAATTATATTCGAAGAAAAAGGGTAATCAAGAGTAATGTGGGCTCTTTAAAAACAGATGCGGGTAATATTCCAAATGAAAATAAGGAAATGGCAGACTTGTTGAATAATTATTTTGTGTCAATCTGCACAGTGGAGGAAGAGGATAATATACCTGACATTCCAGGGAAACTAATAATGAATCAAAGACTGGAACTCAGTCGAGTTAAGATAAGGAAGAAAATAGAATTAGAAAAAATAATGACAAATCTGACAAATCCCCAGGATCTGATGGTTTCCACCCCAGGGTTTTAAAGGAAGTAGTTGATGAAATTGCAGATGCTTTTGAGAATCCCTACGTGGTCAGTTTTTAGTAAAATATTAAGATGCCTACGTGGCAAAGAAGCAGAATGCAAAATGGTTAGAAAGGGTTAATTAGTTAGTAACTGAGATTGATACAAGTGGCCTGGCCCTCCTGCTGGGCCATATGTTTGCGTAGTCAGCAGGTTTGCATGGTCTTAGCAATGTAGAGTCTTTGATGTGATTCAAGGACTGGTCTGAATGTCTCCATGTTTATGGCAGATCAATATAGGTAACGAGCTTAGCCAAAGTTGAAAGACATTCCAGGTTGGGAGATAAGGAACAGAAGGAACAGGGAAGAACATTCCAAGTTGGAAAGTGAGGAAGTATCCCCTTTGATGTCTAACAGCAGCATGATCAGCACATGGACGATTTATGATTGGCCGGAAATAATGTAACCTCGCATGGCAACCTATGCCCGGCTTATGATTGGTGTTGACCCTCGTTAAGTATGTTCCAACCCTATTCATCTGTATAAAAACGTGTGGATTTCTGTATGTTTTTGTTCTTGTTCTGCCAGCATAGAGGGACTCTATCAGGAGTCCAAATCAGTGCTGCAGACTAAGAACCCTGCTATTAAAGATGTGTTGAACTTTAAAATGTATTCGACTTCAGTTTTTACTGAACCAGACTGAGGGGAAAGAATCCGGATCGTCACTTTAGCCATAACTTTCCAAAGGTCTCTTGATTCAGAAATTGTCCCTTTAGATTGGGAAATTGCACATGTAATTCCATTATTTAAGAAAGGTGAGAGAGAGAAAGCAGGAAATTATAAATCTGTTAGTCTAACATCTGTAGTGGGGAAGTTATTGGAATCTATAATTAAGGACAGTGTGACTGAGCACTTGGAGAAATTTGATCTGATTAGAGAGAGCCAACATGGTTTTGTAAAGTGGAGGTCATGACTAAGGAACTTAATTGATTTTTTTGAGGAAATAACTAAAGTAGTAAACAGGGGCATGTCTATGGATGTAGTTTATATGGACTTCCAGAAGGCTTTTGATAAGGTTCCACATAAGAGACTGTACGTTAAAATTGAAGCTCATGGAATTGAAGGCAAATTATTGACCTGGTTAGGAGATTGGTTAGGTGGTAGAAGACTTAGAGCAGGGATAATGGGTATGTACTCGAATTGGAAGGAAGCGACTAGTGGCGTCCCACAAGGGTCTGTGCTGGGGCCTCAACTATTTATTATATTTATTCATGACTTAATAACACAATAGAGAGCCATATATTCAAGTTTGCCGATGACACAAAGATAAGTGGCATTGTAAGTAGTGTAGACGGGAACATAAAATTACAAAGAGACATTGATAGATTAAGTGAGTGGGCAAAACTGCGGCAGATGGATTTCAATGCAGTTAAGTGTGAGATCATCCATTTTGGATCAAAAAAAGATAGATCTGAGTATTTTTTAAATGTTGAAAAGCTAGGAACAGTAGAGATCCAAAGAGATTTAGGGGTCCATGTACATGGATCACTAAAATGTCGTGTCTGGTATAAAATATAATCAAAAAGGCAATTGAATGTTGGCCTTTATAACTAGTGGGCTAGAATATAAAGGGGAGGAAGTTTTACTACAGCTGTACAAAGCTCTGGTTAGACCACATCTGGAGTATTATGTACAGTTCGGGGCACTGCACCTAAGAAAGGATATATTGGCCTTGCAAGGAGAGCAATGCAGTTTCACCAGAATGTTATCAGGGCTCCAAGGATGAGATTATGAGACATTAAATAAACCAGGCTTGTATTCCCTGGAATATAGAAGGTTAAGGGGTGATTTGATTGAGGTTTTTAGGATTTTGAAAGGAATTATTAGGGTAGATAGAGGGAAACTTTTTCCACTGGTGAGGGGGTGTAGGACAAGGGTACATAACATTAAAATCAGAGCCAGGCCATTCTGGAGAGAAGATAGGAAACACTTCTTCACGCAAAGGGTAGGAGAAGTGTGGAACTCTCCCGCACAAAAAGCAGTAGAGACTAGCTCAATTAATAATTTTAAATCTGAAATCGATAGATTTTTGCTAGCTAAGGGTATTAAGGGATATGGAGCCATGATCCAATTGAATGGTGGAACAGGCCCGAGGGGCTGAATGGCCTATTCCTGTTCCTATGTTCCTCCCACTCTATTTACTTCATCTAACACTATCAGTATACCCTTCTATTCTTTTCTCCCTCACGTACTTATCCAGCTTCCCCTTCAACACATCTATGTTCTTCACCTCAATCACTCCATGTGGTAGCGAGTTCCACATTCTCACCACACTCTGAGTAAGGAAGTTTCTCCTGAATTCCTTATTGGATTTATTATTGAATATGTTATATTTATGGCTCCTAATTTTGGACACCCCCACAGTGGAAACATCTTTGCTACGTCTACCCTATCGAAGCCCTTCATAATTTTAAAAACCTCTGCTAGGTCACCTCTCAGTCTTTTTTCTAATTTAAAAAGGATAAGTGGCAATTGAATGAAGGAAATGGCAAAAAAAATATAGAATGAATTAACCTGAATGTATCATGATTAATGTTTCAACGTGACTTTTTCAGTGGTCAGATTAAAACGTGCCTTAGTTTCTGAGTCACTAAGCCTTTCCAATTGTGCTGTACAACAAACAGCATTTATTATCTGGGTGTAGCCTGTTTTATTGTGAATGCGTCTTTTTTGCTGATATTGGAAACAATACAAAACATGAGCCAGTACTTGGTTCCCATCAGTCAGTTCTATTTTCTGGAACTGTTTCCAGCTATTTTGCTTACAAACAAGTTGAGTGCCTAATTAGCCTGTCACCTGGATGAGAAGTGCAAAACAATAGGGCAGTAATAGTAGGGGATTATTTTTAACTGGGATACAATCAGTGCAAAAAGTATAGAGGGTGCGGAATTCTTAAATTGCATTCAGGAGAACTTTTTTAGCGAGTACATAGCAAGCCCAACAAGAGGGGGGGCAGTTCTGGATTTAGTTTTAGGGAATGAAGCTGGGCAGGTGGAAGGAGTATCAGTGGGAGAGCATTTTGGTGGTAGTGATCATAATTCAGTTCGATTTAGCACAGTAATGGAAAAGGACAGAGATAGAACAGGGGTAAAAATTCTCAAATGGGGAAAGGCCAATTTTACTAAGCTGAGAAGTGATTTAGCAAAAGTGGACTGGAAACAGCTACTTGAAGGTAAATCAGTGTCAGAGCAGTGGGAGGCATTCAAGGGGGAGATTCAAGGGGTTCAGAGTAAACATGTTCCCACGAAGAAAAAGGGTGAGACTGCCAAATCTAGAGCCCCCTGGATGACAAGGAGCATACAGGATAAGATAAGGCAAAAAAGGGAAGCTTATGTCAGACATCAAGAGCTCAATACTGCAGAAAGCCTAGAGGAGTATAGAAAGTGCAGGGTTGGAATTAAAAAGAAAATTAGGAAAGCAAAGAGAGGGCATGAAAAAATACTGTCGAGTAAAATTAAGGAAAACCCAAAAATGTTTTATAAATACATAAAGATCAAGAGGATAACTAAGGGCCTATTAGAGACCAAAAAGGTAACCTATGTGTGGAGGCGGAAGATGTGGGTTAGTTCTTAATGAATACTTTGTGCCTGTCTTAACAAAAGAAGGGGACGATGCAGAGATTGTAGTTACGGAGGAGGAATGTGAAATATTGGATGGGATAAACATATTGAGAGAGGAAGTATTAAGGGATTTAGCATCTTTGAAAGTAGATAAATCGCCAGGCCCGGATGAAATGTATCCAGGCTGCTAAGAAAAGCAAGGGAGGAAATAGCGGAGGTTCTGACCATAATTTTCCAATCCTCCCTGGCGACAGGCGTGGTACTGGAGGATTGGAGGACTGCTAACATTGTACCATTGTTTAAAAAGGGAGAAAGAAATAGACCGAGTCATCATAGGCCAGTCAGTCTAACCTTGGTGGTGGGCAAACTATTATAATCGATTCTGAGGGACAGCATAAATCGTCATTTAGAAAGGCACGGGTTAATCATGGACACTCAGCATGGATTGGTTAAGGGAAGATCATGTCTGACTAACTTGATTGAATTTTTTGAGCAGGTGACATGGAGGGTCGATGAGGGTAACGCATTTGATGTAGTGTACATGGATTTTAACAAGGTTTTTGACAAGGTCCCACATGGCAGACTGGCCAAAAAATTAAAAGCCCATGGGATCCAAGGGAAAGTGGCAAGTTGGTTCCAAAATTGGCTCAGTGGTGGGAAGCAAAGGGTAATGAATGACTGGTGTTTTTGAGACTGGAAGTCTGTTTCCAGTGGGGTCCCGCAAGGCTCAGTACGAGGTCCCTTGCTTTTTGTGGTGGATATTCATGATTGGGATTTGAATGTGGGGGGCTTGATCAAGACGTTTGCAGATGACACAAAAATTGGCCGTGCGGTTGAAGGTGAGGAGGAAAGCTGTAGACTGCGGGAAGATGTCAATGGACTGGTCAGGTGGGCAGAAGAGTGGCAAATGGAATTCAATCCAGAGAAGTGTGAGGTAATGCGTTTGGGGAGGGCAAACAAGGCAAGGGAGTATGCAATAAATGGGAGGATACTAAGAGGTGTAGAGGAACAAAGGGATGTGGGCGCTGCTGGCGAGGCCGGCATTTATTGCCCATCCCTAATTGCCCTTGAGAAGGTGGTGGTGAGCCGCCTTCTTGAACTGCTGCAGTCCGTGTGGTGAAGGTTCTCCCACAGTGCTGTTAGGTAGGGAGTTCCAGGATTTTGACCCAGCGATGATGCAAGAACGGCGATATATTTCCAAGTCGGGATGGTGTGTGACTTGGAGGGGAACGTGCAGGTGGTGTTGTTCCCATATGCCTGCTGCTCTTGTCCTTCTAGGTGGTAGAGGTCGCGGGTTTTGGAGGTGCTGTCGAAGAAGCCTTGGCGAGTTGCTGCAGTGCATCCTGTGGATGGTACACACTGCAGCCACAGTGCTCCAGTGGTGAAGGGAGTGAATGTTTAGGGTGGTGGATGGGGTGCCAATCAAGTGGGCTGCTTTGTCCTGGATGGTGTCGAGCTTCTTGCGTGTTGTTGGAGCTGCACTCATCCAGGCAAGTGGAGAGTGTTCCATCATACTCCTGACTTGTGCCTTATAGATGGTTGAAAGGCTTTGGGGAGTCAGGTGGTGAGTAACTCACCGCAGAATACCCAGCCTCTGACCTGCTCTTGCAGCCACAGTATTTATATGGCAGGTCCAGTTAAGTTTCTGGTCAATGGTGACCCCCAGGATGTTGAAGGTGGGGGATTCGGTGATCGTAATGCCGTTGAATGTCAAGGGGAGGTGGTTAGACTCTCTCTTTTGGAGATGGTCATTGCCTGGCACTTGTCTGGTGCGAATGTTACTTGCCACTTATCAACCTAAGCCTGGATGTTGTCCAGGTCTTGCTGCATGCGGACACGGACTGCTTCATTATTTGAGGGGTTGCAAATGGAACTGGACACTGTGCAATCATCAGCCAACATCCCCATTTCTGACCTTATGATGGAGGGAAGGTCATTGATGAAGCAGCTGAAGATGGATGGGCCTAGGACACTGCCCTGAGGAACTCCTGCAGCAATGTCCTGGGGCTGAGATGAATGGCCTCCAACAACCACTACCATCTTCCTTTGGGCTAGGTATGACTCCAGCCACTGGAGAGTTTTCCCCCTGATTCCCATTGACTTCAATTTTACTAGGGCTCCTTGGTGCCACACTCGGTCAAATGCTTCCTTAATGTCAAGGGCAGTCACTCTCAACTCACCTCTGGAATTCAGCTCTTTTGTCCATGTTTGAACCAAGGCTGTAATGAAGTCTGGAGCCGAGTGGTCCTGGCGGAACCCAAACTGAGCATCGGTGAGCAGGTTATTGGTGAGTAAGTGCCGCTTGATAGCGCTGTCGACGAAACCTTCCATCACTTTGCTGATGATTGAGAGTAGACTGATGGGGCGGTAATTGGCCGGATTGGATTTGTCCTGCTTTTTATGGACAGGACGTACTTGGGCAATTTTTCACATTGTCGGATAGATGCCAGCTGTAGCTGTACTGGAACAGTTTGGCTTGAGGCGCGGCTAGTTCTGGAGCACAATTCTTCAGCACTACAGCCGGGATGTTGTCGGGGCCCATAGCCTTTGCTGTATCCAGTGCACTCCGCCGTTTCTTGATATCTAGTGGAGTGAATTGAATTGGCTGAAGACTGGCTTCTGTGATGGTGCAGATATCGGGAGGAGGCCGAGATGGATCATCCACTCGACACTTCTGGCTGAAGATGGTTGCAAACACTTCAGCCTTGTCTTTTGTACTCAGGTGCTGGACTCCGCCATCATTGAGGATGGGGATGTTTACAGAGCTTCCTCCTCCCGTTACTTGTTTAATTGTCCAACACCATTCACGACTGGATGTGGCAGGACAGCAGAGCTTGGATCTGATCCGTTGGTTGTGGAATCACTTAGCTCTGTCTATAGCATGTTGCTTCTGCTGTTCAGCATGCATGTAGTCCTGAGTTGTAGCTTCACCAGGTTGGCTCCTCATTTCTAGGTACGCCTGGTGCTGCTCCTGGCATGCTCTTCTACACTCCTTATTGAACCAGATTTGATCCCCTGGCTTGTTGGTTAAGGTAGAGTGAGGAATATGCCAGTCCATGAGGTTACAGATTGTGCTGGAATACAATTCTGCTGCTGCTGATTGCCCACAGCACCTCATGGTTGCCCAGTTTTGAACTGCTAGATCTGTTCTGAATCTATCCCATTTAGCACGGTATAGTGCCACACAACACGTTGGATGGTGTCCTCAGTGTGAAGACGGAAATTTTTCTCCACGAGGACTGTGCAGTGGTCTCTCCGACCAATACTGTCATGGACAGATGCATCTGCAACAGGTTGATTGGTGAGGACAAGGTCAAGTAAGTTTTTCCCTCGTGTTGGTTCGCTCACCACCTGCCGCAGGCCCAGTCTGGCAGCTATGTCCTTCAGGACTCGGCCAGCTCGGTCAGTAGTGGTGCTACCGAGCCACTCTTGGTGATGGACATTGAAGTCCCCCACCCAGAGTACATTCTGTGCCCTTGCTACCCTCAGTGCGTCCTCCAAGTGGTGCTCAACATGGAGGAGGACTGATTCGTCAGCTGAGGGAGGACAGTAGGTGGTAATCAGCAGGAGGTTTCCTTGCCCATGTTTGACTTGATGCCATGAGATTTCATGGGGTCCAGAGTCAATGTTGAGGACTCCCAGGGCCACTCCCTCCTGACTGTATATCACTGTACCGCCACCTCTGGTCAATCTGTCCTGCCAGTAGGACAGGACATACCCAGGGATGGTGATGGAAGAGTCTGGGACGTTGGCTGAAAGTTATGATTCTGTGAGTATGGCTATGTCAGGTTGTTCCTTGACTAGTCTGTGGGACAGCTCTCCCAATTTTGGCACAAGTCTCCAGATATTAGTGAGGAGGACTTTGCAGGGTCGACTGGGCTTGGTTTGCCTTTGTCGTGTCCGGTGCCTGGTGGTCCGATGCCGGGTGGTCCGTCCGGTTTTATTCTTATTATGACTTTTTTTTCGCGAGATTGTACAACTGAGTGGCTTACCAGGCCATTTCAGAGGGCAATTAAGAATCAACCACATTGCTGTGGGTCTGGAGTCACATATAGGCCAGACCGGGTCAGGAAGGCAGGTTTCCTTCCCTAAAGGACATTAGTGAACCAGATGGGTTTTTACGACAATCCAGTAGTTTTATGGCCACCATTACTGATACTTGTATTTTAATTCCAGATTTTACAGATCCCTGAAGGTAGCAGGACAGGGAGATAAGGTGGTTAAAAGGGCATACGGGATACTTTCCTTTATTAGCCGAGGCATAGAATATAAGAGCAGGGAGGTTATGCTAGAACTGCATAAAACATTGGTTAGGCCACAGCTTGAGTACTGTGTACAATTCTGGTCACCACATTACAGGAAAGATGTGATTGCACTCGAGAAGTTACAGAGAAGATTTACGAGGATGTTGCCAGAGCTGGAGAATTTTAGCTATGAGGAAAGATTGGATAGGCTGGGGTTGTTTTCTTTGGAACAAAGGAGGCTGGGGGGAGATTTAATTGAGGCATATAAAATATGACGGGACTAGATAGAGTGGATAGGGAGGACCTATTTCCCTTAGCAGAGGGGTCAGTGTCCAGGGGGCATAGATTCAAAATAATTGGTAGAAGAATTAGAGGGGAGCGGAGGTGAATTTTTTTTCACCCAGAGGGTGGTGGGGGTCTGGATCTCACTGCCTGAGAGGCTGGTAGAGGGAGAAACCCTCAACTCATTTTAAAAAGTACTTTGATGTGCACTTGAAGTGCCGTAACCTACAGGGCTATGGACCAAGTGCTGGAAAGTGGGATTAAGCTGGATGGCTCTTTTTCGGCCGGTACAGACACGATGGGCCAAATGGCCTCCTTTTGTGCTGTAACTTTCTGTGATTCTATGGATTTATATTCTATTATAATTTACAATTGCTGTGGCGTGGCTGTTGTGCATAATGGCCCTGAGATTCCTTGGGACCAGTTACTCCGAGGTCATGCTCATCATGGAACTCCACTGCTGTCCCCGTCGAAGTTTGTGGGTTAAGGCGACATTCCTGCAGGAGTCGGCCTTCAGAGGTGTGGGCGCTTTTCTGCAGTGTCTGCCCACTAAAGGGCCCAGAAACACCGACAGGGTGGTGATGGATGACATCTTGGGTGAATGTCAGAGACTAGGATGGGTTTTGATAGAGTAAATAAGGAGAAACTGTTTCCACTGGCAGGAGAGCCAGTAACCAGAAGACACAGATTTAAAATTATTGGCAAATGAACCAGAGGGGAGATGAGAATTTTTTAATGCTGCGAGTTGTTATGATCTGAATGCACTGCCTGAAAAAGTAGTAGAAGCAGATTCAATAGTAACTTTCCAAAGGGAATTAGATATCTACTTGAAAAGGAAGAATTTGCAGGGCCATGGGGAAAGAGCAGGGGAGTGGGACTAATCAGATAGCCCTTTCAAAGAGCTGACAGAGGCACGATGGCCAAATGGCCTCCTTCTGTGCTGTTTGATTCTATGATCCTGTGACTAGGTTAGAAAGGGTTATTCAGGATAAAAACAGGGATACTGCAGCTGGTCTGACTGATTATCTGAAAAGACGTGTTAGTGTAATAGCGCTATGTTGTTTTTTTAAATAAAATTGTAACCGTGTGAAATGTTAACTTTTCATTAAGAAACATAATAAAGTAGTTTTAAAGCTCGATATTTGGAAACAATTAATCAACGTCTGGAATATTTCTGGATAGGTGAGGAAGAAGCCTGTGGGGACAAATCAGATAGCGTGCAAACGCCCTCATGGGAAATGCTAAGGTTGGATGTATGAAAGGGACCTGTGGACCTGTAGGTTGAATTACTTCTAAAGTTGAATATTTACCAGAAAGGGCAAGAGTCTGCTGGGTGAAAGGTAATGGATGTTTACAAGTGCTGATTGCAAGGATATCAGCAGCAACAGGAGAACCATCTGTCCAGAGAAATGTAATAAAGTTCATGTAAAGGCTGGGAAACAAAAGGGAGATGCAGCAGAGCTGTCACATAGCAATGGTAAGAAAGGATATAATGGGAGAGGGCCGACACCTAGACAGGGAGCTACAGTGAATCCTCCATAGAAAAAGAAACTACTGGAGTGGTACCCAGGATAGAGATAACTCACTGTGTACTGTTGGTAAAAATGTCCCATGGTGGGAATGTAGTGCAGAGGCCTCTTACTGCTATGGTTATATTGCTGCTTTGCTGGTATACTTGAAGTCTGTCATAAATAAAGATTAAATTGATGTTTAAAATATACATGTGCAGTCATGTCTAATTCGACAGGCCTGAAACCAAATTGTATTGAGAGACACAGCGCTTCATTTGGCTAACAGTCGGCACCCAACATGGGGCTTCAGACAGCAAAGCAGCATCGCAGGGCATGGGGGTCACAACCTGGTGCTTTGTAGGGGGGAGTCTGGGGTGCATTTGTTACCTGGGTGGCTATGGTTGATGCGCAAGTGACTTGGGCCATGAGTGTGTCTGGGTCACAATGGGGATCATACAGCTTGAGCTAAACTGCCTAACCTACCAGCGGACAGTATGTGTGATTGTATAATTAAATATGTTACAGTTTAAGAACCCAGGAGACATCTTGCAGTAGGCCGGATATTAAACTGGTCCACAGAACTATTAGAGAGGAGATAGGCAAGAAGCTGGATCAGAAAATCAAAGATAAGATGCGCAAACCTATGTGTATGTAGGCACTATATACAACGGTTTTGGCCCTAAGCAAGAAGAACAAACATCTTAAGAAGAATTGTAAAAAAAAAAGAAAGACCAGAAAACTGGATAAGGAAGATCCTGGTTTAAGTTGCCAGATGGTGTGGTGGCTGCTGACTCTCTGCCTTCAAGAGGGAGCTGGACCGGTTCTTGACTGGGGCAGAGATCACATCATATAGAAGGTAAGAGGCTTTATCGATTTAAAAAAAAACTGGCCAAAGTTACAAATGACATTCTCTGTGATTGTAACTGTGGTGCATTTTCTCTCTTTGTCTGCCTCAACCTCTCTGTAGCATTTGATATGATAAAAAGAGAAGAAAGACTTGCATTTATATAGTGTCTTTCACGACTTCAGGACGTCCCAAAAGTGCTTCACAGCCAATGAAGTACTTTTTGAAGTGTAGTCACTGTTGTATTGTAGAACGACACGATCCTCCTCCATCACATCTCTTCCATTTACCAGCTCTGTGGGACAACCCACTGCAATCTACATGAATACAGCCAGTACATCTTCAGCAATGGCTTCTCTTCCTGGCCTCAAACTGTGCCCTCTGGAGTACACTAAGGTCCTACCTTATACCTCCCACTCTTTCCTCATCTACATGTTACCATTTAGTGGAAACATCTATGGTACAGGATCAGCTGATGACACCTAATGTTACCACTCCACCATCTCTCTAGACCACACCACCACCTCTGTGCTGCCAGACTGTCTAACCGACATCTAGTAATGGATCAATCCCAACTTTCCCCAACTTAACATCAGGAAGGCCGAATCTATCATTTTCAGCCATGGTCATAAACAGACCTCCATTGCCACTGATTCCATTCCCCTCCCGGGCTACTTGCTCAGGCTAAACCAGATCATGGAAAACCTCGGCATCTTCTCCAATCCTGAATTGAGCTTCAAACCCTAAATCCTGATTCCAGCTGAGCAACAATGCTTACCTCAACCTCTACCTAAGCCCCTCCACACTGACACTCTTATTCACGTCTTTGTTACTTCTAGATTCAATTATTCCAATGGCCTCCTTTCTGCCTCCCATCCTCCACAAACTCCAACTTATTTACAATGGCCTCACCTGTACTCTGCACGAAGTCCCGTTCACCCATCACCCCCATCACTGTCCTACATTGGCACCCCCCCCCCCCACCCGTGTATCTTCAAATCCCTCCACATCCGATCTCCCTTCCTTTCTTTGCAACCTCCTGCAGCCTTCTATCTTCCATTATATCTTTGGTCCCAGACTGTGGCCTTTTGTTCGTTCACCCGCCACTTCACTCAACCATTGCTGGCAGAGTCTTCAGTCGCCTTGATCCCACTCTCTGGATCTCCCACCCTAATTCCCGTTGCTGCTCCACTTCTCTGTTCCCCCTTTAAAAGCTTTCTCAAAATTCACCTCTTTGTTTCGGCCTTTGGTCACTCAATCTCTCCAACCACTGCTCAGCCTCCCGTTCCTTGTTAATTTCCATTTGTGAACCTCGTTGGTATATTTTGTTACATTAAAGGTGCCACGTAAATGCAAGTTATTATTGTTGACGATTTTAAATATGGAACTTTAATTGTATAAATCACTTTTTTAAACTTTTATGTGCGAGGGTCCCACTCCAAATATTGTCACAGTTCCAGGAATTCTCTTCACTAATTTCTGAAAGATGGTGTCAGCCACCCAAAGAAAACAATGATATCGCTGATGAAAATACTTTTTTATTAGTGCAGAACGACCGAAATAACATCAAAATAAATCAACAAATACAATACAGGTTCCTTCCCTTTGAGGACACACGAAATTACCCAAATACAGAGAACTTAGACGTAGGTTGGCAAGAGCCAAAGTTTAGATACCCTGGAGTGTGTCTGGAGTACTACTGGAGTTTAACCAACTAAAACCATGT
Organism: Heptranchias perlo; assembly: GCF_035084215.1. NCBI lineage: Eukaryota > Metazoa > Chordata > Chondrichthyes > Hexanchiformes > Hexanchidae > Heptranchias > Heptranchias perlo. Next base: position 13,446,131 of record NC_090333.1, on the reverse strand, counting down.
AGCCTTCCTACCTCCCCCAAGAGGATAAGCAAAGAGTTAGGGGGTGAAATTCCGCAGGGATTCTCCCGAGTGTCCGCTGTAACTTTATCGGAAGAGCCGCGGAAACCCTAGAAAAATGGCGTAAATGCTGGAGAACCCCTGTGGATCTCCTCAACCTCCCCCCATTCCACACCCACCCCTCACCCCCCCAAGTCTATATTTGTATAAAGTGCAATCTGATTAAGTGTTTGGATTATGAGCCTCATTAAGTGCGTGCTGGCTGTTCATTCCCACTGCGAGGACATTACACAAGTACAGAACTTCTATTGTGGCTTTTCTTGTGCAAAACGCAAGCAGTGATCCCAGCGAGCAAGCACACAATAATTGCGACAACTACTACAATCCAAACAATCTTCGACACATTATTATCTTTTGGGTGCTCAATCAAAGGCACAAAGACAGAAACCTTGGCTACATTAGACATTTCAGAGGATGCATTGCTTTTATCATATGCGAGGAGAGCGAAGTAGACAGTTGTCCCATTTTGCAGTTCTGTATTCTCAGGAACAATTGTAACTGTTTCCCTGGAGCCATATGGTCGTGGATTCAAACTGGTCAAATTAACCATTGCGGCTTTTGTGAAATTGTCCCGCAGCTGTAGTAGGTTGTCACTCATTCTCATCTCATAGTGAGATGCTAAGAAAAGAAGAAATAAAAAAATTGAAAAGTAAATGAATGCATAACGTATGATTGAAAAAGCATACGGGATCCTTGGCTTTATAAATAGAGACACAGGAGGTTGTATTGGATAGCCCCCGAAACCGGGCGTGGGGGTCGCGGTACGCGATTAACTCGCACCCAGTCGTTGAGATGTGTAACATTCGTGCTGCCTGCTGATTTACCTGATTGTTGCAAGCAGCCAGGCCAACCTGCGCTGTTGAGTGGCTGCTCACCATCAGGAGGGCCCCGATATCGCGAGTGGCCAGCACCACTTAAAGACAGTCTGCACCTCTTATTTGGAAAATAGAAAATACGGGTCCGCACAGATCTGAACGGAGATCAGACATCGCACACGTAAAACACAGATGCGGGTCCTGCCCCTATGTTTACAAACTGTTGAGTTACTTTAAAACATTGAATAAAGGTTGCACATTAATAAATCTCACATCCTCCAATCTGCACGCCAGACCTCACCAATCTGCTGATTTGAGTTTTTACCTGGTCTGCAAGACAGCGTGCACCAAGGTTCTCTGCTGATGCACTAGAGACCTTGGTGCAAGAGATGGACAGAAGGAGGGGCATCCTATATCCACGAGGGAGGGGGGGTGAGGTGGCTAGAGGGGCTCCAGACATATGCTCCCTAGGGCAGTGGGAGGCAGTAGGGGATGAAGTTAATGCCAGGCGATTAGCACCACAAACATGGATGCAGTACAGGAAGAAATTCAATGCTTTGACACGAGATGTCAAGCTGAGTGAGATCAACTGTCAAGTGGCGTCTCCCACCAACTGTACCACTAGCCGCATCCACTGGTCCACGCACTAAACCACCCATCACCCACATACCAACAAACTCTTTCAATCAGTATTCAACCCTTCCAATCAGATGCTTCCTCTCACCCTCACACATTACCACTGTTGCAAGCTGCACACCCTCAACTCACAGGTCATACGCACTGACAGTTATTCAACCATGACAGCCACATCACCCAAACATCTTGTAGAACACTCACCGACACACGTCCCGCTTTCTTGCAGGAGAAGGTGGCGCATAACAGGAGGCTGCAAGTGGCAGAGGCTCCATGGAACATGAACCTGCTGTCCTCTCTCAGGATGACAGCATTCCTGTTCCACCCCGGCCACTCCACTTGCGGAAGAGCGTTCCAACCTTCTACCACCCTTTGCGTGTAGAAGCATGGCCGAACTTCACTCCTGCAAGTCCCGGCTCTAATTTTTATGTTATGTCCTCTGGTCCTAGTATTCAAGTATAGGAGACCTCCAAAAACAGGTACAAATGCTTCAGCAGCCAGAAGCAGTAATCCAGCAACTAATCTGTAACTCCTGCATGATCCCTTTAAATAGGGCTGGTGGGGGTTCTCCATCCTGTTTAAGACCTGTTCAGCTGTGCGAGGTTGAGACGGTTCGTTGGCTGGAGCTTTGAGTTCCAAAATCGCATTTGTCCCTTTAAATCAGCATTGCACACTGATCTACCGCATATTCCCCCTACTTTACATGGTGCCAGAGTCCATTATCTGCACATGCATGAACACCTTTACCAAGATGGCGTCCGGCGCACATCACACTGGAAGTGTGCTTGCACAATCCGGATGCCATTTTGGGTCCTTAGGAATCCACATGGCGCCTACAAAACGGGCACTATGTGGCCTAATTTAGAACTCAGAGTACAAAAGCAAGGAAGTTGTGCTAAACCTTTGTAACTCACTGGTTAGGCCTCAGCTGGAGTATTGTGTCTAATTCTGGGCACCACACTTTACGAAGGATGCCAAGGCTTTGGAGAGGGTGCAGAGGAGATTTAATAGAGTGGTACCAAGGATGAGGGACTTCAGTTATATGGAGAGACTGGAGAAACTGTGATTGTCCTCCTTAGAGCAGAGACGGTTAAGGGAAGATTTAATAGAGGTGTTCAAAGTTTTGAAGGGTTTTAATACAGTAGGTAGGGAGAAACTGTTTCCACTGGTAATCAGAGGACACAAATTTAAGATAATTGGCAAAAGAAGCAAGTGGTAGATAAGGAATTTTTTTTTTACTCAGTGAGTTGTTACGATCTGGAATGCACTACCTGAAATAATGGTGGAAACAGATTCAATAGTAACTTTCAAAAGGGAATTGGATAAATATTTGAAAAATTTACAGGGCTGTGGGGAAAGAGTAGGGGAGTGGGACTAATTGGATAACTCTTTCAAAGATCCAGCACAGGCACGATGGGCCGAATGGCCTCCTTCTGTGCTGTAAGATTCTATGGAAGTGGCTGAACCTTTTGCTACTGCAACAAACCACTGTAGGTTGCACTGAAAGGTTGCTCACTAATGGACAAATATAAAATTTTGGTGAAGAGTGCAGCGTTGCTGTTATCCTTGTATCCTTATGTTCTTATCTGCTGCTGTATGTCAGAACATCATGCTCAACGTCAGATGTTAATTTCAAGTCCATTGTGCTCCCATTTCATTTTCTTCTGTTCCTCTTCAAGACTTTCAAACAAGTGGTCACATTCCAACAAAAGGTTGTGTGTGTAGTGTGGGGTGTGTGTGTGTTTTGGGAGGGGGGGTGCGGGTGGGGATGCTGTGATTAAACAGCAGTTGATTCCAATTCACTTTGTGACCAATTGGTCATGAGTTTGACTTCATGACTGTCTGATTTTGGGATCTGTCTGAATTAAGATTTGCAGAAGACACAAAACTTGGAAGTATAGTAAACAGTGAGGAGGAGAGCAATAGACTTCAAGAGGTGAAATGGGCAGACACATAGCAGATGAAATTTAACGCAGAGAAGTATGAAGTGATACATTTTGACATGAAGAATGAGGAGAGGTAATATATGCTATATGTTCCAATTCTAAAGGGGTACAGGACCATAGAGACCTGGGGGTAGATGTGCACAAATCTTTGAAAGTGGCAGGAAAGGTTGAGAAAGCAGTTAAAAAAGCTTACGGGATCCTGGGCTTCATAAATGGAGACATAGAGTACAAAAGCAAGGAAGTAATGTTCAACCTTCGTAAAATACTGGTTTGGCCAAAGCTGGAGTATTGTGTTCAATTCTGGGCACTGCACTTTAGGAAGGATGTGAAGGCCTTTTAGAGGTTGCAGAAAAGATTTACTGGAATGGTTCCAGAGATGTGGGACTTCAGTTACCTGGATAGACTGGAGAAGCTGAGATTGTTCTCCTTAGTGCAGAGAAGGTTAAGAAGAGATTTGATAGAAGCATTCAATCATGAAGGGTTTAGATAAAGTAAATAAACAGAAACTGTTCCCATTGATGGAAGGGTCGAGCACCAGAGGACACAGATTTAAGGTGATTGGCAAAAGAACCAAAGGCGACATGAGGAAAAACTTTTTTACGCAGCGAGTAGTTATGATCTGGAATGCGCTGCCTGAAAGGGTGGTGGAAGCAGATTCATGGCTTTCAAAAAGGAACTGGATAAATACTTGAAGGACTCGATGGGCCGAATGACCTCCTTCTATGCTATAACCATTCTATGATTCTAAGATTATTTTTCGCCCTGAACTCAGCAATGTGAAGTGTTTCGCAAAGCAAACTATTTTAAGAGGAAACATGGCTTACGCATGAAACAACACCTTGGCTCGTTCATAGCACTCTCACCTCTAGGTCAGAAGGTTGTGAATTCAAACCCCACCCCAGGACTTGAGCATATGGCCTAGGCTGACACATTGAGTGTGCTGCCTTGTCATCTTTCAAAATGAAACATTAAACTGAGGTCCTGCCTGTTCAGTGGTCCTATTTCAAGAAGAGCAATCAAGTTCCCTTGGTGTCCGGACCAACATTTATCTCTCAACACCACTAAAACTGGTCATTTATTTCATTGCTTTTTGTCACACTTTGCTGTGCACACTGCTCATATCATACACCATAATTCATCGCTGGAAACGGAACACTGGCAGCCCAAGTCACTGGTCTATCTTGAATTGACCAAATCTCCCAGGCTTGACTTGGCCGTCAATATTCCTTGGTCCCTGTGGGCAGGTGCTTTTCTTCTGTGCGTGAAACCTCCGCTGGTCAGCAGCATTCATCAACTATCTGTTCAGTTCACTCCTAGAAAGAAACATTCCTTACAAGTAACTTGAATTCAGCAACAATTACCTGTTCCCTGATCATAGTCTTCTCCTGGTGCTGTCCATTCCAGCTCAAATTTATCTTTAACGATTGTTGCTTGAAGGTCTGTGATTTTACATGGTGGAAAGTCAACAATGGGTGTTCCTGGAGGAAGTGAAATTGATCCTCCTGATTTGACCCTGCTGAAGCTTCCTAACTGAGGCTGAAGATCTTTCTCATTGACTGGAGGCCTTGGTGGATTTGTTTGAATATTGCCTACATGAAAACAAAGACATGCATCTCTTAGATCCAGACGAAATAGGCTTAACCAGCACGACTCTTTAACAAAATGCTGCTCTTTAATGGAAATCCATTAGACCTTGGTCTACAGGGCTTGCCTACAATTTCCCACATGGTGAGCTTCTGATCTTGGCTGAACGACGTGGGGGAAGTAGTGAGTAAAACTAATCACTTCCTCACAGAAGGAGGAAAGATCACAGCTTGAATCAATCCAGGATCCTCTTGTAGTTGGGGACCAGCAGGCAGAAAGCCTACAGGACCAAAGATCTGTTTTATTCTGACTCTTTCTCTCGGTTGTTTTATCCTGACTTGCTTCTTTCTTTAAAACAAAAAACAAAATACTGCAGATGCTGGGAATCTGAAATAAAAAGAGAAAATGCTGGAAACATTCAGCAGATCAAGCAGTACGTTCTGACGAAATGTCATCAACCTGAAACGTTAACTCTGTTTCTCTGTCCACAGACGCTGCCTGACCTTCTGAGTGTTTCCAGCACTTTCTGTTTTTTTTCCTCTTGTTTTATCCTGAATTTCTTCTCTTTGTTTTATTTTCTTCTTATTCTGACTCTTCTTTCTCTCTGTTGTTTTATTCTGAGTCTTTTATCTATCAGTTTTATTCGGACTCCCTTCTTTCTCTCTGTTGTTTTATTCTGAAATTTAATAACGATTAATATTTTGCTGATTTGGCTCCAGTGTGGGTCAAATCCCTTATAACAGGAGCCGAACACGTGAACTTTCTCAGGTAGCCCCGGGAACAAATTTTTATGGGACAAATTATTTTTATAGTAAATGTTTCGATTGGATTATAAGGCTTACCGGTGTTGATTGTTGACATTAAAGAATCTAACAACAGATATTTGGCACTTTCACTTCTAAGATACTGCTGTCCACTACGGTTCAAAATTAGCGGAAGTACATCAAGTTCTTACAAAGATGACTCTGTCTGAGGATGGGCAGGTATAGATCATTAAATAGAATAAGCTAGTTGGCATTATATAATATTGAGCTAGAGTTGTTAGGTTAAAACACAGATTCCTATCAGCAAGAGAAGTAGCACACTTCAGAACAAACCTTCTCCCCCCCCCACTGCCACCCACCCCCAACCCATCATTTTCCTTAGGACTTGATATGGGTTGTAAGAACTGATATGAATTCCTGTGCTTTATTATGAGAAAGCATAAGCATTATGTAAGTTCTCTGGGCAGCTGCAGGTAGGAATGTTATAGAATCATAGCATCTGACAGCATAGAAGGAGGCCATTCGGCCCATCGTGCCTGTGCTGGCTCTTTGAAAGAGCTATCCAAATAGTCCCATTACCCTGCTCTTTTCCCATAGTCCGACAATTTTATCCCCTTCAAGTATTTATCCAATTGCCTTTTGAAACTTACTATTGCATTTGCTTCCACCACCCTTTCAGGTAGTGCATTTCAGATCTTAATAACTACGAACAGGCCAGTTAGGGCCGAGCACAGTCAGGTTTCTTGTGCAGCCGCACCAGATTCTAAACCTACAGCTTGGGCTGCGGTGTTTTATAGAACATTATGCTTGATAAGGGGTTTATTCATTTTTGTCTACCCATTTGTTTCTAAATGATTATATTGGGAGAGGTCCAGATCACTGAATCACCACTGAGCCAAGTCAACAGCTTTGTGTCCTCTCCAATTAACAGCAGGAGTGAGTGTGCACGTGAAGAATTGCTTTGGACCCTGATGTTCTTTTCTTGGCCTTCCCCCTTACTCAGTCGGAGTGTCTGCTGGGGGAGAGGGGAGTTACACAGCTAGGTGCTGAATCCTAAACAAGCTGGTTAGCACTCAGTTCATATAGCTGACTTACAACTCAATAGTGCGCCATGGTATAAAATCATACACCACTGCGATGGCTGCTCTACATATTCTTCTTTGCCATTACCAAATATTTATTACCATTTTCCGTGTATCCTGGTATGTACATGGCATGTCCCCCTTTTCTGATTGCCATCCTTGTAGCCCCATCCTTTCCCTGTACACGCAATTTAAAGTTGTATCTTCCATAGTCTTTGAAGTCGAGGAAATACTTAGAGTAGATACCATCATTCCTGACAATATCAGCACCTAAAGGCAAGCAAAGGATAAATAGCTGTAGACTGAGAGGAGCATGAATACTAATACTGTACTAAGGTTACATCAAAACGACATTGAAACAGGCCATTCGGCCCAACTGGTCTATGCCGGCATTTATAGTCCATACGAGCCTCCTCCCTCCCTACTTCATCTAACCCTATCAGGATACCCTTCTATTCCTTTCTCCCTCATGTGCTTATCTAGCTTCCTCTTAAATGTATCTATACTATTTGCCTCAACTACTCCTTCTGGTAGCGAGTTCCACATCTTACCACTCCTTGAGTAAAGAAGTTTCTCCTGAATTTCCTATTCGATTTATTAGAGACTATTTTATATTCATGATCACTAGTTTTAGACACCCCCAAAAATGGAAACATTTTCTCTACGTTTATCCTATCAAATCCTATCATTATCTTAAAGACCTCTATCAAGTCACCCCTCAGCCTTCTCTTTTCTAGAGAAAAGAGCCCCAGCCTGTACAGCCTTTCCTGATAAGGATATCCTTTTGCTTCTGGTATCATCTTTGTGAATCTTCTTTGCACCCTCTCCAATGCTTTTATATCTTTTCTATAATATGGTGACTAGAACTGTGCACAATATTCCAAGTGTGGTCTAAAAAGGTTCTAAACAAGTTTAACATAACTATTTTGCCATTCAATTCTATCGCTCCAGAAATGAACCCTAGTGCTTGATTTGCCTTTTTTATGGACTTATTAACCTGCGTCGCTACTTTTAGTGATTTGCGTATCTGTACCTGTAGATCCTTTTGCTCCTCCATCCCATTTTAACTCTTATCATCTAAGCAGTATGTCGCCTCCTTATTCTTCCTACCAAAATGCACCACCTCACACTTATCTATATTGAAATTCATTTGCCAATTACACACCATTCTGCAAATTTATGAATGTCCTCTTGCATTTTGACGCATTCTTCCTTTGTATTAACTACATCCCCCAATTTGGTGTCGTACGCAAATTTTGAAATTGTACATCTGATTCCCGAATCCAAATCGTAATTGTGAACAACAGTGATCCCAGCACCGATCCCTGTGGAACACCACTTCCTATCTTTTGCCAGTCTGAGTAGCTACCCTTAACCCCTACTCTCTGTTTTCTGTTTTGTAGTCAGCTTGCTATTCATTCTGCTACCTGTCCCCTGACTCCACATGCTCTTATCTTAGTCATGAGTCTACAATGTGGTACCTTATCGAAGGCCTTTTGAAAATCCAAATGTATTACATCTACTGCATTACCTTTGACTACTCTTTCTGTTACTTCTTCAAAGAACCCAATAAGGTTGGTCAAACATGACTTTCCCTTCTGAAATCCGTGCTGACTATTCCTTATTATATTTTTGTTCTCTAGATGTCTTTCTATTACATCTTCGAGTAAAGATTCCATTATCTTTCCTACCACCGATGTTAACCTAACTGGTCTATAGTTCCCTGGACTTGTTCTTTCTTCCTTTATAGATATAGGAATAACATTTGCTGCCCTCCAGTACCATTCCCTTTTCTAATGATTTTTTATATATATATATATATATATATATATATATGTAATATACCTCTGCTATCTCCTCTCTAACTTCTTTTAATATTTGTGGATGCAATACAACCAGACCAGGGGTCTTATCTGCCCTTAGTTTGTTAATTATCTCCCCTCTTTTTATCTTAAATGTTCAAATATCTTTTTCGATCTCTTCTTCTAATATCCTGCCCACCTTGTTAGTCTCCCTGCTAAATACTGAGGCAAAGGTTAGCACTTATTAAATCCTACAACTGGAGACCAGACGTATCTCCGCTGATCCTGCATCTGGTCCTGATTCAGAGCTGAGGCACAGGAATTCCTAATGCAGGGAGTCTCCGCCCCTCGGCCCTACCTCATTCCTTATGTTGATGTTGGTTAGACTTATGTGGACGCTTTGCCCCCACAGCGCCATCCCAGAAAATTTTGCTTCCTGGCTGCGAATTGTCGTATCCGGTTCCTGCCGGAGTTTTCAGCTGTTTAGGCAGAATCCGGCCAAAATTCCATCAGGAATCTGCTGGAAAGCTGAGGAATGTCGACCCCATTGCGTATTAAATGGATATAATGTACTTGTCCTTGTAAAACAATGAATCCTCTGGTAAACTGCGAGCAGTACCATGGAAAATCCATCAGTAATATATTCAATATTCTGCTCGTTTCAGTTGTCGCACTTTAAAAGTGCCCACACTACAATAAAATCTGGTGTTTGATTTGTTCAGATTACCCATAAAGTAAATAATTATCCTGATTGGCTCAGATTTTGAACCAATTAAAAATACTGCATTATCCACTTATTTCACCAGATCTCTCTCAAACTTTCATCATATCCTCCATTTCATTATAAGCAACTTCACGAGTTCCACTTCTATTGTTTAAATTTCAAAGATCTGGAAAGTTGAATCATAAATACAAAATTCTTGTACCCTAACTCTTATTTTATTGGATGGGCAATGGAAAATGCAAAGATCTTCCAAAGCTAACCCATGTCATAAAGCTTTTCTGCTCTTTCTGTTGTGGAAGGGAAGCTAAAATTACATATCTACATTTCAGATGCTGACAATATAAGTATATTTTCAATTGCACGCAGTCAGTTTATGTATCCTACCTTGGCCGTCATCAGAAAGGTGAAGTTCAATCGGAGGACCAGTGGGACATTCAGTAATAGCTGTCACATTTGCAAACAGGACTGGTAAAAATCCATGACTGACTTCCACATAGATTATCATTGGGCTGGTTGAATCCTTTCTGCTGATATGTGTATTAATGGTGACTGGGGGAACTTTCTCATCTGCTGCTCGGGATGTTACCGTGATGGTTATTGCCTGTTTGATTCCAGGATTCAGGATTGCGTACATCCAAGTTCCTGTCTGGGAAATAAATATTCAGTATTAATTTTAGGACAGATAGGAGCTCCCTCAATGTCTCAATGATTTTTTTTCCATTCATTCTCACGATATCAGCAGGAATTTATTGTCCATCCCGAGATGCCCTTGAGGAGGTGGTGGTGAGCCTTCTTCTTGAACCGCTGCGGTCCATGTGGTGAAGGTGCTCCCACAATCTTGTTAGGTAGGGAGCTCCAAGATTTTGACCCAGTGACCATGAAGGAATGGCGTTATATGTCCAAGTCGGGATGGTGTGTAATTTGGAGAGGAACATGGAGGTGAAGGAGTAACCCTTGCAACTGCTGCCCTTGTCCTTCTAGGCGGTGGAGTTTGCGGGTTTGGGAGGTGCTGTCGAAGAAATCTTGGTGAGTTGCTGCAGTGCCGACTGAGCTGATTTCAGCCAAGGTAGTGTTAGAGGCTCTACATTTAGCCTCAGTGCCACTTGTTGGGGAGGGAAAGAACGGCCAAGGCACCTCCTTCTGATCGACACTAAGTTAGGTGGCACAGTAAGTAGTGTAGATGGATGCAGAAAGTTGCAAATGGACATTGATAGATTAAGTGAGTAGGCAAAACTGTGGCAGATGGAGTTCAACGTGGGGAAGTACAAGGTCATCCAATTTGGATCCAAGAAAGATAGATCAGAGTATTTTTTAAATGGCGAGAAGCTAGGAACTGTGGAGGAGCAGAGAGAGTTAGGGGTCCACGTACAGAAATCACAAAAAACTAGTGGACTGGTACAAAAAATAATTAAAATAGCTAATGGAATGTTACTCTTCATCACAAGGGGGCTAGAATTCAAAGGGGTGGAAGATATGCTACAGTTATATAAAGTCCTGGTTATACTGCATCTGGAGTATGGCGTTCAGTTCTGGGCACCGCACCTCAGGAAGGGGATATTGACCTTGGAACATAGAAACATGGGACCAGGAGTAGGTCATTTAGCCCTTTGAGCCTGTTCCACCATTCAATGAGATCATGACTGATCTGTGACCTAACTCTAAAAATCCGCTTTAACATCATATCCCTTAGATTTTTGTTAACCAAAGGCATTATCAATCTCAGATTTAAAATTAACAATTGAGCTAGCATCAACTGCCATTTGCAGAAGAGAGTTCCAAACTTCTACCACCCTTTGCATGCAGAAGTATTTCCTAACTTCACTCCTGAAAGTCCTGGCTCTAATTTTTAGGCTATGTCCCCTAGTCCTAGGCTCCCCAACCAGCGGAACTAGTTTCTCTCTATCTACCATATCGGTTCCCCTTAATATCTTGGGGTTTGAGGGGCTAAGGGACTCAAGGGGGTGCAGTGCAGATTCACCAGAATGATACCGGGGCTAAAAGGGTTAAATTATGAGGAAAAGTTGCATAGACTGGGCTTGTATTCCCTCGAGTATAGACGATTAAGGAGTGATCTAATTGAGGTGTTTAAGATGATTAAAGAATTTGATTGGTTAGCTAGAGAGAAACTATTTTCTCAGGTGGGGGAGTCCAGAACAAGGGGGTGTAAAATGTCAAAATATCTCATTGAAACATACAAAATTCTTACAGGGCTCGACAGGGTAGATGCAGGGAGGATGTTTCCCCTAGCAAGGGAGTCTAAAACCAGGGGTCACAGTCTCAGAATAAGGGGTAGGCCATTTAGGACTGAGATGAGGAGAAATTTCTTCACTCAGAGGGTGGTGAATCTTTGGAATTCTCTACCCCAGAGGGCTGTGGAGGCTCAGTCATTGAGTACATTCAAAACAGAGATCAAAAGAATTCTAGATATTAAAGGTATCAAGGGATATGGGGATAGTGCAAGAAAATGGTGTTGAGGTAGAAGATCAGCCATGATCTTGTTGAATGGCGGAGCGGGCTCAAGGGGCCGGATGTCCTACTCTGGCTGCTATTTTTTATGTTCTTATATTCTTAACCTTAAAATTAGAACTAGGCTATTCAAGGGTGATGTCAAGAAACACTTCTTCACACAAAGGGTAGTGGAAATTTGGAACTCCTCCCAAAAAGCTGTTCAGGCTGGGAGTCAATTGAAAATTTCAAAACGGAGATTGATAGATTTTTTTTAGGCGAAGGTATTAAGGAATATGGAATGAAGGCGGGTAAATGGAGTTCAGATCATGGCTGATCTGTATCTTATTGAATGGCGGAACAGGCTCAAGGGGCTGAATGGCCTACTCCTGTTCCTATATTCCTACGCTATCTAGCCACCATTGCTACAAATATTTCTGTGTGAAAGTCAGGTGAACTCAGGATTAGATTCAACTGTGATGCATCCCAAGGCCATCATTCAGATTGAATGAATGTTTCCCAGTACCTCTCCTCATCCTTCTCGATCACGGTTGACCACACCATCTTCCTCCATTGTCCAGTTGGTTGGGACTGCGCTTGCCTGGTTCCATTCTTATCTATCCAGCCGTAGCCAGAGAATCACCTGCAATGGCTTCTCTTCCCGCTCCTGCATCGTTACCTCTGAAGTCCCCCGTGGATCTATGCTTGGCTCCCTCCTAGTTCTCATCTTCATGCTGCCCCTCAGTGACAGCATTTGAAAACACAATGTCAGGTTCCACATGTACACTGACGACACCCAGCTCTACCTCACCACCACTTCTCTCGACCCCTCCACTGTCTCTGATTTGTCGCACTGCTTGTTGGACATTCAGTACTGGATGAGCAAAAGTTTCCTCCAACCAAATATTGGGAAGACTGAGGCCATTAGGGTAGAAAACGCATGGGAAAGAACGGTGAGCTCAACAGCGCTCTCCATCGTTAGTGGCGAAATGGAGGAGCAAGTTCCAGCATTCGCACATGGGCAGCGAAATGCGGAAATCTGGAACTTGCACCTAGTGGTTCGTCGGTGATATGACAGCTTTGAATTAAAGGGCCATCGCACTCTGCAATCAGAGAAATCATTGAAAAAGCGCCAACTTGCTCATCTGCCCAACTGGAAAGTAAATAATATCGCCACAAAACAAGTACATTTAAAAATACCAGGTTTAAACTAAATTTTAATGACTGCCAAACAACTAAAAATTAACTTTTAAAAATGTGGAGTCTCATTACTCCTTATGTTATTAGTTTTTGCTCATTTGAAAAAAAATTGAAAACTTTTTTTTAAACTTTTCCCTTCTGTTTTCTTTTAATTCCATTATTTCTCACCCTCTTTTTTTCGCTGTCTATAACTGTTTTTACAATGATTTTAATGTTGTACCTTTCACTTCCTGGTTTTCACATTCCAAGCCTGCAGAGACAGTTAACGCAGCTTGTCAAAAATGCTGTGATCTGATTGGTCGAGGAGAGAGTGTGATCCTTTTGCTTCTCCCACAGGTCTGAGCTTCACTTGAACTGACGCTGGGATCTTCTCCAGTTCTTATTTGAGGAAGTGCCCGAAGTAATGACCGCATTAAATTAGTTTGTTAATTTAAAACTAACGAGTGGCAGTAACAGTTACTTTGCTGCTCCAAGCAATTTCTGCCCCATTACCTTTGGTCCCCGCCACAAATTCCATCCCCTAGCCACCAACTCCATCCCTCTCCCTGGCCACTGCCTGAGGCTGAACCAGCCCTGTTTGCAAATTTGGCATCCTATTTGACCCTGAGATGAGCTTCCCACCACATATCCGCTCCGTCATCAAGACCACCTACTTCCACCTCCTTTACATCACCCATCTCTGCTCCTGCCTCAGCTCATCTGCTGCTGAACCCCTCATCCATTCCTTTGTCAATTCTAGACTCGACTATTCCAGTGCTCTCTTGACCGGCCTCCCATCTTCCACCCTCCATAAACTTGAACTCATCCAAAATTCTGCTGCCCGTATCCTAATTCACACCAAGTCCCATTCACCCATCACCCTTGTGCTCCATTGTCTCCCGGTGCAGGAACACCTTGATTTGAAAATTCTTATCCTTGTTTTCAAATCCCTCCACGACCTCGCCCCTCCCTATCTCTATAGACTCATCCAGCCCTACAAACCTCCAAGATCTCTGCACTCCTCTAATTCTTGCCTCTTGTGCATCCCTGATTTTAATCACTCCACCATTGGCGGCCGTGCCTTCGGCTGCCTCGGCCCTAAGCTCTGGAATTCCCTCCCTAAACCTCTCCGCCTCTCTCTCCTTTAAGACACTCCTTAAAACCTACCTCTTTGATCAAGCTTTCATTCACCTGTCCTAATATCTCTCTATGTGGCTCGGTGTCAAATTTGTTTGATAACGCTCCAGTGAAGCGCCTTGTGACGTAAGTCAAAGGTGCTATATAAATGCAAGTTGTTGTTGTTGTTGTTGTTGTATCCAGCTTTCTCACCAATGCACTGGAAGCTGTATCACGCAGATGTGATACAATTCACATCGTGGGAATAGGAAGGAAAGAAACCATTTGCTTTATTCTGTTTGCATTGTGTAGTCAACTGGCCAATGACAGACAGTTGTTAGAACTGGGACTTCTCTGAATAGAGGATGGATACAGTAAGCAGGCTTCAACTAGACAATACTACCAGAAAAAAATTAGATTAACGGTAAATAGACTGCAAAACAGAAACAATTGAAGGAAGTATTTTGTTCCATACCTGTGCAGTGCCCTTAATCCTAAGCCGGGCTGTAAGTGCAGTTCCATCGACCTTAAAGTCACCGTTATTGTACATCATTCCACTGGGGTCACGTACAAACACATTAGGTGTCTGTGTCTCCCATGTAATCACAAAAAATGTGTCTTTCCCAACAGTCTTATCAATATCAACTGTACCATTGAACCAATCGTTGCCCTCAATCCTCATTCCGGAATTTTCAAGCTGGGGCCAAACACACAGAATTTTTTTTTAAACTGTAAAGCACTTGGTTCGCACAAGAATAATTAGAAAGTAGTTCTCTGAAAGGTAATCATACCTGGATTGACTGTTGGCTAATGTCGCCATTTCCTGATACTAATCCAGTGAAAACATCAATTAATCCACTTGCATCCACATTATCTGTGGCTGAAAACTGTAAACCCCCTAAAGAATGAAGATTAAAAATTATAAACACAGATTATCCCCATGGTCAATGCTAATTAAGAACTAAATTCAGAAATAGAAACCATGGATTTTTACAATTCAGCAGAATCTGTCCAATGAAAAACAGTTGGGAATAAAACTATTAAACACGTTAGCACTGATTTTAACATGACCCGCCCGGCGGGAACGATGGGGTTGGGAGGGGGGTTAAAATGGCAGCTGGGCGCTAGCCGCTGTATTCCTGCCACCCGCAATCTTAACGGGAAGCTTGGGAACTCGAGTGTGGCAGACCAGAAATTTGCACAGGCATAATAGGAACATAGGAACAGGAGTAGGCCATTCAGCCCCTCGAACCTGTTCCGCCATTCATGGCCAATCAGTATCCTAACTCCACCGCCTTGGTTCCATATCCGTTAATACCCTTGGCTCGCAAAATCTATCGATCTCAGATTTAAAATTATTATTTGAGCTCGCATCTACTGCTTTTTGTAGGAGAGAGTTCCACATTTCTAACACCCGTTGCATGAAGAAGTGTTTCCTAATTTCTCTCCTGAATGGCCTGGCTCTGATTCTAAGGCTATATCCCATTGTCCTAGACTCCCCCACCAGCGGAAAAAGTTTCTCTCTCTCCATCCTATGAATTCCTTTCAAAATCCTAAAAATCTCAATCAAATCACCTCTTAACCTTCTATATTCCAGGGAATACAAGCCTAGTTTATGTACTCTCTCCTCATAATCTAACCCTTGAAGCCCTGGTAACATTCTGGTGAATCTGCGCTGCACTCCTTCCAAGGCCAGTATATCCTTTCTTTAGTGCGGTGCCCAGAACTGTACACCGTACTCCAGATGTGGTCTAACCAGGGCTTTGCACAGCTGTAGCAAAACTTCCTCCCCTTTTTGTGGGAGAGAGTTCCACACATCTACCACCCTTTGCGAGAAGAGGTGTTTCCTAATTTCTGTCCTGAATGGCCTGGCTCTGATTTTAAGATTATGTACCAGTGTCCTAGACTCCCCCACCAGCGGAAAAAGTTTCTCTCTATCTACCCTATTAATTCCTTTCAAAATCCTAAAAACCTCAATCAAATCACCCCCTAATTAGCCCTCTAGTTATAAAAGCTAACATTCCATTAGTCTTTTTGATTATTTTTTGTACCTGACAACTACATTTTATTGATCTGTGTACGCGGACCCCTAAATCTCCACTGTCCTTAGCTTTTCAACATTTAAAAAATTCTCGGATCCATCCTTTTTTTGGTCAAAAATGGACGACCTCACACTTACCTGTGTTGAAATCCATCTGCCACAGTTTTGCCCACTCACTGAATCTATCAATGCCTCATTATAATTTTATGCTCCCACCTACACTACTTATGATGCCACCAACCGTCGTGTCATCAGCAAACTTGAATATATGGCTCTCTATTGTGTTATCTGTATAATATTTTTATTATACTATTATTGAATCTTCTGTGACATTGCTTATGATAAATTAAATAATACACTAGGGCCAGTTTTCTTCTTGTTACCGCTGTGTTTACAGCTGAAATGGGGAAGCAGCAGGACCAAAATCAGGAAAAAAAAGGTCCTACCAACTTCCTTTGGGAGGTCTGCCAATTCCAATTTTTGGGTGGATCTCAATTTAATGCAATCACCTGAAATTCCTTTGTCCATTATTTTAGAAGAGATGTTGACCAACTTATTGTAAACCTGTTAACACCTCCACTACAATAGCGGAGGGAAGAATTTGAAATAAACACATGTTGGATAAATACTTGAAGGGAAAAAATTTGCAGGGCTACGGAGAAAGAGCGCGGGAGTGGGACTGACTGGATTGCTCTTTCAAAGAGCCGGCATGAGCTCGATGGGCCAAATGGCCTCCTTGTGTGCTGTAACCATTCTATGATGTGTTCTCACGCCAGTCTCCCAAGGCATAATTGCAGGGCCTTTCAGTGCTAATTACCTGTCATAGCTGATAGCTTTTCTAATTCAACAGCTGCATTTGGTCCTAATGCTATGGTGTGGATAACAGCTCCACTTTGTTCCACCTCTCGAAAGCAAGTGCTTATTCCACCGTCCTCCCCATCAGTCAGCAAAATTATTTCATCACCATTCGTAACACTGTCATCCCCACGAAGTACCTGCAAAGCAATCAGTTATTATCAACATGGGAAAAATATAATAACTGAAAATAATGGATTATTGAAAATTCCTTAAGCTTTTCGGGTCTTACCTGAAAACCAGATTGAATCCCTGCACAGATATTTGTTCCACCTCCAGCTGATGTAGGTAGCAATTGAACAAGTTCATTCCTTATATCATCATTATCAATCGCTTTCAAACCTGTTTGAATAGTTGCAGAACTGCTAAAAGTGACAATTCCAACATGTGATCTTGTTTCAATGATCTGCAGTAAAAATATCTCTGCTGCTTGTCGGAGCCTGTTAATACGATTCTCCTATTTACAAAAAGAACATATCAGATATTAGATGAAATGTCTAACAAACAGCCATTTGTTTGTTTTCTTTATACCTGTATTAAAAAAACATTTTTAAAAATTAATTTAAAGTTAGTGTCGATGAAGCAGACTGCTTTGCCCTGGATGGTGTCGAGCTTCTTGAATGTTATTGCAGTTGCTCCCATCCAAGTGGAGCGTATTCCGTCACACTCCTGACTTGTGCCTTGTCGGTGGTGGATTTGGGGAGTCAGGAGATGAGCCACTCGCCACAGAATACTGAGCCTCTGACCTCCTCTAGTTTCTTGTGTGAAGCCACAAAACAGCAGGGACTTGTTGCAAAATTAATTTTACAAAAGGCCTTACCGAACCCATGCTTCCGGAAACATCAAGGACTAAACATAGCACTCGGTCTTTGGCCTGTAGCAATGTAAATGTTGGCACCAGTGAACCAGTATGTTGCGGGGAATTGTTTTTGAAATCTTCTGACTTGCTGATCACATCCCAAGTGCTCCTGTAGTTGCACATCTTGTTCTGCATGTTTGGTGCTTCAGGATTGTGAGTCTTATCATCACAGAATTCAACCACCTGGATATTTAAAAAACAGATGTAATGTGTTAAAGGGGCTGTGTCTAGTACAAGGGAAACAGCTGAGCAAATTCTTCCAAAATGTAAAAATCTCTAACATATTAAAAATCTTACAAGGGCTTGAACCCATGACCTTCTGACTTAGAGGCAAAATTGCGACCATTGAGCCAAGCTGACACATAGGAGGAGTAATTTTTACCTTCACCGCCTGGGCGGAGCCATCACCCGCCTGTAGAACACCCACCTGATTGGCATCGGGTTTCTATAACAGGCGGGAAACCACAACGCCAGGTTTACACCTGGGCGCAAGGTTGAAAACTCACCCTATAATATGTTGATAAAATCAGAACACGCTTTTGTAAACAAGCAAAAGACAGATCTGCCAAATGCTTTTTCATAAAGTCCCTCTTTATAGGAGATAGCTTGCCCTCAACAACAGGTGCATACTGCCCTCCTCAATCAATTTAATCCTATAATATAAAGAAGGAACACTCTGCATGTTCAACAGTCTCCAGGGCCCGACTCTTGGTGTGTCCCGAAAGAGGAGGCTGGAGGTATGGAAAATGAAGGTTTTTTCTATTGGCCATCTAATGGAGACTGTTTCCTCCAAATATGCTGTAAAAAGGGGGGAGCGATTCTCAAAGATTGCAGATCTCCATTGAAGTGAAACGCTACCAGAGAGGTGGCACCAACACAAAAGCCCCCTTTAAAGAAAATATATACTGAGGAACAAAACTGTTAACAATGAGAAAAGTACCTTCTAGTGACTCTACTTACATTTGACAGTCCCTGTAGGTACATGATTGAAGATGATGAACTCTGGCCCTTCTCTGGGAAATATTTACAACCAACATTATACAACCCTGTGTTGGCATCAGTGCTACATGGTGAACAGGAACTCTCTGTGCAATGAGCAGTTGTTCCTTTTACTGCTATTGAACATCTGAAAGTGAAAATAATAAAAAAGAATCTTTGATTCCAAGTAGCATTTCGATAACAAGAAACTATTTAACAAGATTAGATCTGTTTATTTAGAAAAGATTAAGGAGAGGAATTTCCTTTAGGCATATTTTCGCTCAGCCCATTTATCCCTCCAGATTGCATCGGGGTTCTACGTTTGTAATACAATCTTGATTTACATACAATAACGAGGCTTCCAACTGATTGGACCAGCCATATAAATACTGTAGCTACAAGAGCAGGTCAGAGGCTGGGTATTCTGTGGCGAGTGACTCACATCCTGACTCCCCAAAGCCTTTCCACCATCGACAAGGCACAAATCAGGAGTGTGATGGAATACTCTCCAATTGCCTGGGTGAGTGCAGCTCCAACAACACTCAAGAAGCTTGACACCATCCAGGACAGAGCAGCCCGCTTGATTGGCACCCCATCCATCACCCTAAACATTCACTACCGGCGCACCGTGGCTGCGGTGTGTACCATCTACAGGATGCACTGCAGCAATTCATCAAGGCTTCTTCGATAGCACCTCCCAAAACTGCGACCTCTACCACCTAGAAGGACAAGAGCAGCAGGCGCATGGGAACACCACCACCTGCACGTTCCCCTCCAAGTCACACACCATCCTGACTTGGAAATATATCGCCGTTCCTTCATCGTCGCTGGATCAAAAACCTGGAACTCCCTTCCTAACAGCACTGTGGGAGAACCTTCACCGCACGGACTGCAGCGGTTCAAGAAGGCGGCTCACCACCACCTTCTCAAAGACAATTAGGAATGGGCAATAAATGCTGGCCTCGCCAGGGACGCCCACATCCCATGAACGAATAAAAAAAAATTCAAATGGGCACTTGGGCTGCCCGATGGAAGGACCTAGGAAAAGTGGGCATGGGCCTTTGTGCATTCTACAGCTGGATTGCCCACATTGCACTATTTATAGCGGTTAAGAGGCTGCACAGCTAGGAAGAATTTCACCACCTTTGTTGGCAGTTGTTGCCAGAAACACAAGTCCTTCCCCTCCATGACATAGCAACACCACCAAGCAATTTGCTGGCTTAACTGTGTCAACACATCTACTGCAGCAGGTTACAAGAACAGAATGGCATTTCTCGGTATTGTATCCTTGTCTAGAAGTCCCAAAAGACTTTTCTCACTGAACTAAATCATACAATTAGATTTGTCCTACCTCGTTGCTTCAGTGATTCCATCGGTAGACAAATAAAAGGGCACCAGATCATTATATTCATCAAACACTCCCCACTGAAAATGGGCCCATTCATGAACAAATATTCTACCTGTAAAAACAGAAATATTTTTGTTCAAAATAATGAAACCAATTCTTCCATTTTCTGTGAGATATAAATGATACTTCCACTTGACATTTCAGAAAGTTTCAATGATGGCACAATTCTCTCATGGATGTAACAATGGCAAATATATTCAGTAGCGTCCAGTTATTTTGTGGCATCACAAAAATAAATAATATTCTGTTCTGTTCTGCTGCAATGTCTCTGAGAAAGGTTGAGAAAATTGTTGTGCCAAAGGATTTAGCTGAAAATTTTAGTGCTCTATTAAACTGATGGGAGAGGAGCTTAGAAATGTATTGTTTTATTTGTAATATTGCTGATTTAATTCTTTCACCAAGACCGCTTACTTCCATTTTTACCTTCATCGTACCCCCCCAACCCCCCCATTTGAGGCCAGGGAAACCCCAATCCAAACATTCATCACCATCAGGGTTAATCAACTGGTGTCATATCCACTAACTAAACAGACTTAATCCCGTGCTCAAAGCACAGGCTACAACAGTGTTAACGTACTTAAAGTAATTTACCTCTGGAGCCATAAACTGGGGTCAGACTATTGTTTAGTATAAAGTTCGGGGTGAAGTGAATGTACCGTCCCTTCTCACCACATCCACCATACTGCAGGGTGTATGGGTCATCTCCATATTTAAGATATGGTTCAGCAATGATCACGTCAGCCTATGAAGAGACAATTGCATGTTTTCATTTGAAAATTACTGGCACACAGACACACACTATGAAGAGTTGCACTGCCTTGAGCAGAAATGTAGATACCGTCGCAATACTTGGAATAGAATTTCTGTGGGGATTCTCCCAATCTGTTGCCATAACTTTGGCCTGTGTTGTCCAATTGTAAACATTCTAATTAATTAATGCTGTGTTCGTTATAGAATAAGTACACAGTCAGCAACTACAGTGTTAAAGTGCCCTGTGTGCTCAAAACTGGCTGGGAGCATGTCTCACAGTCTGAGAACTTTGTGCAGGAGTGCCTGATGACCTAGAACAGTCCAGGTCAGTCTAGATCTTCTTGGTCCCCCACCCCACACCTGCTGCCACTGCTGCCAAACTTCAAAACCAGTGCAGCCATACTCCCACTCCTCCCAGTATTGTCAGAATCTGGACCGACCTCCTCTGCCCACTGTTCCCAAGCCCAATACACCATCCACCTAATATTAGTGCCAGACCCCAGACTACCTCCTAATGCTACTGAAGCCCAGCAACCCCTATAACTACTCCAGAATCCCACAACCCAGTCCCCAGTACTGCTGAAACAATGGATGCTCGGCTTTCAAATAGGTAAGAGATACAAATCGAATACACAGGTAAAGGAACATATAATAATATTCAAAGCCACTGAGTTACTGTCTCCATGGAAAGATAGACAGAGTTGTGCAACACAATCCCTAAAGCACCAGTAAAAATTCCAGAAAAACATACAATAAAAATCAAATTTAATCTTATTCGGTCACCAGTGACTGATAATATAATTATTCATTACAAGGTATAACTCCCTCTTATTGTCAAATAGCGTATCACCTGACTCGCTGCGGAAAGCTGCTAATTAATAGATAATCTTCAGGGGTAGAAAATCCTTAGAAAGTGTCAAATTCTGCCGGGAATTTCCTCCGGTGGAACGGGAGAAGCCCCGAGGAAATTTTCAGTCTTCTCCTCTCAATTCTTACCTTCTCGTAGGATTGATTAGTCGGTCTTCGAACCTGCTTAGAATTAACTGTCCAATTGACAGGCAGCAGGATTTTAACATCTGAAAAATAAACTTGCCGTTTGGTAGCTCTGTACAGGTAGGAGGAGGCTTCAATCACCATTTCCTGAAAGCAACCACAGGTTTAATATCAATACCTCGCTGCATTTTAATCAAATGGTGAAGGGAAAAGGATACAATATATTCCTGTAACTCCCCTCACCAAATCCTAAATTCAGAACAATAAAATACAACGGAAGGAACATACAATGCCACAAAGCAGCGGCTATTAGATCTCTTAGACAGAAAATCAGTACCTCACCTGAATGTTTTCAATGAGCTTGTCATTCTGTTGGATGCCAGGGTTAATAGCAATAACTATGTCTCTATATCCATTGTTCACCAACTTTACACTGGAACAGTTTTTAGTGCAAGCACACAGAAGACAGCCGAGCACTAAGCCAAAGGTTTTTTGGAGCACCATCGTTGCACTCAGGCTTTGATCTGCTCAAGAATGCTTCCTGCAGGTTAAATAATACATGAGCCTGTGACGCCCACATCCCGATAATTAATTATAAAGAACTTAATGGAGGGATGTACTTGTACTAAGAAAAGGGTGTGAAATTGGAACAGAACTTCCAGCTTGTTCCAAATGCTCAGAGTTTGCAAAGCTTAAAATGACAGTGAGTTGGATCAGAAACAGATCTGAAACTACCAGAATGGTAAGGAAACATGAATACATTCCTGGAATAAATCCTACTAAAAGGCCTTGGGAGGCCCTTGTTTGAGGGACAAATTGAGTCAAATGGGGTCAACTTAATTTGTGACTTCAGTCGCATCAAAGTCAATGTCCTGCTTACCAAGGCTTAAACACCCCGGGCAGATTGATGATCAGAAGGATGCCAGCAAACACATATCTTCCTACGTTCAGATAGTCTACACACCAACACTGCATGGAGCAACAATGTGGACAAGTGTTTTCGTGTTTAGGTTATCATTCTATTTTGATACCTGGGAAAAAAACCCAGCCAACTGGCTCCTGCCCTGCAAAACAAACTGACTTTGGCTTAAAGTGGTGAAGCAGCAGATTTTCTCCCTCTTACTCACAAGTACTCACAACAACAACTTGCATTTATCTTGTGTCTTTAACGTAGTAAAGTGTCCCAAGGTGCTTCACAGGAGTGATTATCAAACAAAATTTGACACCGAGCCACATAAGGAGATATTAGGACTGGTGACTAAAAGCTTAGACAAAGAGGTAGGTTTGAAGAAGCATTTTAAAGGAGGAGAGAGAGGTAGAGAGGCAGAGAGGTTTAAGGAGGGAATTCCAGAGATTAGGGCCGAGGCAGGTGACGACACGGCCGCCAATAGTGGAGTGATTAAAAACGGGGATGTGCAAGAGGCAAGAATTGGAGGAGCACAGAGATCTCAAAGGGTTTTAGGGCTGGAGGAGGTTACAGAGATAGGGAGAGGTGAGGATATGGAGGGATTTGAAAACAAGAATGAGAATTTTAATATCGAGGCGTTCCCGGACCGGGAGCCAGTGTAGGTCAATGAGCATAGGGGTGTTGGGTGAATGGGACTTGATGCGAGTTAGAATACGGGCAGCAGAGTTTGTGATGAGCTCAAGTTTATGGAGGATGGACCGATTGCTCATGGCGGTTAACCATTGATTACCGAGAGGTTAACAAACACTGTCCGGTGGTATCCCCGACGGTTGCCTCCTCCCCAGAGACACTGATGAAAACATCCAGTCTAAGATATTTACGGTCTTGGACGTTTCAAATGGATTCTGGTCCATGCCCTTGACCAGTCAGTGCCAGTATAAATTTGCTTTCTCCGTACGGGAGTAACTATATTCCTGGACCTGTTTACCGCAGGGATTTCTCAACTCCCCCTCCATTTTTCATCAGATGTTGCAAGTCATCTTGAATGTATTTTCTGTCAAATCTGCCACAGTACAGTATGTGGATGATATTTTGTTACATATCGAGAAAATGGAAGAACAACACAATCTGTTAAAAGAACTGTTAGAAGTGATCACAGTGAGAGGATTAAAATTAAACCCAAAACAGGCACAAGTCGCCTTTTTTTAATTTGCTCATGGGATGTGGGCATCGCTGGCAAGACCAGCATTTATTGTCCATCCCGAATTGCCCTTGAGAAGGTGGTGGTGAACCGCCTTCTTGAACCGCTGCAGTCCGTGTGGTGAAGGTTCTCCCACAATGCTGTTAGGAAGGGAGTTCCAGGATTTTGACGATGAACGAACGACGATATATTTCCAAGTCGGGATGGTGTGTGACTTGGGAGGGAACGTGCAGGTGGTGTTGTTCCCATGTGCCTGCTGCTTTTGTCCTTCTAGGTGGTAGAGTTCGCGGATTTGGGAGGCGCTGTCGAAGAAGCCTATGCAAGTTGCTGCAGTGCATCCTGTAGATGGTACACACTGCATCCATTGTGCGCCGGTGTTGGAGGGTGTGAATGTTTAGGGTGGTGGATGGGGTGCCAATCAAGTGGGCTGCTTTGTCCTGGATGGTGTCGAGCTTCTTGAGTGTTGTTGGAGCTGCACTCATCCAGGCAAGTGGAGAGTATTCCATCACACTCCTGACTTGTGTCTTGTCGATGGTGGAAAGGCTTTGGGGAGTCAGGAGGTGAGTTACTCACCGCAGAATAGCCAGCCTCTTAGCCACAGTATTTATGTGGCTGGTCCAGTTAAGTTTCTGGTCAATGGTGACCCCCAGGATTGTAAACAATTTTACAACACCAAGTTATAGTCCAGCAATTTTATTTTAAATTCACAAGCTTTCGGAGAGTTCATCCTTCCTCAGGTGAATGAAATGAAATCCTCGAAATGAAATCGCATTTATAATTCACAGAACAATGCTTGGTGATTACAGACAGTTTTTTCAACTGCCCGTTGCCAAAGCAATCAGTGTGCAGACAGACAGGTGTTACCTGCAAGGTCTCAGAATATACAAATCACCAAAAAAAAACAACAAACAAAAAAAACAGAGATAGAGAGGTAGAAACATAGAAAAGACAGCAACTGACCCGTTATATTAAAAACAGATAACATTTGTTCGCTGGTGGGGTAACGTGTAGCGTGACATGAACCCAAGATCCCGGTTGAGGCCGTCCTCATGGGTGCGGAACTTGGCTATCAATTTCTGCTCGACGATTTTGCGTTGTCGTGTGCCTCGAAGGCCGCCTTGGAGTACGCTTACCCGAAGGTCGGTGGATGAATGTCCATGACTGCTGAAGTGTTCCCCGACTGGGAGGGAACCCTCCTGTCTGGCGATTGTTGCGCGGTGTCCGTTCATCCGTTGTCGCAGCGTCTGCATGGTCTCGCCAATGTACCATGCTCTGGGGCATCCTTTCCTGCAACGTATGAGGTAGACAACGTTGGCCGAGTCACAGGAGTATGAACCATGCACCTGGTGGGTGGTGTCCTCTCGTGTGATGACGGCATCGCTGCGACAGCATCAATACTCAACACCAACAACAGCCAATCTCCGGATGCCATCCTACAACTCATCCGCTTCATCCTGGATCACAATGTCTTCACCTTCGATAACCAGTTCTTTACCCAAACACACGGAACAGCCATGGGGACCAAATTCGCACCCCAATACGCCAACATTTTCATGCACAAGTTCGAGCAGCGATGCCGTCATCCACTACTCGCCTTTAAACAGCCACCCAACCTCAAACAGACCATCGTTGGCAGCAAATTACCCAGCTTTCAAGAGAACAGCGTCCACGACACCACACAACCCTGCCACGGTAACCTCTGCAAGACATGCCAGATCATCGACACAGATACCACCATCACACGAGAGGACACCACCCACCAGGTGCATGGTTCATACTCCTGTGACTCGGCCAACGTTGTCTACCTCATACGTTGCAGGAAAGGATGCCCCAGACCATGGTACATTGGCGAGACCATGCAGACGCTGCGACAACGGATGAACGGACACCGCGCAACAATCGCCAGACAGGAGGGTTCCCTCCCAGTCGGGGAACACTTCAGCAGTCATGGACATTCATCCACCGACCTTCGGGTAAGCGTACTCCAAGGTGGCCTTCGAGACACACGACAACGCAAAATCGTCGAGCAGAAATTGATAGCCAAGTTCCGCACCCATGAGGACGGCCTCAACCGGGATCTTGGGTTCATGTCACGCTACACGTTACCCCACCAGCAAACAAATGTTATCTGTTTTTAATATAACGGGTCAGTTGCTGTCTTTTCTATGTTTCTACCTCTCTATCTCTGTTTTTTTTGTTTGTTGTTTTTTTTTGGTGATTTGTATATTCTGAGACCTTGCAGGTAACACCTGTCTGTCTGCACACTGATTGCTTTGGTAACGGGCAGTTGAAAAAACTGTCTGTAATCACCAAGCATTGTTCTGTGAATTATAAATGCGATTTCATTTCGAGGATTTCATTTCATTCACCTGAGGAAGGAGGAAGCCTCCGAAAGCTTGTGAATTTAAAATAAAATTGCTGGACTATAACTTGGTGTTGTAAAATTGTTTACAATTGTCAACCCCAGTCCATCACCGGCATCTCCACATCATGACCCCCACGATGTTGATGGTGGGGGATTCGGCGATGGTAATGCCGTTGAATGTCAAGGGGAGGTGGTTAGATTCTCTCTTGTTGGAGATGGTCATTGCCTGGCACTTGTCTGGTGCGAATGTTACTTGTCACTTATCAGCCCAAGCCTGGATGTTGTCCAGGTCTTGCTGCATGCGGGCACGAACTGCTTCATTATCTGAGGGGTTGTGAATGGAACTGAACACTGTGCAATCATCAGCGAACATCCCCATTTCTGACCTTATGATGGAGGGAAGGTCATTGATAAAGCAGCTGAAGATGTTTGGGCCTAGGACACTGCCCTGAGGAACTCCTGCAGCAATGTCCTGGGGCTGAGATGATTGGCCTCCAACAACCACTACCATCTTCCTTTGTGCTAGGTATGACTCCAGCCACTGGAGAGTTTTCCCCCTGATTCCCTTTGACTTCAATTTTACGAGGGCTCCATGGTGCCACATTCGGTCAAATGCTGCCTTGATGTCAAGGGCAGTCACTCTCACCTCACCTCTGGAATTCAGCTCTTTTGTCCATGTTTGGACCAAGGCTGTAATGAGGTCTGGAGCCGAGTGATCCTGGCGAAACCCAAACTGAGCATCAGTGAGCAGATTATTGGTGAGTAAGTGCCGCTTGATAGCATTGTCGACGACACCTTCCATCACTTTGCTGATGATTGAGAGTAGACTGATGGGGCAGTAATTGGCCAGATTGGATTTGTCCTGCTTTTTGTGGACAGGACATACCTGGGCAATTTTCCACATTGTCGGGTAGATGCCAGTGTTGTAGCTGTACTGGAACAGTTTGGCTAGAGGCGCGGCTAGTTCTGGAGCACAAGTCTTCAGCACTACAGCCGGGATGTTGTCGGGGCCCATAGCCTTTGCTGTATCCTGTGCACTCAGCCATTTCTTGCTATCATGTGGAGTGAATCGAATTAGCTGAAGACTGGCTTCTGTGATGGTGGGGACATTGGGAGGAGGCTGAAGATGGTTGCAAACGCTTTAATCTTGTCTTTTGCACGCACGTGCTGGACTCTGCCATCATTGAGGATGGGGATGTTTACAGAGCCTCCTCCTCCCGTTAGTTGTTTAATTGTCCACCACCATTCACGACTGGATGTGGCAGGACTGCAGAGCTTTGATCTGATCCATTGGTTGTGGAATCACTTAGCTCTGTCTATAGCATGTTGCTTCTGCTGTTTAGCATGCATGTAGTCCTGAGTTGTAGCTTCACCAGGTTGGCACCTCAATTTTAGGTATGCCTGGTGCTTCTCCTGGCATGCTCTTCTACACTCCTCATTGAACCAGGGTTGATCCCCTGGCTTGTTGGTAATGGTAGAGTGAGGAATATGCTGGGCCATGAGGTTACAGATTGTGCTGGAATACAATTCTGCTGTTGCTGATGGCCCACAGCGCCTCATGGATGCCCAGTTTTGAACTGCTAGATCTGTTCTGAATCTATCCCATTTAACATGGGAATAGTGCCACACAACACGTTGGATGGTGTCCTCATTGCGAAGACAGGACTTCGTCTCCACGAGGACTGTGCGGTGGTCACTCCTACCAATACTGTCAAGGGCAGATGCATTTGCGACAGGTAGATTGGTGAGGATGAGGCCAAGTAAGTTTTTCTCTCGTGTTGGTTCGCTCACCACCTGCCGCAGGCCCAGTCTGGCAGCTATGTCCTTCAGGACTCGGCCAGCTCGGTCAGTAGTGGTGCTACCGAGCCACTCTTGGTGGGACAGCTCTCCCAATTTTGGCACAAGTCCCCAGATGTTAGTGAGGAGGACTTTGCAGGGTTGACTGGGCTTGGTTTGCCTTTGTCATGTCCGGTGCCTAGTGGTCCGATGCCGGGTGGTCCTTCCAGTTTTATTCTTCTTGTGACTTTTTTTTAGCAAGATTGTACAACTGAGTGGCTTGCTAGGCAATTTTAGAGGGCATTTAAGAATCAACCACGTTGCTTTGGGTCAGGTAGACTATCAAGGAGTGACTTTAACTCCAGAGTTCAGGAAGATTACAACCTATAAAGTAGCTGCTGTAGCCACCGCCCCCGTCCCAACACATGGACCAACTCTCCGGTGATTTGTTGGGCTGGTAGGATATCAGTGAAGCTTTATTGAGGACTTTGGGACGAAAACCATACCACTGTAC